>NC_092341.1:232177500-232535000 GCF_046630445.1 Rutidosis leptorrhynchoides | reverse complement strand
TAGGAGAATGTTTGACGTGTTCTAAGGTCAAAGCTGAGCATCAGAAACCATTAGGTCTACTTCAACAACCAGAAATCCCGGAATGGAAATGGGAAAACATTACCATGGATTTCATCACTAAATTGCCAAGGACTGCAAGTGGTTTTGATACTATTTGGGTAATAGTTGATCGTCTCACCAAATCAGCACATTTCCTGCCAATAAGAGAAGATGACAAGATGGAGAAGTTAGCACGACTGTATTTGAAGGAAGTCATCTCCAGACATGGAATACCAATCTCTATTATCTCTGATAGGGATGGCAGATTTATTTCAAGATTCTGGCAGACATTACAGCAAGCATTAGGAACTCGTCTAGACATGAGTACTGCCTATCATCCACAAACTGATGGGCAGAGCGAAAGGACGATACAAACGCTTGAAGACATGCTACGAGCATGTGTTATTGATTTCGAAAACAGTTGGGATCGACATCTACCGTTAGCAGAATTTTCCTACAACAACAGCTACCATTCAAGCATTGAGATGGCGCCGTTTGAAGCACTTTATGGTAGAAAGTGCAGGTCTCCGATTTGTTGGAGTGAAGTGGGGGATAGACAGATTACGGGTTCGGAGATTATACAAGAAACTACCGAGAAGATCATCCAAATTCAACAACGGTTGAAAACCGCCCAAAGTCGACAAAAGAGCTACGCTGACATTAAAAGAAAAGATATAGAATTTGAAATTGGAGAGATGGTCATGCTTAAAGTTGCACCTTGGAAAGGCGTTGTTCGATTTGGTAAACGAGGGAAATTAAATCCAAGGTATATTGGACCATTCAAGATTATTGATCGTGTCAGAACAGTAGCTTACCGACTTGAGTTACCTCAACAACTCGCGGCTGTACATAACACTTTCCACGTCTCGAATTTGAAGAAATGTTTTGCTAAAGAAGATCTCACTATTCCGTTAGATGAAATCCAAATCAACGAAAAACTTCAATTCATCGAAGAACCCATCGAAATAATGGATCGTGAGGTTAAAAGACTTAAGCAAAACAAGATACCAATTGTTATGGTTCGATGGAATGCTCGTAGAGGACCCGAGTTCACCTGGGAGCATGAAGATCAGATGAAGAAAAAATACCCGCATCTATTTCCAGAAGATTCGTCGACACCTTCAACAGCTTAAAATTTCGGGACGAAATTTATTTAACGGGTAGGTACTGTAGTGACCCGAACTTTTCCATGTTTATATATATTAATTGAGATTGATATTTACATGATTAAATGTTTCCAATATGTTAAGCAATCAAACTTGTTAAGACTTGATTAATTGAAATATGTTTCATATAGACAATTGACCACCCAAGTTGACCGGTGATTCACGAACGTTAAAACTTGTAAAAACTATACGATGACATATATATGGTTATATATATAGTTAACATGTTTTTATTATAAGTATGTATCTCATTAGATATTTTAACAACGAGTTATATACATAAAAATGAGACTATTAATTTAAGAAACTCGAAAACAATATATATAACGATTATCGTTATAACAACGTCTTACTAGGTACATATGAATCATATTAAGATATTGATACACTTGGTTAATTATGTTAAATGATAAGTAAATATATTATTAAGTGTATTAACAATGAAATACATATGTAAAAATAAGACTACTAACTTAATGATTTCGAAACGAGACATATATGTAACGATTATCGTTGTAACGACATTTAACTGTATATACATCATACTGAGATATATTATATATCATAATATCATGATAATATAACAATTTAACATCTCATTTATTATAATAAACAATGGGTTAACAACATTCAACAAGATCGTTAACCTAAAGGTTTCAAAACAATATTTACATGTAACGACTAACGATGACTTAACGACTCAGTTAAAATGTATATACATGTAGTGTTTTAATATGTATTCATACACTTTTGAAAGACTTCAAGACACTTATTAAAATACTTCTACTTAACAAAAATGCTTACAATTACATCCTCGTTCAGTTTCATCAACAATTCTACTCGTATGCACCCGTATTCGTACTCGTACAATACACAACTTTTAGATGTATGTACTATTGGTATATACACTCCAATGATCAGCTCTTAGCAGCCCATGTGAGTCACCTAACACATGTGGGAACCATCATTTGGCAACTAGCATGAAATATCTCATAAAATTACAAAAATATGAGTAATCATTCATGACTTATTTACATGAAAACAAAATTACATATCCTTTATATCTAATCCATACACCAACGACCAAAAACACCTACAAACACTTTCATTCTTCAATTTTCTTCATCTAATTGATCTCTCTCAAGTTCTATCTTCAAGTTCTAAGTGTTCTTCATATATTCTACAAGTTCTAGTTACATAAAATCAAGAATACTTTCAAGTTTGCTAGCTCACTTCCAATCTTGTAAGGTGATCATCCAACCTCAAGAAATCTTTATTTCTTACAGTAGGTTATCATTCTAATACAAGGTAATAATCATATTCAAACTTTGGTTTAATTTCTATAACTATAACAATCTTATTTCAAGTGATGATCTTACTTGAACTTGTTTTCGTGTCATGATTCTGCTTCAAGAACTTCGAGCCATCCAAGGATCCGTTGAAGCTAGATCCATTTTTCTCTTTTCCAGTAGGTTTATCCAAGGAACTTAAGGTAGTAATGATGTTCATAACATCATTCGATTCATACATATAAAGCTATCTTATTCGAAGGTTTAAACTTGTAATCACTAGAACATAGTTTAGTTAATTCTAAACTTGTTCGCAAACAAAAGTTAATCCTTCTAACTTGACTTTTAAAATCAACTAAACACATGTTCTATATCTATATGATATGCTAACTTAATGATTTAAAACCTGGAAACACGAAAAACACCGTAAAACCGGATTTACGCCGTCGTAGTAACACCGCGGGCTGTTTTGGGTTAGTTAATTAAAAAAACTATGATAAACTTTGATTTAAAAGTTGTTATTCTGAGAAAATGATTTTTATTATGAACATGAAACTATATCCAAAAATTATGGTTAAACTCAAAGTGGAAGTATGTTTTCTAAAATGGTCATCTAGACGTCGTTCTTTCGACTGAAATGACTACCTTTACAAAAACGACTTGTAACTTATTTTTCCGACTATAAACCTATACTTTTTCTGTTTAGATTCATAAAATAGAGTTCAATATGAAACCATAGCAATTTGATTCACTCAAAACGGATTTAAAATGAAGAAGTTATGGGTAAAACAAGATTGGATAATTTTTCTCATTTTAGCTACGTGAAAATTGGTAACAAATCTATTCCAACCATAACTTAATCAACTTGTATTGTATATTATGTAATCTTGAGATACCATAGACACGTATACAATGTTTCGACCTATCATGTCGACACATCTATATATATTTCGGAACAACCATAGACACTCTATATGTGAATGTTGGAGTTAGCTATACAGGGTTGAGGTTGATTCCAAAATATATATAGTTTGAGTTGTGATCAATACTGAGATACGTATACACTGGGTCGTGGATTGATTCAAGATAATATTTATCGATTATTTCTGTACATCTAACTGTGGACAACTAGTTGTAGGTTACTAACGAGGACAGCTGACTTAATAAACTTAAAACATCAAAATATATTAAAAGTGTTGTAAATATATTTTGAACATACTTTGATATATATGTATATATTGTTATAGGTTCGTGAATCAACCAGTGACCAAGTCTTACTTCCCGACGAAGTAAAAATCTGTGAAAGTGAGTTATAGTCCCACTTTTAAAATCTAATATTTTTGGGATGAGAATACATGCAGGTTTTATAAATGATTTACAAAATAGACACAAGTACGTGAAACTACATTCTATGGTTGAATTATCGAAATCGAATATGCCCCTTTTTATTAAGTCTGGTAATCTAAGAATTAGGGAACAGACACCCTAATTGACGCGAATTCTAAAGATAGATCTATCGGGCCTAACAAACCCCATCCAAAGTACCGGATGCTTTAGTAGTTCGAAATTTATATCATATCCGAAGGGTGTCCCGGAATGATGAGGATATTCTTATATATGCATCTTGTTAATGTCGGTTACCAGGTGTTCACCATATGAATGATTTTTATCTCTATGTATGGGATGTGTATTGAAATATGAAATCTTGTGGTCTATTATTATGATTTGATATATATAGGTTAAACCTATAACTCACCAACATTTTTGTTGACGTTTTAAGCATGTTTATTCTCAGGTGATTATTAAGAGCTTCCGCTATCGCATACTTAAATAAAAACGAGATTTGGAGTCTATGCTTGTATGATATTGTGTAAAAACTGCATTCAAGAAACTTATTTTGTTGTAACATATTTGTATTGTAAACCATTATGTAATGGTCGTGTGTAAACAGGATATTTTAGATTATCATTATTTGATAATCTACGTAAAGCTTTTTAAAACCTTTATCTATGAAATAAAGGTTATGGTTTGTTTTAAAAATGAATGCAGTCTTTGAAAAACGTCTCATATAGAGGTCAAAACCTCGCAACGAAATCAATTAATATGGAACGTTTTTAATCAATAAGAACGGGACATTTCAATTTGGACTTTGCAACGCCCCTGCAACCTTTCAAAGGTGCATGATGGCGATTTTTCACGACATGATAGAAGAATGCATTAAAGTTTTCATGGATGACTTTTCAGTCTTCGGTGATAATTTTGAATCATGTCTAGTTAATCTGGAACGAATGCTTATTAGATGCGAATAATCAAATCTAGTACTTAATTGGGAGAAATGCCATTTTATGGTTAAAGAAGGCATCGTTCTTGGACATAAAATCTCAAAGGAAGGAATTGAAGTAGATAGAGCTAAAGTAGATGTAATTGCTAAACTTTCACATCCCACCAATGTTAGAGGAGTTAGGAGTTTTCTAGGGCATGCCGGTTTTTACCGACGTTTCATAAAAGATTTTTCTAAAATTGTCACTCCTATGAATAAACTCCTAGAAAAGGATGCTCCATTCATCTTTTTAGATGAATGTATCAAATCTTTTAATATTCTTAAATAAAAACTCACTAATGCGCCAATCATGATAACTCCAAATTGGAATCTACCATTTGAACTAATGTGCGATGCAAGTGATTTTGCAATGGGAGCCGTTTTAGGACAAAGGATTGAAAAACGATTTCAACCTATTTATTATGCTAGTAAGACGTTACAAGGAGCACAAACGAACTATACAACTACTGAAAAAGAACTCCTTGCTATTGTCTTTGCTTTTGACAAATTTCGTTCATATCTCGTTCTAGCTAAAACGGTGGTCTATACTGACCATTCTGCTCTTAGATACCTATTTTCGAAACAAGATGCTAAACCACGATTAATTCGTTGGATCTTACTCTTACAAGAGTTTGATATTGAAATCCGAGATAAAAAGGGAGCAGAAAATCTCGCCGCTGATCATCTTTCTCGTCTTGAAAATCCCGAATTAGAAGTTCTAAATGAATCGGCCATACAAGACAACTTTCCTGATGAATATCTATTGAAGATAGATTATAATGAAATTCCATGGTTTGCAGACTATGCAAACTACTTAGTATGTGGATTCCTTGAAAAAGGATTGTCGTACCAAAAACGAAAGAAATTCTTTAGTGATATAAAACACTATTTCTGGGAAGATCCACATTTGTTTAAAAGTTGTCCCGGTGGAATAATACGTCGATGTGTATTCGGAGATGAAGCTAGTCAAATCTTAAACCATTATCACACAGGACCAACAGGAGGGCATTATGGGCCTCAACTTACAGCAAGAAAAGTTTACGATGATGGATTCTATTGGCCTACAATTTTCAAAGACGCACACCTTCTTTGCAAATCCTGTGATGCTTGTCAAAGGGCCGAAAAAATAAGTCAACGTGATGAAATGCCACAAAATGTCATTCAAGTATGTGAAGTATTTGACATTTGGGGTATTGACTTTATGGGTCCATTTCCAAAATCTCATAATAATCTATATATTTTCGTTGTCATTGATTATGTATCTAAATGGGCGGAAGCACAAGCTCTCCCAACTAACGATGCACGAGTTGTAGTCAACTTTTTAAAACATCTTTTTGCAAGGTTCGGAACACCGAAAGCTTTAATAAGTGATCGGGGTACTCATTTTTGTAATAATCAACTTGAGAAAGTTCTTAAAAGATATGGAGTAACTCATAAAATCTCCACCGCATATCATCCACAAACAAGTGGACAAGTTGAAAATACCAACCGAGCTTTAAAGCGCATTCTAGAAAAAACCGTAGGATCAAATCCGAAGGAATGGTCCATTAAATTGGAGGATGCACTCTGGGCTTTTAGAACAGCCTACAAAACTCCAATTGGAACCACACCTTTTAGACTCGTTTACGGAAAAACATGTCATCTTCCAGTAGAAATTGAACACAAAGAATTTTGGGCTTTGAAGACATGTAATCTTGATTTACATGAAGCCGGACGTCTACGATTAAGTCAATTAAACGAATTAGAAGAATTAAGACTTGAAGCATACGAAAATTCATTAATCTATAAAAAAGAACGAAGAAATGGCATGATAAAAGAATCAGAAGTTCAAAAGAATTTAAGGAAGGAGACAGAGTTCTTCTTTTCAATTCACGATTCAAGCTATTTCCTGGAAAATTGAAATCAAGATGGTCTGGACCATTCATAGTCAAAAGAGTTTTCCCATACGGAACAATAGAGTTAATAAATTCAAATGGGATTGAATTTAAAGTTAATGGTCACAGAGTTAAACATTACATACATGGTCCGATGGAAGTTGACAATGAAGTCAATCATAATTTCACCACCCAAGAAAACCTTCAAAATGAAAACATAAATATGTTATCAACAACATATGAAAAATCAAAATTGGAAAATAAGGAGGATTCAAATTTGAGTGATGAAGAAGAATTCTTATACAAACCTCCCATTCCAAGAAACGAAGAAAAATGTGAACAAGAAGTTCAATTAGAAGTGAAAGAACACCCGAAAAAGGTTTACAAACCAACTCGACTTACTAAAGCAGGAGACCCGGGTGAATTTATCTTTTCTTGCTTACTTAATGATGATGCTGTGTATAATGGACTCGCAGATTTAGGAGTAAGTGCAAATATTATGCCTCTTTCCTTATACAAAAGATTAGGTATGGGTATATTAAAACCAACCAAAATAGGTGTTCAATCATTTGACCTAACCATTAAACACCCGATTGGAATAGCAAATAATTTACTTGTTAACGTGGGAAGTTTGAGCTTTGTTACAAACTTCATAGTGATTAATATGGAGGAAAATCTCGATATTCCTCTAATTTTAGGTCGCCCATTTTTAGCAACCACCGAGGCATTCATTGAAGTAAGAGAAGGTAGAATGACACTTAGGGATGGTGATAAATTGATCACCTTTGTGAACCGAAAGTTTATATCTCCACCAACCAAAACTGTTAGACCAATAAAAATGCATAAGTGTGGGGAAGATGAAGAAACACTTAATGATGATCCGATCACAAATAACCCCGTTGATGATACGAAATTAGATGAACCCGTTTTTAACAGTTCAACAAAGAAACTTTATAAACGGATTCATGATGCTAGGATTAAGGGAAACCTTAAGTTATGTAACCGATTAGTATCCAATTTATCTCCAAAAGAAAAGGCGATGATAGTTAAAATTGTGAAAGCTACGGAGGAAATCAACAAATGGATTGAAGAAAAAGTCAAAGATATACAAGTTATTGATGATCCAATTGAAAATAACGTTATTCGTAATTTCAACTAAGTATGGGGAGGTTCGAATCTTTTTAGGGTAATATGTATTTCTGTTAGAGTTAGATTTTCTGTTTTCGTGTAGTTATCGAAAATGGAATCCGGATGGTCTTTCCCTAGCAGACCCTAAGGAACTAGTCTTCTCCCCCCATTCTGAATTTTTATTTTTGTAAGTTTTACGAGATGAAGACTTCCTGTGAACTAAACCATGGTTTAATGCTACACACTTTGATCACTAAACGTAATAATGACACCCTTCCAAGTGAAATAGTATCATTAATCAGAGGTAAATTGGACGGAGTAAGAAAAGAATCCAGAAACGAAAATAATAAGTTACAGTTTGGTAAAGGAAAATCAAAATCCGCAGCGAAAAGAAGAGCACGACACCTTGAAAGATGTTACAAATGCGGAAAATGGTCACACGAAGGAAAATGTTCGACGAATCAGACATATTCTAATACCGAATTCGTTACTTTATGCAGAGATGGACCGTTCATATGTTTAGAAGAAAAGACGTTGAATGCTCGAGGTTACGCCTATGTAGCTATGGAAAACTAATTAATCCGACTATCTTATGAGTGGGCTAGAGCATATCATTAAGAATACTATCTCACAGGTAAGTATGTACAGTTTTTATTTTTATTTTTTATTTTTAACCTTTTGATAATAAACGCTAAATCGTTCGCTATAAAGTATTAAATTGGTATTCGATAAAATTAGGTCTTGCCACCTAAATTATTGATATCATACAAAAATTTATTACATCACTGCGAAATTTACCGTTTATTCTTAAGGTATAAATATCTTTAATCAATCAACCCAAAATATTTCAAAAATTCATCATGAGTTAAATTAGGTCATGGAACCGAAATTACTTTACAGAAAAGAGGGGCGTATATTTTTGGTAATATTTGATTGATTAAAGTGGGATAAAAGACCAAAAAGATTTTTAATTTTATTTTTACTTTGTTTTTAAAATTAATATATTAAATTATTCATATAAACTTTTTAAAATCAATATATAATTAAGTTTGTAAATATTTGTTATTTGAAAAATTAATATTTTTAATATAAGTTTGTATATATAAAAACAAAAATATAATTTAAGTTTGGTGTGAATTTTTAATATGAATTTTTAATTTTATGCATCTTAAATTTAAGTTTGGTGTGAATTTAAAAATAAAAATTTACTTTATTTCGTTAAGTTAAAAATTTGATTTTTAAAATTCGTCGTGAGTTGAAGACTAGGTCGTTGAACCGAAATTGCTCTACCCAAGGGAGGGACGAGAACTTTTATTATCATTATTTTTAATCTTATTGAATTAAAGTATGCCAAAAACATTAAAAAACTCAAAAATCTTTACTTTTAAAACCGCGCTTTGAATTGACGAATTTAAAATTTTGTCGAGGGACGGACTAGGACAACGATCCGAAACGCCCTCGTCCTAAAAAGGAACAAATTTTTAAAATTTTATTAATTATATGTTTTATTAGTAAAGGTTTTTATAAAAAAAAAAAAAACAAATGGTATTGTACTCGGACCCCCATGCGAACGCATTGTAGTGACCCGAACTTTTCCATGTTTATATATATTAATTGAGATTGATATTTACATGATTAAATGTTTCCAACATGTTAAGCAATCAAACTTGTTAAGACTTGATTAATTGAAATATGTTTCATATAGACAATTGACCACCCAAGTTGACCGGTGATTCACGAACGTTAAAACTTGTAAAAACTATACGATGACATATATATGGTTATATATATAGTTAACATGTTTTTATTATAAGTATGTATCTCATTAGGTATTTTAACAATGAGTTATATACATAAAAATGAGACTATTAATTTAAGAAACTCGAAAACGATATATATAACGATTATCGTTATAACAACGTCTTACTAGGTACATATGAATCATATTAAGATATTGATACACTTGGTTAATTATGTTAAATGATAAGTAAATATATTATTAAGTGTATTAACAATGAAATACATATGTAAAAATAAGACTACTAACTTAATGATTTCGAAACGAGACATATATGTAACGATTATCGTTGTAACGACATTTAACTGTATATACATCATACTGAGATATATTATATATCATAATATCATGATAATATAACAATTTAACATCTCATTTGTTATAATAAACAATGGTTTAACAACATTCAACAAGATCGTTAACCTAAAGGTTTCAAAACAACATTTACATGTAACGACTAACGATGACTTAACGACTCAGTTAAAATGTATATACATGTAGTGTTTTAATATGTATTCATACACTTTTGAAAGACTTCAAGACACTTATCAAAATACTTCTACTTAACAAAAATGCTTACAATTACATCCTCGTTCAGTTTCATCAACAATTCTACTCGTATGCACCCGTATTCGTACTCGTACAATACACAGCTTTTAGATGTATGTACTATTGGTATATACACTCCAATGATCAGCTCTTAGCAGCCCATGTGAGTCACCTAACACATGTGGGAACCATCATTTGGCAACTAGCATGAAATATCTCATAAAATTACAAAAATATGAGTAATCATTCATGACTTATTTACATGAAAACAAAATTACATATCCTTTATATCTAATCCATACACCAACGACCAAAAACACCTACAAACACTTTCATTCTTCAATTTTATTCATCTAATTGATCTCTCTCAAGTTCTATCTTCAAGTTGTAAGTGTTCTTCATAAATTCCAAAAGTTCTAGTTTCATAAAATCAAGAATACTTTCAAGTTTGCTAGCTCACTTCCAATCTTGTAAGGTGATCATCCAACCTCAAGAAATCTTTGTTTCTTACAGTAGGTTATCATTCTAATACAAGGTAATAATCATATTCAAACTTTGGTTCAATTTCTATAACTATAACAATCTTATTTCAAGTGATGATCTTACTTGAACTTGTTTTCGTGTCATGATTCTGCTTCAAGAACTTCGAGCCATCCAAGGATCCGTTGAAGCTAGATCCATTTTTCTCTTTTCCAGTAGGTTTATCCAAGGAACTTAAGGTAGTAATGATGTTCATAACATCATTCGATTCATACATATAAAGCTATCTTATTCGAAGGTTTAAACTTGTAATCACTAGAACATAGTTTAGTTAATTCTAAACTTGTTCGCAAATAAAAGTTAATCCTTCTAACTTGACTTTTAAAATCATCTAAACACATGTTCTATATCTATATGATATGCTAACTTAATGATTTAAAACCTGGAAACACGAAAAACACCGTAAAACCGGATTTACGCCGTCGTAGTAACACCGCGGGCTGTTTTGGGTTAGTTAATTAAAAACTATGATAAACTTTGATTTAAAAGTTGTTATTCTGAGAAAATGATTTTTATTATGAACATGAAACTATATCCAAAAATTATGGTTAAACTCAAAGTGGAAGTATGTTTTCTAAAATGGTCATCTAGACGTCGTTCTTTCGACTGAAATGACTACCTTTACAAAAACGACTTGTAACTTATTTTTCCGACTATAAACCTATACTTTTCTGTTTAGATTCATAAAATAGAGTTCAATATGAAACCATAGCAATTTGATTCACTCAAAACGGATTTAAAATGAAGAAGTTATGGGTAAAACAAGATTGGATAATTTTTCTCATTTTAGCTACGTGAAAATTGGTAACAAATCTATTCCAACCATAACTTAATCAACTTGTATTGTATATTATGTAATCTTGAGATACCATAGACACGTATACAATGTTTCGACCTATCATGTCGACACATCTATATATATTTTGGAACAACCATAGACACTCTATATGTGAATGTTGGAGTTAGCTATACAGGGTTGAGGTTGATTCCAAAATATATATAGTTTGAGTTGTGATCAATACTGAGATACGTATACACTGGGTCGTGGATTGATTCAAGATAATATTTATCGATTTATTTCTGTACATCTAACTGTGGACAACTAGTTGTAGGCTACTAACGAGGACAGCTGACTTAATAAACTTAAAACATCAAAATATATTAAAAGTGTTGTAAATATATTTTAAACATACTTTGATATATATGTATATATTGTTATAGGTTCGTGAATCAACCAGTGGCCAAGTCTTACTTCCCGACGAAGTAAAAATCTGTGAAAGTGAGTTATAGTCCCACTTTTAAAATCTAATATTTTTGGGATGAGAATACATGCAGGTTTTATAAATGATTTACAAAATAGACACAAGTACGTGAAACTACATTCTATGGTTGAATTATCGAAATCGAATATGCCCCTTTTTATTAAGTCTGGTAATCTAAGAATTAGGGAACAGACACCCTAATTGACGCGAATCCTAAAGATAGATCTATCGGGCCCAACAAGCCCCATCCAAAGTAACGGATGCTTTAGTACTTCGAAATTTATATCATATCCGAAGGGTGTCCCGGAATGATGGGGATATTCTTATATATGCATCTTGTTAATGTCGGTTACCAGGTGTTCACCATATGAATGAATTTTATCTCTATGTATGGGATGTGTATTGAAATATGAAATCTTGTGGTCTATTATTATGATTTGATATATATAGGTTAAACCTATAACTCACCAACATTTTTGTTGACGTTTTAAGCATGTTTATTCTCAGGTGATTATTAAGAGCTTCCGCTGTCGCATACTTAAATAAGGACGAGATTTGGAGTCCATGCTTGTATGATATTGTGTAAAAAATGCATTTAAGAAACTTATTTTGTTGTAACATATTTGTATTGTAAACCATTATGTAATGGTCGTGTGTAAACAGGATATTTTAGATTATCATTATTGATAATCTACGTAAAGCTTTTTAAAACCTTTATCTATGAAATAAAGGTTATGGTTGTTTTAAAAATGAATGCAGTCTTTGAAAAACGTCTCATATAGAGGTCAAAACCTCGCAACGAAATCAATTAATATGGAACGTTTTTAATCAATAAGAACGGGACATTTCAGTTGGTATCCGAGCGTTGGTCTTAGAGAACCAGAAAATTTGCATTAGTGTGTCTTATCGAGTTTGTTAGGATGCATTAGTGAGTCTGGACTTCGATCGTGTTTTCTTTAAAAATGATTGCTTAACATTTTTGTTGGAAACTATATATTTTTTACATATGAATATTATGTGATATATTAATCTCTTATCGTGTTTGATATTATGTGATAGATGTCTACCTCTAGAACAAGTCCCATTGACTCACCTAATAATAATGAAGAGTCAAATGTAAATTGGAATGATTCGTGGACTGATTCACAAGTTCTCGAAGAGGAACCGGAAGAAGAGTCGGAACCGGAAGAAGAATCGGAACCGGAAGAAGAAATAGAACCGGTGGGGGAAATAATAAAACGGTTAAGTAAAAGAGAATCCTCAACCAACCGACCAAGGTTAATTATGGTCAATGGTGTTTCCGCCAAGGAAGCAAAATATTGGGAGAGTTACCAATTCTCCGATGAATCGGATTCCGACGAGAATTCCGATGATGTTATAGAAATTACCCCAACTGAATTTAAAAAGGCAAAAGAAAATAATAAGGGAAAGGGCATAAAAATAGAGAAATCTAATTCCAACCCCGATGAACTTTATATGTATCGTCAACCCCCGAAGTCCTTAAGTTGTAACAATGACCCGGGAACCTCTAAACCACCAGGTTTTTCTAAACCAATGTGGAAAATAACGGCTCGTATTAGGGGAACATCATATATCCCTAGAAACTTGGCAAAACGAACCAAAACTGAAGAAGAAGAAACGAGCGAGTCGGAATAAGATAGTTGTATTCGTGTGGTGTAATATATGTAATATAATGTGCTTATGCTTTATGATATATGTAAAAATTGCTTGTATTAATAATTATTTTTTTATGAATCTAACTCTTGTCTATTTTACAGTTTAAAAACACAAAATGGATAGACAACCCAATATTTTAAGAGACCTACCCGGAGACATGATTGATGAAATCTTGTCTAGAGTCGGTCAGAATTCCTCGGCACAACTATTTAAGGCGAGATCAGTTTGTAAGACATTCGAAGAACGTTCCAAGAATATCTTGGTTTATAAGAGACTTTCGTTTGAAAGATGGGGGATATCACATTGGGAAACCCATAAGTTACGATGTGTTTACTTTGACGCATATATTGCGGGGAACCCAAATGCTATTTTACGCAACGGGTTAAGAAATTATTTTGACTCAATATATCCGAATATTGGACTTCGTGATTTAGAAAAAGCGGCTAACGTGCAACATAAAGAAGCATGTTATGCTTACGGATTAGTAATGTTCGCTTCTCACCAAAGTGAGAACAAGAACATCGGGCTACAACTATTAAACAAAACGTTCCCACAAGTGACGGAGTCGGTAATTGGGGTAAGAAATGAGGTTTTTAGATTGTTACGGGACTGTTGGACATTACGTAACCCTCGTCCTTTTGACGACGTTACAACACGCTGTCTTATCAACGGCCATAACGGTTATGTTCCACAAGACCAAGGATGGGAAGTAATCCTAGTAAAACCAGAATGCATGACTTGTTTCTGGACGTATGAATTACGTGTCTTTATTGCCTTTGCTGAACGACTTGTGTACTAGCTAGAATTATCTTCACAACTATCTTGTATCAAAGTTATTGTGTGCTATATTTCATGCTTTATGTAAAATAAGCGGTATTGTAAGTTTGTAAAATATTGTATAAAAGTTTGAACGCGAAATATTATTATAATCAGTTTTTCATATAGAATTGTAGTAGTTGAATTATATATTAGCTACTAAGTATGAACTTAACGGGTAGGTACTACCCGAATTTAAACTTATAAAACGCTAATATGAAGAAAAAGCTTTTATAAATGAGGTCATATTATGCTACGAAATACTATTAACTACTCTTAATATTCTGTATGATTAACTTGTTCCATTTGACTATTTTGAAGGAAATGGCACCGACTACTCGACACACCGTCAATATGAATGAAGAGGAATTCCGTACTTTTCTAGCTTCAAACATAGCCGCAGTACAGGCTGCGCTACATACCAACAATAACCTTGGATCTGGCAGTACAGGAAATCGTGTAGGATGCACCTACAAAGAATTCACTGCCTGCAAACCTTTGGAATTTGATGGAACCGAAGGACCGATCGGATTGAAACGGTGGACCGAGAAGGTCGAATCGGTGTTTGCCATAAGTAAGTGTACTGAAGAGGACAAAGTGAAGTACGCTACGCATACCTTCACAGGTTCTGCGTTAACATGGTGGAATACCTATCTAGAGCAAGTGGGACAAGATGATGCGTACGCACTACCGTGGTCAGCATTCAAGCACTTGATGAACGAGAAGTACCGTCCCAGAACCGAGGTCAATAAGCTCAAGACAGAACTTAGAGGGTTACGAACCCAAGGATTTGATATTACCACGTACGAAAGACGATTCACAGAATTGTGCCTATTGTGTCCGGGAGCATTCGAAGATGAGGAAGAGAAGATCGACGCGTTTGTGAAAGGATTACCGGAAAGAATCCAAGAAGATATAAGTTCACACGAGCCCGCCTCCATACAACAGGCATGTAGAATGGCTCACAAACTAGTGAACCAGATTGAAGAAAAAAATTAAAGAACAGACTGCTGAAGAGGCCAATGTGAAGCAAGTCAAAAGAAAGTGGGAGGAAAACGGTGATAAGAATCACCAATACAACAACAACAGCAATTACAACAATAATCGCAACAATTATCCCAACAATCGCAACATCAATTGCAACTACAACAAACGGCCCAACAACAACAACAACAATAACAACAACAACAACAACAACAACTACAACAATCATCCCAACAACAATAATAACCGCAACAACAACAACAATCAGAAGCAGCTATGCCAAAGGTGTGAAAAGTATCACTCGGGGTTCTGCACCAAATTTTGCAACAAGTGTAAAAGAAATGGTCATAGCGCGGTGAAGTGTGAGGTCTACGGACCAGGGGTTAATAGAACGAAAGGAACAAATGGTGTCGGAACGAGTAATGGCGGAGCAAGTAGTGTCGGAGCAAGTTATGCCAATGTAGTTTGTTATAAATGTGGAAAACCGGGCCACATTATTAGAAATTGCCCGAACCAGGAGAACACGAATGGACAAGGCCGCGAAAGAGTTTTCAATATTAATGCGGCAGAGGCACAGGAAGACCCAGAGCTTGTTACGGGTACGTTTCTTATTGACAATAAATCTGCTTACGTTTTATTTGATTCGGGTGCGGATAGAAGCTATATGAGTAGAGATTTTTGTGCTAAATTAAGTTGTCCATTGACACCTTTGGATAGTAAATTTTTACTCGAATTAGCAAATGGTAAATTAATTTCAGCAGATAATATATGTCGGAATCGAGAAATTAAACTGGTTAGCGAAACATTTAAGATTGATTTGATACTAGTAGAGTTAGGGAGTTTTGATGTGATAATCGGTATGGACTGGTTGAAAGAAGTGAAAGCAGAGATCGTTTGTTACAAAAATGCAAATCGCATTATACGAGAAAAAGGAAAACCCTTAATGGTGTACGGAGAAAAGGGCAACACGAAGCTACATCTTATTAGTAATTTGAAGGCACAAAAACTAATAAGAAAAGGTTGCTATGCTGTTCTAGCACACGTCGAGAAAGTACAAACTGAAGAAAAGAGCATCAATGATGTTCCCATTGCAAAAGAATTTCCCGATGTATTTCCGAAAGAATTACCGGGATTACCCCCACATCGATCCGTTGAATTTCAAATAGATCTTGTACCAGGAGCTGCACCAATAGCTCGTGCTCCTTACAGACTCGCACCCAGCGAGATGAAAGAACTGCAAAGCCAATTACAAGAACTTTTAGAGCGTGGTTTCATTCGACCAAGCACATCACCGTGGGGAGCTCCTGTTTTGTTTGTCAAGAAGAAAGATGGTACATTCAGGTTGTGTATCGACTACCGAGAGTTGAACAAACTTACCATCAAGAACCGCTACCCACTACCGAGAATCGACGACTTATTTGATCAACTACAAGGCTCGTCTGTTTATTCAAAGATTGACTTACGTTCCGGGTATCATCAAATGCGGGTGAAAGAAGATGATATTCCAAAGACTGCTTTCAGAACACGTTACGGTCATTACGAGTTTATGGTCATGCCGTTTGGTTTAACTAATGCACCAGCTGTGTTCATGGACCTTATGAACCGAGTGTGTGGACCATACCTTGACAAGTTTGTCATTGTTTTCATTGATGACATACTTATTTACTCAAAGAATGACCAAGAACACGGTGAACATTTGAGAAAGGTGTTAGAAGTATTGAGGAAGGAAGAATTGTACGCTAAGTTTTCAAAGTGTGCATTTTGGTTGGAAGAAGTTCAATTCCTCGGTCACATAGTGAACAAAGAAGGTATTAAGGTGGATCCGGCAAAGATAGAAACTGTTGAAAAGTGGGAAACCCCGAAAACTCCGAAACACATACGCCAGTTTTTAGGACTAGCTGGTTACTACAGAAGGTTCATCCAAGATTTTTCCAGAATAGCAAAACCCTTGACTGCATTAACGCATAAAGGGAAGAAATTTGAATGAAATGATGAACAAGAGAAAGCGTTTCAGTTATTGAAGAAAAAGCTAACTTCGGCACCTATATTGTCATTGCCTGAAGGGAATGATGATTTTGTGATTTATTGTGACGCATCAAAGCAAGGTCTCGGTTGTGTATTAATGCAACGAACGAAGGTGATTGCTTATGCGTCTAGACAATTGAAGATTCACGAACAAAATTATACGACGCATGATTTGGAATTAGGCGCGGTTGTTTTTGCATTAAAGACTTGGAGGCACTACTTATATGGGGTCAAAAGTATTATATATACCGACCACAAAAGTCTTCAACACATATTTAATCAGAAACAACTGAATATGAGGCAGCGTAGGTGGATTGAATTATTGAATGATTACGACTTTGAGATTCGTTACCACCCGGGGAAGGCAAATGTGGTAGCCGATGCCTTGAGCAGGAAGGACAGAGAACCCATTAGAGTAAAATCTATGAATATAATGATTCATAATAACCTTACTACTCAAATAAAGAAGGCGCAACAAGGAGTTTTAAAAGAGGGAAATTTAAAGGATGAAATACCCAAAGGATCAGAGAAGCATCTTAATATTCGGGAAGACGGAACCCGGTATAGGGCTAAAAGGATCTGGGTACCAAAATTTGGAGATATGAGAGAAATGGTACTTAGAGAAGCTCATAAAACCAGATACTCAATACATCCTGGAACGGGGAAGATGTACAAGGATCTCAAGAAACATTTTTGGTGGCCGGGTATGAAAGCCGATGTTGCTAAATACGTAGGAGAATGTTTGACATGTTCTAAGGTCAAAGCTGAGCATCAGAAACCATTAGGTCTACTTCAACAACCCGAAATCCCGGAATGGAAATGGGAAAACATTACCATGGATTTCATCACTAAATTGCCAAGGACTGCAAGTGGTTTTGATACTATTTGGGTAATAGTTGATCGTCTCACCAAATCAGCACACTTCCTGCCAATAAGAGAAGATGACAAGATGGAGAAGTTAGCACGACTGTATTTGAAGGAAGTCGTCTCCAGACATGGAATACCAATCTCTATTATCTCTGATAGGGATGGCAGATTTATTTCAAGATTCTGGCAGACATTACAGCAAGTATTAGGAACTCGTCTAGACATGAGTACTGCCTATCATCCACAAACTGATGGGCAGAGCGAAAGGACGATACAAACGCTTGAAGACATGCTACGAGCATGTGTTATTGATTTCGGAAACAGTTGGGATCGACATCTACCATTAGCAGAATTTTCCTACAACAACAGCTACCATTTGTAGCGACCCGACCAAATCGTCATTGACGGCGCCGTCTACTTAGGTCCCGTTACGTGGTCATAAGTCTTTAAAACAACGTTTGACCAAAAGATATGTCGCCTTCATTTCAAAATAAAGATTGTTCCCAAAGTTTACAAGAATTGTTCAACCAATAGTTAAGTTACAACGTTATAATACGAATGAAATCTAGGCGACACGGTTTAAAGTAAGGTCAAAAGACGCTCCATGAAATGCACATATACTCGACATCCAATGCAAGTATCAAATAATGAGCGGAAGCATGTATCATGTATCGTTCAAGGACCTGAGAAAAACATAGAAATCTGTCAACGAAAACGTTGGTGAAATCATAGGTTTAAGTAAGTAAGTACAAGTGAACCACAAGATTTGCATCAATGAAATAATAGTAATACATTCCAAAAGTTTGTTTCACGAGCACCCAATTATCAATGCTTAACGTTTCCTTCCATTGAACCCCATCACTTAGTGCTAGAACATACACTGTTTCTCGAAAATATATTTCATTCGTAAACGGTAGCGAACCGTTTGAATGAGGGTTTGTCAAACCCATATGGATCCATACAACATAAGTTCTCGCTTACACCCGGCAAGTGTAACTAATGATAATCGAATTGAGGATTTTGTTCTAAACTCGTATGTAGAATGTTTGTTTTCCTGTACTTGTGTTCACTTAGTTCAAAAGAATCGTTTATGTTTTCTCATCCCAAATATAAGTTCAAAAAGAGTAAAAGTGGGACTATGATCTCACCTTGAGTGCACGAGTAGTAAAGTACTTCAACAAGTAAACGTGTGCAAAGAACAATGCTAGTCTTGACCTAAACAATAGGTTGTATCAATAACGGTAAACACGATAGGTCAAAGATGTTCAATTAGTCCTATGGCTCGTTACGACTCGATTATTTAGCATGTGAAATCAAATTGCCAAGTTTCATGCAAGATACAAGTATATAAATAAGTTAGGAAGGTTGCATAATCATTTGGTTAAGTTTGACAAAAAGTCAAACTTTGGTCGGTCAAAGTCAACGAAAGTCAACACGTTCGGGTCGGGTTCCGAACTATTTTTCTAATCTTAGAAATCATATATGAGCATGTTGGCCAAGTTACATGTTAATCGGAGGTGCGTAGCATGCCAAACATTATTCAAAAATTGGCCAAGTTGGACAGAATTCTGGCCAGGCCATTTGGCGCGCCGCGCGGGGTAGGGGCGCGCCGCGCCACCCTCTGTGCAGGTCTGATTCTGTTTTTCCAAAGTATGCACGAGCCAAAACCTTTTCCAACCCAACTCTCGACCCGCAAACACTTATAATGCCTATTATATATCGTTGGAAAGGTATTTTGACGAGGAATACAACTAAGTACATTTCATCAATCAAACTTCCACTTACAACAACCAAAAACTGTAATTAAACATTCATAATCAAAGTTTAAGTTCCAAAAACGCATTTTATGATTCGGGCAACCAATTTACATGTACGTTATGCCGTTTCGAAGGTAATCAAACACACATTGCAACAAAACACTTAACAACAATATCTCATAGCATTTGACGCATCAAAAGTTCATGTAAAGCTCATCAAACCCTAATCCAAAATCACAAATTCAACAATCTTGCATATGAAACTAATCCATGTCAACCTACATACCAATTTGAAGCTAGTGATGTTAGGAACACAATTAAAACATGAACTTTCATCATTCAACAACATATGAACACCTAAAACTCAAGATTAAGCAAGCATTCTTTCAATATGAACTAGTTACATCAAAATATCAAAAACGAGCATACAAATCACATAAACAAACTAGACTCGAGCCATAGACACTAATTAACAACCTTATAACTTAAAAATCTCAAGAACACAAGAATTAGTGATTTTAGAAAGTTACCCAAAATTGATGAAATCGGTATGGAAACGAAGAGGAGATCACGAGGAGTTCAAATATGCAATTTGTTTTGATCGAATCCTCCTTGAACGAATTTAGATGATGATTGAAGGTTTGAGGGTTTGAGAGGAAAAGGTGAAGTATTATTTTGGGGGAGGTGATAGAATGAATGGAGAGGAAAGAGTTGACTAGTTGACCTAGTCATCTCTTTCTCCATTTGGCAACTTTAGTCCCTCAACTTAGGAACCGGGTACGGGAATTACCTAAACGAGATAATTCAAACGCGTATTAACGAGATGTGTTATGAACATATAACGGAACTTAAATAGTTAAACGGAAAAGTAAATGGAAAAAGGCGGGATGTTACATTACCTACACCTTAAAAGAAATTTCGTCCCGAAATTTAAGTAGGCGTAGTAGTCGTTGTTTCTTCCTCGAGATCTTGCGTTTCCGAATTCACGAATAGATGAGGATACTTCCTTTGCATTTGATCTTGTCTTTCCCAAGTAAACTCGGGTCCTCTTTTGGCATTCCAACGAACCTTGACAATCGGGATTCGGCTTTGTTTCAATGTCTTGACGGAGGTGTCCACAATTTCAACCGGTTCCTCCACAAAATGAAGTTTGTCATCAATAGTAAGTTCTTCGAGAGGGATGACGATATCGGGTTCGGCAAGACACTTTTTCAAGTTAGATACATGGAAGGTAGGATGAACGGAGTTCAATTGAGGCGGAAGATCTAAACGATAAGCAACGGTTCCAATACGCTCCAAGATTTCGAAAGGACCAATATACCGCGGATTTAGCTTCCCGCGTTTCCCAAAACGGATTACACCCTTCCAAGGTGCGACTTTTAACATTACTCGGTCCCCGACTTGGAATTCAAGATCGTTGCGTCGTTTGTCGGTATAGCTCTTTTGACGACTTCGGGCCGTCCTAAGCCTATCTCGGATTTGAACGATTTTCTCGGTGGTTTCGTGAATGAGTTCGGGTCCGGTGATTTGCACGTCGCCTACCTCGGCCCAACAAAGAGGTGAACGACATTTGCGGCCATATAGCGCTTCAAAAGGTGCGGCTTTAATACTCGCGTGATAACTATTGTTATAAGAGAACTCGGCGAGAGGTAAGTGCTTGTCCCAAGCTTTTCCGAAATCAACCACGCAAGCTCGTAACATGTCTTCCAAGGTTTGGATTGTACGTTCGCTTTGTCCATCGGTTTGAGGATGATATGCGGTGCTCATGTCTAAACGCGTTCCCAACGCTTCTTGCAATGTACGCCAAAATCTAGAAACAAAACGGCCATCTCGGTCGGAGATAATCGATAAAGGTACACCGTGTCGGGCTACGATCTCCTTAATGTAAAGTTGTGCAAGTTTCTCCATTTTGTCCGTTTCTTTCATGGCAAGGAAGTGTGCGGATTTGGTGAGACGGTCAACAATAACCCAAATGGTATCATAACCGCCCGTCGTTTTTGGTAGTTTGGTGATAAAATCCATCGTTATCCCTTCCCACTTCCATTGCGGGATCTCGGGTTGTCGAAGTAGTCCGGACGGTCTTTGGTGTTCGGCTTTGACTTTGGAACATGTCAAACACTTGGAAACATAAGTAGCTACTTCCCTTTTGATATTCGGCCACCAATATAGCTGTTTAAGGTCGTGGTACATCTTATTGGCACCTGGGTGAATCGAGTATCGTGACTTATGGGCTTCATCTAAAATAAGGCTTCGTAGGTCCCCATAACTAGGCACCCAAATTCTTCCGGCGAAATATCGGAGTCCGGTTTCTTTAACTTCGAATCGAGAGGTGAGGACGTTCAAGTGTTCGAGAGAGATGTTTTCATCCTTAAGAGCCTCATCTTGGGCTACCCGAATTTGGCTATTAAGGTTGGTGTGAATGGTGATGTTTAAAGCTCGGACACGGAGAGGCACCACTCTTTCTTTTCGACTTAAGGCATCGGCTACTACATTTGCCTTCCCGGGATGGTAACGAAGCTCGCAATCGTAATCGTTCAAAGTTTCAATCCACCGTCGTTGTCTCATGTTTAGTTGCTTTTGATCGAAAATGTGTTGGAGACTTTTGTGGTCGGTAAAGATAGTACTCTTGGTTCCATAAAGATAGTGTCTCCACATTTTAAGTGCAAAGACAACGGCTCCGAGTTCGAGATCATGTGTCGTATAGTTTCGTTCATGAATTTTAAGTTGTCGAGAAGCATAAGCAATGACTTTCGTTCGTTGCATCAATACACACCCAAAACCATGTTTTGAGGCATCGCAATATACAACAAAGTCATCATTGCCTTCGGGAAGTGACAAGATAGGAGCGGTGGTTAGCTTCGTTTTCAAGATTTGGAATGCGGATTCATGTTCGGTCGCCCAAATGAATTTCTTTCCCTTGTGAGTCAAGGCGGTTAGAGGACGTGCAACCAAAGAGAAATTTTCGATGAATCTACGATAGTACCCGGCGAGACCCAAAAATTGACGAATGTGAGTAGGAGTAGTAGGAGTCTCCCATTTGCTAATGGCTTCGATTTTCGATGGATCGACTTTAATACCTTGGTCACTTACAACATGACCAAGAAATTGAACTTCCTTTAACCAAAATTCACACTTGGAGAATTTGGCATAGAGTTGTTCTTGTCTTAAAAGTTCAAGCACAAGTCGGAGATGTTGTTCGTGCTCTTCTTCATTTTTAGAATAGATCAATATGTCATCGATGAACACAATAACGAATTTATCGAGATACGGTTTGCACACGCGGTTCATAAGATCCATGAACACCGCCGGTGCATTAGTGAGACCAAATGGCATGACAAGGAATTCATAACTACCATAACGAGTTCGGAAAGCGGTTTTGGAGACATCTTCCCCCTTAACCCTCAATTGATGATAACCCGAGCGGAGATCGATTTTCGAATATACACAAGACCCTTGTAGTTGATCAAAGAGGTCATCGATGCGAGGAAGAGGATATCGGTTCTTAACCGTCAATTTATTTAGTTCGCGATAATCAATGCACATTCGTAGGGATCCGTCTTTCTTTTTAACAAACAAAATCGGAGCGCCCCAAGGTGAATGGCTAGGTTGGATAAAACCACGGTCAAGTAGTTCTTGGATTTGACTTTGCAATTCTTGCATTTCGGATGGAGCGAGTCTATATGGTGCACGTGCTACGGGTGCGGCTCCCGGAATAAGATCGATTTGGAATTCAACCGGTCGATGAGGCGGAAGACCCGGCAATTCATCGGGAAATACATCGGAATAGTCACTAACAATTGGCACATCATCGATGTGCTTCTCATCGGACTCGACTTTCTTAACGTGGGCAAGGATCGCAAAACAACCCTTACGAAGTAGTTTTCTAACTTTAAGGCACGAAACGAGGTTGAGTCTGGTGCAACTCTTATCGCCATAAACAATCAAAGGTTCACCATTCTCGATAGGAATTCGGATTGCGTTAAGATCACAAAGAATGTGAGATTTCGTTTTGACTAACCAATTCATACCGATTATTACATCAAAGCTTCCTAGTTCCATGGGTATCAAGTCAATTTCAAATTCCTTACCCAAAATGTTTAACGTACACCCCCGGTAATATGTGTCGGCACTTAATAGTTTTCCGTTAGCTACTTCAATGGTATAAGTGGTATCTAATGGAAGAGGTGGAGTGCTAAAAGAATGAGTCAAAGTCTTGGATACAAAGCATTTATCGGCACCCGAATCGAATAAGCAAGAGACATAAGAATTGTTGAGAAGAAACGTACCCGTGACTAGTTCAGTGTCATCCCGGGCTTCCTCGGTGTTGATGTTGAAAGCTCGGCCGCGCGTATTGGTGTTATCTTTCCTTTTCGGGCATGCATTTCTATAATGACCCGTTTGGCCACATTCGTAACAAGTGCCCGTCTTTGGTGCATTGGGCCACTTTCGAGCGACGGGAGTGGCACTTTTACAATCGTTGGCCTTATGACCAACTCCTTGGCACCGGTGGCAAATTATCTTACTACATTCGCCAAAGTGATGTTTGTTGCATTTGTTGCAAAGAGGTAGGTTCCCGGCATAACCTTTCTTGCCGTCGGAGGTGTAAGGCTTCTTAGCAAAGTTGTTGTTGCTTGATTGGGAGGGTTCCCACTTTCTTTTGTTGCCGCTCGATTTATCCTCGGCTTTAGGTGCCAGAACTACGATTTCGTCAACCGTTTCGATTAGTTGGCGAGCCATGTTCATAGCGGCTTGATGAGTAGTGGGTTTGGATGACATCACCCCTTGTTTGATGCTTTTTGGAAGACCGAGCATGTAGAGCTCAATCCTTTGAGATTCGGGGTTAACAAGATTAGGACACATCAAGGATAGTTCGGCGAAGCGTTGATTATAAGCTTTAAGGTCGTTTCCGACCGCTTTCAAAGCTCTTAGTTCTTCCTCAAGCTTTCGGGTTTCTTCGCGCGGAAAATATTCAACAATCATCTTTTCCTTTAGGTCGGCCCAAGAGAGGGCATGAGCTTCATCGGTACCCACCGATTGAACATAGGTGTTCCACCATGTTAGAGCAATTCCGGAGAAAGTGTGAGTGGAGTATTTGACCTTGTCTTGGTCCCGACAACCGCTTATGCTAAAGACGGCTTCCGTTTGCTCAAACCATCGGGTGAGCACGACCGGTCCCCCGGTTCCATCAAAAGTGTGAGGTTTGCACCCCATGAAAGCTTTATAGGAGCATCCCTCGTTTGAGTTTCCGGCTCCATTGTTGTTGTTGTTGTTGTTGTTGTTGTTGTGGTTGTTATTATTATTGTTGTTGGATGAGTGACCGGCCATGGCCGCATCTACGGCGGTAGCTATCATCCGTTCGAGAGCTTGTTCGGGAGTTTCATTGCGGCGTACACGACGAGGAGCCATTGTTCCTTCAAGACACAAGAATATCATTGATTAGTATTCTCAATAATACTAACCGTGATATAGAATAAAGATAAAGAGAAGTTTTTTTTTTTTTTTTTTTTTTTTTTTTTTTTTTTTTTTTGACTCGCCTTAAATTCTTTATGTCATAATGTCGGAACGTTCATACGAGTCACCGTAATATAATCCCGGAAATTATATTACCCTAATTCATATGTGCATTCGACATCATTTCATATAGTCAAGGTGGCGTGTCAATCAAATTAAACAACGTGAGATTAAGATGAACTAAGAGTAGATATGAGTAGAAACGTTCGAGTATAAATGCACAAGTAGTCAAGTAATTCCTACTTCAAGTCTATATGCCGGTTGTAGTCTAGACTCACCAATGTACCCTATGACTCGGGGTTGACACTAATGAACTCTAAATCCCTACAACCAACGCTCTGATACCATCTGTAGCGACCCGACCAAATCGTCATTGACGGCGCCGTCTACTTAGGTCCCGTTACGTGGTCATAAGTCTTTAAAACAACGTTTGACCAAAAGATATGTCGCCTTCATTTCAAAATAAAGATTGTTCCCAAAGTTTACAAGAATTGTTCAACCAATAGTTAAGTTACAACGTTATAATACGAATGAAATCTAGGCGACACGGTTTAAAGTAAGGTCAAAAGACGCTCCATGAAATGCACATATACTCGACATCCAATGCAAGTATCAAATAATGAGCGGAAGCATGTATCATGTATCGTTCAAGGACCTGAGAAAAACATAGAAATCTGTCAACGAAAACGTTGGTGAAATCATAGGTTTAAGTAAGTAAGTACAAGTGAACCACAAGATTTGCATCAATGAAATAATAGTAATACATTCCAAAAGTTTGTTTCACGAGCACCCAATTATCAATGCTTAACGTTTCCTTCCATTGAACCCCATCACTTAGTGCTAGAACATACACTGTTTCTCGAAAATAGATTTCATTCGTATTATAACGTTGTAACTTAACTATTGGTTGAACAATTCTTGTAAACTTTGGGAACAATCTTTATTTTGAAATGAAGGCGACATATCTTTTGGTCAAACGTTGTTTTAAAGACTTATGACCACGTAACGGGACCTAAGTAGACGGCGCCGTCAATGACGATTTGGTCGGGTCGCTACACCATTCAAGCATTGAGATGGCGCCGTATGAAGCACTTTATGGTAGAAAGTGTAGGTCTCCGATTTGTTGGAGTGAAGTGGGGGATAGACAGATTACGGGTCCGGAGATTATACAAGAAACTACCGAGAAGATCATCCAAATTCAACAACGGTTGAAAACCGCCCAAAGTCGACAAAAGAGCTACGCTGACATTAAAAGAAAAGATATAGAATTTGAAATTGGAGAGATGGTCATGCTTAAAGTTGCACCTTGGAAAGGCGTTGTTCGATTTGGTAAACGAGGGAAATTAAATCCAAGGTATATTGGACCATTCAAGATTATTAATCGTGTCGGACCAGTAGCTTACCGACTTGAGTTACCTCAACAACTCGCGGCTGTACATAACACTTTCCACGTCTCAAATTTGAAGAAATGTTTTGCTAAAGAAGATCTCACTATTCTGTTAGATGAAATCCAAATCAACGAAAAACTTCAATTCATCGAAGAACCCGTCGAAATAATGGATCGTGAGGTTAAAAGACTTAAGCAAAACAAGATACCAATTGTTAAGGTTCGATGGAATGCTCGTAGAGGACCCGAGTTCACCTGGGAGCGTGAAGATCAGATGAAGAAGAAATACCCGCATCTATTTCCAGAAGATTCGTCAACACCTTCAACAGCTTAAAATTTCGAGACGAAATTTATTTAACGGGTAGGTACTGTAGTGACCCGAACTTTTCCATGTTTATATATATTAATTGAGATTGATATTTACATGATTAAATGTTTCCAACATGTTAAGCAATCAAACTTGTTAAGACTTGATTAATTGAAATATGTTTCATATAGACAATTGACCACCCAAGTTGACCGGTGATTCACGAACGTTAAAACTTGTAAAAACTATACGATGACATATATATGGTTATATATATAGTTAACATGTTTTTATTATAAGTATGTATCTCATTAGGTATTTTAACAATGAGTTATATACATAAAAATGAGACTATTAACTTAAGAAACTCGAAAACGATATATATAACGATTATCGTTATAACAACGTCTTACTAGGTACATATGAATCATATTAAGATATTGATACACTTGGTTAATTATGTTAAATGATAAGTAAATATATTATTAAGTGTATTAACAATGAAATACATATGTAAAAATAAGACTACTAACTTAATGATTTCGAAACGAGACATATATGTAACGATTATCGTTGTAACGACATTTAACTGTATATACATCATACTGAGATATATTATATATCATAATATCATGATAATATAACAATTTAACATCTCATTTGTTATAATAAACAATGGGTTAACAACATTCAACAAGATCGTTAACCTAAAGGTTTCAAAACAACATTTACATGTAACGACTAACGATGACTTAACGACTCAGTTAAAATGTATATACATGTAGTGTTTTAATATGTATTCATACACTTTTGAAAGACTTCAAGACACTTACCAAAATACTTCTAATTAACAAAAATGCTTACAATTACATCCTCGTTCAGTTTCATCAACAATTCTACTCGTATGCACCCGTATTCGTACTCGTACAATACACAGCTTTTAGATGTATGTACTATTGGTATATACACTACAATGATCAGCTCTTAGCAGCCCATGTGAGTCACCTAACACATGTGGGAACCATCATTTGGCAACTAGCATGAAATATCTCATAAAATTACAAAAATATGAGTAATCATTCATGACTTATTTACATGAAAACAAAATTACATATCCTTTATATCTAATCCATACACCAACGACCAAAAACACCTACAAACACTTTCATTCTTCAATTTTCTTCATCTAATTGATCTCTCTCAAGTTCTATCTTCAAGTTCTAAGTGTTCTTCATAAATTCCAAAAGTTCTAGTTTCATAAAATCAAGAATACTTTCAAGTTTGCTAGCTCACTTCCAATCTTGTAAGGTGATAATCCAACCTCAAGAAATCTTTGTTTCTTACAGTAGGTTATCATTCTAATACAAGGTAATAATCATATTCAAACTTTGGTTCAATTTCTATAACTATAACAATCTTATTTCAAGTGATGATCTTACTTGAACTTGTTTTCGTGTCATGATTCTGCTTCAAGAACTTCGAGCCATCCAAGGATTCGTTGAAGCTAGATCCATTTTTCTCTTTTCCAGTAGGTTTATCCAAGGAACTTAAGGTATTAATGATGTTCATATCATCATTCAATTCATACATATAAAGCTATCTTATTCGAAGGTTTAAACTTGTAATCACTAGAACATAGTTTAGTTAATTCTAAACTTGTTCGCAAATAAAAGTTAATCCTTCTAACTTGACTTTTAAAATCAGCTAAACACATGTTCTATATCTATATGATATGCTAACTTAATGATTTAAAACCTGGAAACACGAAAAACACCGTAAAACCGGATTTACGCCGTCGTAGTAACACCGCGGGCTGTTTTGGGTTAGTTAATTAAAAACTATGATAAACTTTGATTTAAAAGTTGTTATTCTGAGAAAATGATTTTTATTATGAACATGAAACTATATCCAAAAATTATGGTTAAACTCAAAGTGGAAGTATGTTTTCTAAAATGGTCATCTAGACGTCGTTCTTTCGACTGAAATGACTACCTTTACAAAAATGACTTGTAACTTATTTTTCCGACTATAAACCTATACTTTTCTGTTTAGATTCATAAAATAGAGTTCAATATGAAACCATAGCAATTTGATTCACTCAAAACGGATTTAAAATGAAGAAGTTATGGGTAAAACAAGATTGGATAATTTTTCTCATTTTAGCTACGTGAAAATTGGTAACAAATCTATTCCAACCATAACTTAATCAACTTGTATTGTATATTATGTAATCTTGAGATACCATAGACACGTATACAATGTTTCGACCTATCATGTCGACACATCTATATATATTTCGGAACAACCATAGACACTCTATATGTGAATGTTGGAGTTAGCTATACAGGGTTGAGGTTGATTCCAAAATATATATAGTTTGAATTGTGATAAATACTGAGATACGTATACACTGGGTCGTGGATTGATTCAAGATAATATTTATCGATTTATTTCTGTACATCTAACTGTGGACAACTAGTTGTAGGCTACTAACGAGGACAGCTGACTTAATAAACTTAAAACATCAAAATATATTAAAAGTGTTGTAAATATATTTTGAACATACTTTGATATATATGTATATATTGTTATAGGTTCGTGAATCAACCAGTGGCCAAGTCTTACTTCCCGACGAAGTAAAAATCTGTGAAAGTGAGTTATAGTCCCACTTTTAAAATCTAATATTTTTGGGATGAGAATACATGCAGGTTTTATAAATGATTTACAAAATAGACACAAGTACGTGAAACTACATTCTATGGTTGAATTATCGAAATCGAATATGCCCCTTTTTATTAAGTCTGGTAATCTAAGAATTAGGGAACAAACACCCTAATTGACGCGAATCCTAAAGATAGATCTATCGGGCCCAACAAGCCCCATCCAAAGTAACGGATGCTTTAGTACTTCGAAATTTATATCATATCCGAAGGGTGTCCCGGAATGATGGGGATATTCTTATATATGCATCTTGTTAATGTCGGTTACCAGGTGTTCACCATATGAATGAATTTTATCTCTATGTATGGGATGTGTATTGAAATATGAAATCTTGTGGTCTATTATTATGATTTGATATATATAGGTTAAACCTATAACTCACCAACATTTTTGTTGACGTTTTAAGCATGTTTATTCTCAGGTGATTATTAAGAGCTTCCGCTGTCGCATACTTAAATAAGGACGAGATTTGGAGTCCATGCTTGTATGATATTGTGTAAAAACTGCATTTAAGAAACTTATTTTGTTGTAACATATTTGTATTGTAAACCATTATGTAATGGTCGTGTGTAAACAGGATATTTTAGATTATCATTATTGATAATCTACGTAAAGCTTTTTAAAACCTTTATCTATGAAATAAAGGTTATGATTGTTTTAAAAATGAATGCAGTCTTTGAAAAACGTCTCATATAGAGGTCAAAACCTCGCAACGAAATCAATTAATATGGAACGTTTTTAATCAATAAGAACGGGACATTTCACGCATGGGGTTTGCACTCCAACTCCATGCGATCGCATGGAGCTGGATTCCAGGCCAGATACAAGAGACCAACAGGTCTGTTCTGTCTCACCACAAACACATACACACACACACGAGCACACACACATATTATCACCAAATTTCACCAATTTAACATCAAAATCAACCAAATTTCTCGCTACATTCCGCTCTAAATATGAATTTGATAGAGAGTTTATCAAAAAGGGTAGCAATTTCACCCCTAAATCTCTTTAAATTTGATTTTTTGTGTTCTTGAGCTATATTTTTCCTAATTTGATTTTGTTAATTTCTAGTGTAATTAGAGTTAAATTGTTAGTATATTATGCATGTATAACCTAGATTGATGCTATTTAACATGATTTGAAGCCAAAAACTTCAAAAATTTTAGAAATCTAGGGTTTGTGTTCTTGAGCAATTTGGGGCTTTTTGATATAAACAGGTTATGGCCAATTTTTGTCATTAATTATTGCTAAATTAAGTAGTGTAACATGTTTAGGTAGTTAAATGATCCAAACTTTGATCCTAAACATGATTTTTGGAGATTAAAGTGGACTTTTTAAATCCAAAATTCATGAACTTGATTAATTTGATATAATTGCCATTTGAGACTTGTTTAATTGCTAGTAAAGGTTGTTTTAACATGTTATTTGAATTAAATACTTATGAACTTTGTATACATTTTCATATGTGCTTATTTGAAAAAGTGAAGAATTGTTAAAATTGTGAAAATGCGTATAAGTTTAAGTTTGATTTAACATGTTATTGTAATTATGTTAATTTGTTATTCTGCTAACACTAATGTATATTTGGATGCACAAAATTTGTGTTTAATGTATTTTGTAGAGATTCACTAATACTGAAACTGGAGGTTCATCATCATCATCTAGACGACCTGCTCCAGAACCTGAACCAGAACCCGAACAAGAACCACAACAGGAACAACAACATCAGCCTGATCAACATGTACCTTATTATGATCCGCTACAGTTTGATAATGAATTCACAGTCGTTCCGATGCATCAATCACTAGAATACCCAATGATTCCTGAACATACATTGCATCCTAATCTGAGATTCGATAGAAGCTGGAGAGATTACCCGGTATATCAAAGTAATAAATTCAAATTAGTAATGAAAGATGTAGAGGTGCCTAGGGTAATTGATTGGAATCCTTTGGAAAGGGTTCAACTTGCCGACCGTGTTAGGGAGCATTTGATCCAAAGGTATGGCAATTCTTCTTTTACTGATTGGGAACGCTTATTCACCATTCGTAGACCTGTATATAAGGAATGGTGTGTTGAGCTGATGAGTACTATAGCGTTAAATATAGATGTAGATAGATTAGATAATAGAAGTTTTCTTAGGTTTATACTTGGCCGTAGGATGTACAGGATGTCCATGCTGGACATGGCCAGGGCTTTGCAAATATATACGCCCGCTGAATTGCTACTACCCGATTGTATGAATTTGATTTATCGTGGTGAAAGGGTAGATAGGAATTTTCAAACGAACGCCGTCTGGAGGCGTATGTCAGATTATAATGTTTTTTGGCGAGGAGGAACACATACCTACTTACATATTAACAGAGCTGAACTTCATATAATTCATAGATTTCTGGCTAACTCGATTACACAGAGAGGTCACAACAAGGAAAAATTGACCTTACATGATTTATTTTACCTAAAGTGTATTCGAGACCCAAGAGGCTTTGTTAATATCCCTTACTGTGTTGGTTTTTATTTATCTAAGATGGTTTAAGGAATACAGGAAGGGGGATAATTGGAGGAGGTATTTTTGTTACTCTCATTGGAGAGTATTTAGGTGTAGATAAGAACCAAGGGGGTCCACTTTTGGAATGTAGGGAACAGGTTGAGCCTTTAGGATTGAAGGTCTATCAGGGTGCTAAGGTGTTGAAGAGTAGACGCAACCAGGCAATACCCTATGTAGGTAGTCATCCTTAGGTAGAGAGAGGCTCAGATGAGGAGATGGAGGAAGCAGATGACATTAGGGATGTCATTCGGGAGGCTATGACTGATGTCTACCAGCGTGTAGAGGAGGTAGATATGACAAACGCGGAGAGATTTCGTCTGATGGAGCAGTGGCAAGCCCGAAATGATTACGAGCATTCCAGACAACGACAGCATGATAGATGGGACTATCATCAGCGTCAGATTATGAGTCGGCTGTCACCTCAGGATCACTACGTCCCGACCCGACCAGCTTAATATCCTTCACACCAGCCCGAGATGAGACCGCCATTCACTCTCTACGACCCTAACCAGGCATACCAGTACACCTATCACCAACCATGGAACCCGGATGACGACATGAACTGGAACCCCTATCCAGATTGATTTAGTTCCGGTTGGTAATTTTTATGATTTTTAATTTTTATTATTTCTGTTTATTTATGTTTAAACACATTATATTTTGATACTTTTATTGTAATGTTTAATATTTTTATTATGTTGTACTAATGTTTCATATTTGATTTGAAAGTGGGATGTTAAGTCCCATTTCAAATTACCATGCTTGTTTATATTTGTATGTATGTATATTGTCAATTGTACAAAACATGGTAAAACAGCGCATTTTCAAAGACTGACATTAAGTTCAGCAAAAGCTATTAATTTTGACGACAAAATGAAAAACAAATGTGATGAAACAACAAGACGGAATGAACAAATGATGTGCACCATTTATCATTCAGCAAACAAACGCCAATATGTTTGGAAACTTTGGTAAAATTTAATCATTTTTCTACGCTAATCACCCTCAATAATTTAAATTGTTACTGATTTCTTGCAAATGAGGGCATTGCAAGATCTTAAGTGTGAAAAGGGGTTAAATTCTTTCGGATTTTTAAAATTTTAAATTTAACACTTGGTTACCATTAAAAATACTAGTAAAGCAGTAGTTGTATTAGAATCTAGTGCTCTCTGATAATAAAGAACAACCCTAGTCTTATATACTGACTACCCAATTCTAGTAAAATTTTTCAAAATTTTCAATTAAATGAATTTAAAATCATGTTTATACATATTTATGAACGATAAAACTAGGTGTTAACACCGAAATTATTGTTACCTCGGAAAGGACATAAATTGTGAAACAAACCAAAATGTTAGAATTCATTTAAAATGGAATAGAGGATAATAAAAAGGCAAAGAAAGGAAAATAAAAGCCAAGTGAGAGAAAAATTTACCAAGTTATTTAAAACATATATCACATATTTTTGTACAAATAACTGAAGATGCTTTTGTTTTAGACTAAACTAATCAGTTTCACCCGATTTAATGTAATACATTTTAAAAAAAAAGATGGATCTACACGATGAATCAATTCCATCATTAAAAGGAAGTAAAGTCTTCCGAAAAAGAAACGCGCTTCTTGATTTAGGTCAGGAAGTTGTCGTCCAGACCAGCTGTAGGTTGACGAAAAATCTAGAAAAGTCATCTCTAAAATCAGCAGGAAATCCACGGACCTCAGCATCAAACAGGGTCGCCAAGTGGTCAGACTTATCCTAACCATGAGAGGATCTGTCTTGTAAAATGGGGAGGACGCCGTGCAAATTAGCTGGATAAGACTAATGAACCAGATCCCTAGAAAGGATAATCTCCTTAAAGATTAAAAATCAGCTTTTAAGACTGATATTACTCAATCCTTGAGATTGACTTTTAAAGATTGAGAATTACAAACTCATGGAATTCAATGATATCTAAACTCGAACTTGAACGAGAAAATATTTTGATCAAAATTACAAACCGATTTGTTTTTTAAAAATCCATTTTCAATGCGTTCATTACCATTGAACGTAAAATCCTAGGAATTCACCTGGAATTCATTAGGTCACCTGAACCAAATCGGGTGTCAACCATAAGAACGGTGGTTGTATAGTATGGTCGAAGACAGGACCTTGTGCCAGACTGGAAAATTATAAGGGTGAGCTTTACTATTGCTTCTACCAAGGATAGTAATTGCATCCGACACGTTATAGACCATAATTAAAAGCATGTCAGGGGACATTGCCTTAACAGTTGCTTGTTCAAAGATTTCCTTTACAACCGGACGGTAGTTTACCGAAAGGTAATATACGGAGCAAGTATACTGGACGTGTTGCTTTCCCAATACAAGGTTAGCAAGTGGGTGACACAAAACCACAAGTTTTGCGCTAAAATTTTCAAATCTGAAACCCACCAAACCCACAAAAACAATTTGCAAACACCGGTGAAGGGTTATTCCGGAAAACTTATCTAGGGTAAAAGCTAGATTTAATTTTCAAAAGATCAAATGTTTTCATAAAGATCCAATTTCCTTAACGGATCTAAATTTTCGTAGTCATGTGGGACTGTAAACCACAACGTTACTACCATTGTTTATACCGCCGTATAGAAATCACTGATGTACAAAGTGTGAAGAATAAAGAAGTGATTCTAGTATTTTTATTTCAAGACTATATTGCTTGAGGACAAGCAACGCTCAAGTGTAGGAATATTTGATAATGCTAAAAACGAACATATATTTCATAGCATTATACCTCAAGAAAGACAAGCTTTTAGTTGCAATTGTTCTGTTTACAAGTGATATTCGTTTAAATAATAAAAGGTGAAGACAAAAGACAGATGCGACGAATTGAAGACGCAAACGACCAAAAAGCTCAAAAGTACAAAGTACAATCAAAGTGGTTCCAATTATTGATAAGAAACATCTCAAAATTACAAGAGTACAAGACGCGAAATGCAAAGTACAAGATATTAAATTATACGCAAGGACGTTCGAAAATCCGGAACCGGGACCAGAGTCAACTCTCAACGCTCGACGCAACGGACTAAAAATTACAAGTCAACTATGCACATAAATATAATATAATATTTAAATAATTCTTATAATTATTTATATATTATATTTATTTATTAAAACGTCGACAAACAAGAAAACAAAATCATGTGAGCTGTTACCTACCACCATGTGATCGCATGGCCTGGAGGCACAAAATCCATGCGATCGCATGGCCCTGAAATCCAGGCCTGGTCCTATAAAGTTCGCGAGTTTTGGACGAAATTTTACATCTTTTTCTTCTTTCTCTCATACGTAAGATATATATATATATATATATATATATATATATATATATATATATATATATATATATATATATATATATATATATATATATATTTATATTTTAATTTTAATTTTAATTTTAATTTTAATTTTAAATTCTAATAATAAGGGTATGTTAGCGAATATTGTAAGGGTGTAAGTCGAAATTCTGTCCGTGTAACGCTACACTGTTTTTAATAACTGTAAGTTATGGTTATTGTTATTTTTAAATTAATGTCTCGTAGCTAAGTTATTATTATGCTTATTTAATGCCAAAGTAATCATGATGTTGGGCTAAATATTAAAATTGGGTAATTGGGCTTTGGACCATAATTGGGGTTTGAATAAAAGAACGACACTTGTGGAAATTAGACTATGGGCTATTAATGGATTTTATATTAACTAAACGATTCCTCGTTAAATTAATATATAGACTTATAATTTGACGTATTTATATATAACCACATACGCTTGACTGGGCACGTTGGGCGGGATATCTATAAATACCAATAATTGTTCATTTTACCAGACACGGAACTGGATTAATAGTTAATAGACTTGTTAAAACAGGGGTAGATTACATTCAAGGGTAATTGGTGTAATTGTTAACAAAGTAGTAAAACCTTGGTTTACACGCAGTCGATAACCTGGTGTATTCATTAAACAAAGTATTAAAACCTTGTTACAATTTGAATCCCCAATTAGTTGGAATATTTGACTTCGGGAATAAGAATAATTTGACGAAGACTTGCGCACTTTATATTTATGACTGATGGACTATTATGGACAAATCCGTATGAACATATCAAATAATCCAGGACAAAGGACAATTAACCCATGGGAATAAACTAAAAACAACACGTCAAACATCATGATTACGGAAGTTTAAATAAGCATAATTCCTTTATTTCATATTTAATTTCCTTTATTTTATATTTAATTGCACTTTTAATTATTGCACTTTTATTTATTTCATATTTAATTGCACTTTTAATTATCGTACTTTTTAATTATCGCACTTTTATTTATTGCAATTTCATTATCGTTATTTACTTTACATTTTAAATTAAGTTACATTTATTTTTAATATTTTACATTAGGTTTTAACTGTGACTAAAATTTTAAAATCGACAAACCGGTCATTAAACGGTAAAAACCCCCCTTTATAATAATAATACTACTTATATATATTTTTGTATTTTTACAATTATAGTTTTTAAATATATAGCGTTAAGCTTGTTTAAGAGATCCCTGTGGAACGAACCGGACTTACTAAAAACTACACTACTGTACGATTAGGTACACTGCCTATAAGTGTTGTAGCAAGGTTTAGGTATATCCATTCTATAAATAAATAAATAAATATCTTGTGTAAAATTGTATCGTATTTAATAGTATTTCGTTGTAAAAATAATACTATTTCCTAGTAAACCTCGCACACATCAGGTGATCAAGTTGATACACGATGTAAAGATGCTGATTCGTTAATGATTAATGACGAGATGATTATAATTATGGATATAAAGAATGATAATAGTGTTTAATTGTAAAGACGATGATGATAACGGGTTTGGCAACGATAATAAGATTATGATTTTATGTGATTTTGTTGGTGATGAAATACATGATTAATGATGATGGCGAGGGTGAGTGAAAATGTTGATGATGATACGGATGACGTTATGATGATCAAGATGATGAGAAACCGATGTTACGATTGTGATGACCCGGGAATTTCCGACTATTTAAACTTTAATCTTTATATGTTTCCGACACGATAAGCAAAGTCTGTAATGCTGAGTCTCGAAAGTTTTGAAATCTATATTCATGTAATCAATTACCCTTCGACTATGCTCGACGATTCACGAACAATTGTGTGTAAATAAAAACGTAAATATATATGAATTCTAAACATAAGTAATATTATATATGGTAATTTATAAAGATGAAATATTATGGAAGATATGATAATTAATAAATTGTAATATATATAAATATTATATATATATGTTATTATCTATATGTTATGATTAATAATATGTAATATCAAGTTTGATTCATGGATAAAAATATAATTAAATATAATTGTTATAGTTACTTCCAATACTTTTATTAATATTAGTATTATTAATCTTATTATTATTATTATAGTTATAATTAAAATTCTAATAATTGTAAGGTATGATTATCAAGACAAAAGTTAAAAAGATATGAATTATTATAAGAATGATTAAAATTATAATCTAATTATGATTTAAATTAAAATTATCATTTATTATTATTATTGTCATTATTAGAAATTAAGTTTATTTAAATTTTCATCATTGTTAGTATTAATATTATCATATTATCATCTTTATCAACAATATTATTATTATTATTATTATTATTATTATTATTATTATTATTATTATTATTATTATTAGTATTATTAATTATTAATAGTATTAATATATTTATAATGATTAGTTTCAAAAATTAAGAATGTGATATATATATATATATATATATATATATATATTTACAGATAAATAAACGAGATATATAAATTATAGATATATATATATATATATACATATCATATATAAAATACAGATTATATAAATATATATACAAATATAGATATATATATATATATATATATATATATATATATATATATATATATATATATATATATATATATATATATATATATATATAGATAACTACGGATATAAACATATAAATATAGATAAATTATGCAATTTAAAAATCATGGGATCCAAAAGTTGTTAGATATCCCAATCGAAACTATAGCTAATTTTGTTTCTGTCTCCAGAGTCGTACAATCAGTTGCATATCTCTATCTGATGTGAATTTTTTTTTTTTGTTTTTGTCTTCTGATTTGCTGTAATACTATGTCGATACATATACAGTTGCTATATATCAAATCGTCTGTCTGGTAGAGGGAACGAAAGTCATTCAATTATTTTCCATCATCTTTACCCTTCATAATTCACTCCTGCCTGTTATACATTTTCTTTTTGTTTGATAAAATTAAACAGAAATAAGAAAGACTGTATCGTATATCCCAGTTCTTGGCTCGTTTTATTCAAATCTCAAAACCAAACGAAATTTCAAAGTGTATAAATGCAGAAAGGTTAGAAATCATTCACTCAAACTAACTGCAAAGTATCCAAATCCAATTCTTCAAAACAAGAACGAATTCCTGAGTCAAAGTTTTGGGTTTCTAAAAGTCAACTAATGTTCTATAATCAAATTCGTGTCTTCTGCTGCGATTTCACTCAAATTGACGACTCCAATAGATTTTATGAGTAATTTGAAACTTACTTTGTGTTGTAACATTTTTACAAAATGTTTTCAAAATCAAAAACACAATTTTTTTTTTAAAAAAAACGTGACCTGCACAGCAGGGGTGTTCGTATTTTTTTTGTGGTTTTCCAGTAATTTAAATCCCTACTAGTCGCTTCTGTATTAGGTTTAAATACTAAAAAAAATTAATCAGTAATTCATTGCTAATGTATTTGGACCTCTGATCAAATTAAATTATTGGAGAAAATGAAGATGAACAAGCATAAACAGAATAAGGGTTATAATAAATTCTGGGGGATTATAAACAGATAAATGGGCGACAGCCCAACAGTTTGGAGTGTTTCGGGTTTTCGAGAGGTCGTGGGTTCGAGTCCCTGGAGCTTATTTTTTTTTAGGCCGATTCCTTTAAGGTAGCCTTATTTTTATTTTATTTTTTATTTGTATTATTATTATTATTAGGTGTATTAATGATTATTGTTAAGTATTATGATTATTAATATTATAAATGTTAGAATTATAATTATTATTACTAAAAACATATTTATATTTATAAGTATTAAAGACATTATTATCATTAGTATATTTTTTTTATCAATCAAGTATTATTATGGTTATTATGATTATGACTCTTATTATTGTTACTATTACACTTTTCATTATTTTGTTATTATTATTATTGTTATCATTAAGTAATAAAATAATTATTAGTATTAGTATTATTAATCATATCATTTTAATATTATTATCATTTTTACTGCTAATATCATTATTATTATTATTACTATGATTCTTATTATAATTATCATATGTAATGTTATTTTCTTTTCTTTTTTACCATTAGTATCTAATACAACTATTATTAATATTATTATGTATATAAAAATATACTTATAAGTAATATTATATAAAAGTAAGAAATTACTTATATTAACAACTTTTATATAAATATTCACACATAACAAATTACCTATTTTTAGAATATATATATATATATATATATATATATATATATATATATATATATATATATATATATATATATATAACCATTTTTAAACATATGTACAAATTTAATATATTAAATATAAGGTTATAATATATGAAATTGCTCAATTACTAATATATGTATTAATATATAAATGAATAATATAGGTTCGTGAATCCGAGGCCAACCTTATACTTGTTCAATGTCGTTCTATGTATTTTTACTACAAAATACATTAGGTGAGTTTCATTTGATCCCTTTTACTCTTTACATTTATGGGCTGAGAATACATGCAAATGCTTTATTAACTGTTTTACAATATTTATATGCGTGAGTTTCATTTGCTCCCTTTTTAAATGCTTTTGCAATATATATTTTTGGGACTGAGAATACATGCGCTGCTTTTATAACTATTTTACGAAATAGACACAAGTAAATGAAACTACATTCTATGGCTGAATTATTAAACCGAATATGCCCTTTATTTAGTCTGGTAATCTAAGAATTAGGGAACATATACCCTAATTGACGCGAATTCTAAAGATAGATCTATCGGGCCCAACAAGCCCCATCCAAAGTACCGGATGCTTTAGTACTTCGAAATTTATATCATGTCCGAAGGAGGATCCCGGAATGATGGGGATATTCTTATATGAATATTGTGAATGTCGGTTACCAGGTGTTCAATCCATATAAATGATATTTTTGTCTCTATGCATGGGACGTATGTTTATGAGAAATGGAAATATGAAATCTTGTGGTCTATTAAAATTATGAAATGATTATTTATGTTTAACTAATGAACTCACCAACCTTTTGGTTGACACTTTAAAGCATGTTTATTCTCATGTACGAAAGAAATCTTCCGCTGTGCATTTGCTCATCTTAGAGATATTAATTGGAGTCATTCATGACATATTTCAAAAGGCGTTGCATTCGAGTCGTTGAGTTCATCAAGATTATTATTAAGTCAATTATAGTAAGATATATTATGAAATGGTATGCATGTTGTAGAGACCCGTCCTAATCCATCCGGACGAAGTCCATATCGTTTACAAACGATTCACAATAGTTGGTTACATCACGAGGAACTTGACCTCTATATAATACAATTTTTACAAACATTGCATTCGTTTTTAAAAGACAAACTTTCATTTCATTGAAAGTTGACGGCATGCATACCATTTCATAATACATCCAACTATAATTGACTTAATAATAATCTTGATGAACTCAATGACTCGAATGCAACGGTTTTTTGAAATATGTCATGAATGACTCCAAGTACTATTTCTAAAATGAGCAAATGCACAGCGGAAGACTTCTTTCATACCTGAGAATAAACATGCTTTCAAGTGTCAACCAAAAGGTTGGTGGGTTCATTAGTTTAACATAAATAATCATTTTTATCATTTTAATAGACCACAAGATTTCATATTTTCATTTCTCATAAACATACGTCCCATGCATAGAGACAAAAATATCATTCATATGGATTGAACACCTGGTAACCGACATTTACAATATGCATATAAGAATATCCCCATCATTCCAGGATCCTCCTTCGAACATGATATAAATTTCGAAGTACTAAAGCATCCGGTACTTTGGATGGGGCTTGTTGGGCCCGATAGATCTATATTTAGAGTTCGCGTCAATTAGGGTGTATGTTCTCTAATTCTTAGATTACCAGACTTAATAAAAAGGGGCATATTCGATTTCGATAATTCAACCATATAATGTAATTTCAATTACTTGTGTCTATTTCGTAAAACAGTTATAAAAACAGCGCATGTATTCTCAGTCCCAAAAATAGATATTGCAAAAGCATTTAAAAAGGGAGCAAATGAAACTCACAATACTATATTTTGTAGTAAAAATACATATGACGACATTGAACAATTGCAGGGTTGGCCTCGGATTCACGAACCTATATCATTTGTGTATTCATTAATATATATAATCGTAATTGAATATATATATATATATATATATATATATATATATATATATATATATATATATATATATATATATATATATATATATATATTATTAGTGAGAAAACTTTTATATTAATAACTTTTATATATTTCATTATTTAATTAAATGTATTCATTTTGTATATAAAAATATTATTATAGTTAAGTTATGTATATTAAATATACTTTTATGTAATTACTCTTTTGTTTACAAAATACAATTTATAATAACACTAGAATAATTATACTGATAATAATAATAATTTTCATAGTACTAATAATATTTATGATAGTATTAATAATAGTTTTTATAAAATATAGATTTAAAGTAATGATACTTTTAGTAATAATTATATTAATTTTCAATAATAATAGTACTTGTTAATGATATTCAAGTTAACGAAAGTGCTAAAATTAATAATAATACTTACGTCAATAATAATAGTACTAATAATTTTAAAATGATACTAATACTAATATTAGTGGAAATAATAATAGGTTGCATCATTTTCTTGATAATAATAATATTAATCATGGTATTTGTGTTTACATAATAATAATAATGATAATGCATATATGTTAGTTGTTAATAAATATAACAACAATAATAATAATAATAATAATAATAATAATAATAATAATAATAATAATAATAATAATAATAATAATAATAATAATAATAATAATAATAATAATACAACAACAACAATAACAATAAAAAGTATGTTACTACCTTTAAAAGAATTTGTAAGGGCTTCAAAAAAACAATAACCCCTGCCTAGGATCGAACCCAAGACCTCTCGATTAACCCACAACACCATTAACCATTCTTCTATTTCTAACTTTCCGTTTAAGTATCACAGAATTATACATATAATCCGTATGTTTTGGCCCAACAGAAATTTCCCTCCATTAATCGAATTTTTGGGCTTGGCCTTCATTTAAACAGCCCAAACATAACTAGGGCCCAATATTTATAGCTGCTATCGTTGGAAGAAAAAAAAAATATACAACATAGCCTAGTTTCGAACTCAGGACCACTCGCCTACTAAGCACCCACTTAAACCATCAAACCATCATGTTGTTTCTTGTAGTAACCCGAACATTTAATTATTTAACATATAAGAAAACAATTTGTTTCTTCTTAAACTAAAAACCCAATTTATCATTATCTGTGTTTATCATCGATCATCAAATTTTCATCTTCATAATACATCGTCAATTCGTTATTCATCATCAATATATTATCCTACATAAAATCATAATATTGATACCATGATTGTACCCATTACTATTTATCATCATCATCGTCACATTCTTCCTTCACTATTATTTTCGCCTAAACCGAAGTAGTAACAACAGCAACACAGCTGCACAATAGACAAACCGTAGCAGTAAAGGATGAGGGTGATGTTGGTTCGCGACAGGAAAAAGAAAACAGAAATTAAGTAGTAACACACGAAGTGGGTTGGTGTTTTTCGAAGAGTAACAGTAAAAGGGTGGTTTATGGGTTTTGATGATGGTAATTAACTATAGAAATGGGAACAGGAGACGCGTAGTAGCAATCATTTATGTTTTTAGTAGAAGCTCGAAAAGTAACAATGAATAGCACCCGTAGTATCGATCAAAAGGGTATTCGGTTATCATTGTGTTCATCATTGTTTTCACTGATCATTGCCATTGTCATCATCGAAGTAGCAGCAACAATAGAAACAGGAAGCAAACTGTGCAGCTGCAGTAGCTGTTTGAATAAAAGGAAGAGAATATAGAAGTTGTAGGTGATGGTGTTTTGTGGTGTTTCAATTAGAAAAAAAATAGAAAGAGAAGAGGGAGAGGAGTGAGCAATGTGATGTTGGTCTTTGATGAGATAAAGAAACAGAACTCTTACGTGCAGCAGTAGCAGTTTTAATATGATGGTTCATGGTGGTTTAAGTGAGTTGTGATGTAGCTCTCGGCCAAAAATAACCGAGAGAAGGAGGATCGATGTGATGGTGCAAGGTGGCGGCGGTGGAATGGTTCCGGTGGTGTTGCTTGATAGACAAAACATGAAGGAGAAGATGAAAAAGAAAAAGTGTTTTCAATATGAATCCCCATATGTATGCTATCATTATATGCATATATATAAATGTTAGATATAGATATATAGGATATTTAGTTACTAGAACAATGATTCAATAATTTATTAATAAAAATTCAGTGGGTGGAATTAATAATAATTCAGTGGGTGGAATGAATTGGAAAAGGAAACATAATTAAGATTCGGTTGTTTGATAGTATCACTTTAGTTATATTTATTATATAATGCTAATGATTGTGGATGGAATCATCCAAAAACAGTGTTACATAACTTCAATTTATCACAGTATCCAAAGTAAAACACGGATGAAATAAATGCATGTGGATGTTTGATTGAAAAGATAGAAAACAGAAAGTGTATACATGTGGTGGTGGTGATATCTTCTTATTTATGAAAATATGGACTAGATATAATGTATAGAAAAATGTAGCGACCCGACCAAATCATGTTTGACGGCGCCGTCTACTTAGGTCCCGTTACGTGGTCATAAGTCTTTAAGACAAAGTTTGACCAAAATATGTCGCCTTCATTTCAAAATAAAGATTGTTCCCAAAGTTTACAAGAATTGTTCAACCAATAGTTAAGTTACAACGTTATAATACGAATGAAAACTAGGCGACACGGTTTAAAGTAAAGTCAAAAGACGCTCCATGAAATGCACATATACTCGACATCCAATGCAAGTATCAAATAATGAGCGGAAGCATGTATCATGTATCGTTCAAGGACCTGAGAAAAACATAGAAATCTGTCAACGAAAACGTTGGTGAAATCATAGGTTTAAGTAAGTAAGTACAAGTGAACCACAAGATTTGCATCAATGAAATGATAGTAATACATTCCAAAAGTTTGTTTCACGAGCACCCAATTATCAATGCTTAACATTTCCTTCCATTGAACCCCATCACTTAGTGCTAGAACATACACTGTTTCTCGAAAATATATTTCATTCGTAAACGGTAGCGAACCGTTTGAATGAGGGTTTGTCAAACCCATATGGATCCATACAACATAAGTTCTCGCTTACACCCGGCAAGTGTAACTAATGATAATCGAATTGAGGATTTTGTTCTAAACTCGTATGTAGAATGTTTGTTTTCCTGTACTTGTGTTCACTTAGTAAAAGAAATGTTTATGTTTTCTCATCCCAAATGTAAGTTCAAAAAGAGTAAAAGTGGGACTATGATCTCACCTTGAGTGCACGAGTAGTAAAGTACTTCGACAAGTAAACGTGTGCAAAGAACAATGCTAGTCTTGACCTAAACAATAGGTTTGTATCAATAACGGTAAACACAATAGGTCAAAGATGTTCAATTAGTCCTATGGCTCGTTAAGACTCGATCATAATAGCATGTGAATCAAATTGTCATGTTTCATGCAAGGTACAAGTATAAAAACATGTTAGAACGATTACACAATTATTTGGTTAAGTTTGATTAAAAGTCAACTTGGTCGGGTCAAAGTCAACAGAAAAGTCAACGGGGTCGGGTTGGGTATCCGACAATTTTTCTAAGTTATATAATCATATATGAGCATGTTGGCCAAGTTTCATGTTAATCGGAGGTCCGTAGCATAGCAAACATTTTTATGTCAAATGACTAAAGTAAACAGCCCGTTTTAGTACAATGGGACGGCGTCCCAATTGGCTAGACGGCGTCCCGGTTTTAAGATTGGGACGGCGTCCTGAGAAGCTAGACGGCGTCCCAGTTTTAAGTTTGGGACGGCGTCCCGAGAAGCTAGACGGCGTCCAGATCGTTTTCCAGGCCCTGTTTGCTGTATTTCCTAAGTGCACGAACCAAAACACAAACCAACACATTTCATGACCCGTAAACAATCAAGATATGTATCTTATATCATCGGAAAGCTCTTTCGACAAGGAACGCAACTAAGCACTTTTCATCAAGCAAAAACATCATATACTATAACCGAAATCCCGACAAGTGATCAATAGAGGTTTATTTTCAAGTTTCAAGTTTATCAATTGTAATTTAAGTTTCGGGAATCCAATTTATACATATGATATGCCGTTTTGAAGGTAATGAAACATGTAATACAACTAAACACTTATAAATAACATTAACAAGCATTCAACGCATCAAAAGTTCGTTTTAAGAGTTGTCAACCCTAACCAAAAGTTCACAAAATCAATAATCGCGTTTATGAAGTTTCTTTAATCAATCTATACATCAAAATGAAGCTAATGATACTAGTAACACTTTTAAAACATGCACATTAACAATCTAATAACATTTGATCATCCAAAATCAAGGATTTAGCAAGTAATTTTCATAATGAACTAGTTACACCAAAAACAACAAATCGAGCATACAAATTACATACACGACATCACAATGAGCCATAGACACTAATTAACATACTTTTAAGTCAAGAACACAAATTTAAAGAAAACTAGTGTTTTAGAAATGTTACCCAAACGAGATGAGGTTGGTACCAAAATGAAGAGGATGAAGAGAGGATCACGAATATGTAATTTATTTTGTTGTAAGCCTCCTATATCGGATTTAGATGATGATTGAATGAATTTTGTAAATGGGGGTGTGTTCTTGCTAGAGAGAAAGAGAGAGATGGGGATGATAATGAATGGGTGAAAGGGGTTTGACCCTTTGACCTAGTCAAGGGTTTGATCCCTTGTCAAGTTTAGTCCCTCAACTTTCGTTCGGGTGCGTGAATTACCTAAACGAGATAATTTAAAACGCTTATCAACGGGAGATGTTATAAACATATAACGGACTTTATATTAGTATAACGGAAAAGTAAATGGAAAAAGGCGGGATGTTACATTACCTACTCCTTAAAAGAAATTTCGTCCCGAAATTTAAGTAGGCATAGTAGTCGTTGTTTCTTCCTCGAGATCTTGCGTTTCTGAATTCACAAATAGATGAGGATACTTCCTTTGCATTTGGTCTTGTCTTTCCCAAGTAAACTCGGGTCCTCTTTTGGCATTCCAACAAACCTTGACAATCGGGATTCGGCTTTGTTTCAATGTCTTGACGGAGGTGTCCACAATTTCAACCGGTTCCTCCAAAAAATGAAGTTTGTCATCAATAGTAAGTTCTTCGAGAGGGATGACGATATCGGGTTCGGCAAGACACTTTTTCAAGTTAGATACATGGAAGGTAGGATGAACGGAGTTTAATTGAGGCGGAAGATCTAAACGATAAGCAACGGTTCCAATACGCTCCAAGATTTCGAAAGGACCAATATACCGCGGATTTAGCTTCCCGCGTTTCCCAAAACGGATTACACCCTTCCAAGGTGCGACTTTTAACATTACTCGGTCACCGACTTGAAATTCAAGATCGTTGCGTCGTTTGTCGGTATAGCTCTTTTGACGACTTCGGGCCGTCCTAAGCCTATCTCGGATTTGAACGATTTTCTCGGTGGTTTCGTGAATGAGTTCGGGTCCGGTGATTTGCACGTCGCCTACCTCGGCCCAACAAAGAGGTGAACGACATTTGCGGCCATATAGCGCTTCAAAAGTTGCGGCCTTTATACTCGCGTGATAACTATTATTGTAAGAGAACTCGGCGAGAGGTAAGTGCTTGTCCCAAGCTTTTCCGAAATCAACCACGCAAGCTCGTAACATGTCCTCTAAGGTTTGAATTGTACATTCGCTTTGTCCATCGGTTTGAGGATGATATGCGGTGCTCATGTCTAAACGCGTTCCCAACGCTTCTTGCAATGTACGCCAAAATCTAGAAACGAAACGGCCATCTCGATCGGAGATAATCGATAATGGTACACCGTGTCGGGCTACGATCTCCTTAATGTAAAGTTGTGCAAGTTTCTCCATTTTGTCCGTTTCTTTCATGGCAAGGAAGTGTGCGGATTTGGTGAGACGGTCAACAATAACCCAAATGGTATCATAACCGCCCGTCGTTTTTGGTAGCTTGGTGATAAAATCCATCGTTATCCTTTCCCACTTCCATTGCGGGATCTCGGGTTGTTGAAGTAATCCGGACGGTCTTTGGTGTTCGGCTTTGACTTTGGAACATGTCAAACACTTGGAAACATAAGTAGCTACGTCCCTTTTGATGTTCGGCCACCAATATAGTTGTTTAAGGTCGTGGTACATCTTATTGGCACCGGGGTGAATCGAGTATCGTGACTTATGGGCTTCATCTAAAATAAGGCTTCGTAGATCCCCATAACTAGGCACCCAAATTCTTCCGGCGAAATATCGGAGTCCGGTTTCTTTAACTTCGAATCGAGAGGTGAGGACGTTCAAGTGTTCGAGAGAGATGTTTTCATCCTTGAGAGCCTCATCTTGGGCTACCCGAATTTGGCTATTAAGGTTGGTGTGAATGGTGATGTTTAAAGCTCGGACACGGAGAGGCACCGCTCTTTCTTTTCGACTTAAGGCATCGGCTACTACATTTGCCTTCCCGGGATGGTAACGAAGCTCGCAATCGTAATCGTTTAAGGTTTCAATCCACCTTCATTGTCTCATGTTTAGTTGCTTTTGATCGAAAATGTGTTGAAGGCTTTTGTGATCGGTGAAGATAGTACTCTTGGTTCCATAAAGATAGTGTCTCCACATTTTAAGTGCAAAGACAACGGCTCCGAGTTCGAGATCATGTGTCGTATAGTTTCGTTCATGAATTTTGAGTTGTCGAGAAGCATAAGCAATGACTTTCGTTCGTTGCATCAATACACACCCAAAACCATGTTTTGAGGCATCGCAATATACAACAAAGTCATCATTGCCTTCGGGAAGTGACAAGATAGGAGCGGTGGTTAGCTTCGTTTTCAAGATTTGGAATGCGGATTCATGTTCGGTCGCCCAAATGAATTTCTTTCCCTTGTGAGTCAATGCGGTTAGAGGACGTGCAACCAAAGAGAAATTTTCGATGAATCTACGATAGTACCCGGCGAGGCCCAAAAATTGACGAATGTGAGTAGGAGTAGTAGGAGTCTCCCATTTGCTAATGGCTTCGATTTTTGTTGGATCGACTTTAATACCTTGGTCACTTACAACATGACCAAGAAATTGAACTTCCTTTAACCAAAATTCACACTTGGAGAATTTGGCATAGAGTTGTTCTTGTCTTAAAAGTTCAAGCACAAGTCGGAGATGTTGTTCGTGCTCTTCTTCATTTTTAGAATAGATCAATATGTCATCGATGAACACAATAACGAATTTATCGAGATACGGTTTGCACACGCGGTTCATAAGATCCATGAACACCGCCGGTGCGTTAGTGAGACCAAATGGCATGACAAGGAATTCATAACTACCATAACGAGTTCGGAAAGCGGTTTTGGAGACATCTTCCCCCTTAACCCTCAATTGATGATAACCCGAGCGGAGATCGATTTTCGAATATACACAAGACCCTTGTAGTTGATCAAAGAGGTCATCGATGCGAGGAAGAGGATATCGGTTCTTAACCGTCAATTTATTTAGTTCACGATAATCAATGCACATTCGTAGGGATCCGTCTTTCTTTTTAACAAACAAAATCGGAGCGCCCCAAGGTGAATGGCTAGGTTGGATAAAACCACGATCAAGTAGTTCTTGGATTTGACTTTGCAATTCTTGCATTTCGGATGGGGCGAGTCTATATGGTGCACGTGCTACGGGTGCGGCTCCCGGAATAAGATCGATTTGGAATTCAACCGGTCGATGAGGTGGAAGACCCGGCAATTCGTCGGGAAATACATCGGAAAAGTCACTAACAATTGGCACATCATCGATATGCTTATCATCGGACTCGACTTTCTTAACGTGGGCAAGGATCGCAAAACAACCCTTACGGAGCAGTTTTCTAACTTTAAGGCACGAAACGAGGTTGAGTCTGGTGCAACTCTTATCGCCATAAACAATCAAAGGTTCACCATTCTCGATAGGAATTCGGATTGCGTTAAGATCACAAAGGATGTGAGATTTCGTTTTGACTAACCAATTCATACCGATTATTACATCAAAGCTTCCTAGTTCCATGGGTATCAAGTCAATCTCAAATTCCTTACCCAAAATGTTTAACGTACACCCCCGGTAATATGTGTCAGCACTTAATAGTTTCCCGTTAGCCACTTCAATGGTATAAGTGGTATCTAATGGAAGAGGTGGAGTGCTAAAAGAATGAGTCAAAGTCTTGGATGCAAAGCATTTATCGGCACCCGAATCGAATAAGCAAGAGACATAAGAATTGTTGAGAAGAAACGTACCCGTGACTAGTTCAGTGTCATCCCGGGCTTCCTCGGTGTTGATGTTGAAAGCTCGGCCGCGCATATTGGGGTTATCTTTCTTCTTTGGGCATGCATTTCTATAATGACCCGTTTGGCCACATTCGTAACAAGTGCCCGTCTTTGGTGCATTGGGCCACTTTCGAGCGACGGGAGTGGCACTTTTACAATCGTTGGCCTTATGACCAATTCCTTGGCACCGATGGCAAATTAGCTTACTACATTCGCCAAAATGATGTTTGTTGCATTTGTTGCAAAAAGGTAGATTCCCGGCATAACCCTTCTTGCCGTCGAAAGTGAAAGATTTCTTGGCAAAGTTGTTGTTGCTTGATTGGGAGGGTTCCCACTTTCTTTTGTTGCCGCCCGATTTATCCTCGGCCTTAGGTGCCGGAACTACGATTTCGTCAACCGTTTCAATTAGTTGGCGAGCCATGTTCATAGCGGCTTGATGAGTAGTGGGTTTGGATGACATCACCCCTTGTTTGATGCTTTTTGGAAGACCGAGCATGTAGAGCTCAATCCTTTGAGATTCGGGGTTAACAAGATTAGGACACATCAAGGATAGTTCGGCGAAGCGTTGATTATAAGCTTTAAGATCGTTTCCGACCGCTTTCAAAGCTCTTAGTTCTTCCTCAAGTTTTCGGGTTTCTTCGCGCGGAAAATATTCAACAATCATCTTTTCCTTTAGATCGGCCCAAGAGAGGGCATGAGCTTCATCGGTACCCACCGATTGAACATAGGTGTTCCACCATGTTAGAGCAATTCCGGAGAAAGTGTGAGTGGAGTATTTGACCTTGTCTTGGTCCCGACAACCGCTTATGCTAAAGACGGCTTCCGTTTGCTCAAACCATCGGGTGAGCACGACCGGTCCCCCGGTTCCATCAAAAGTGTGAGGTTTGCACCCCATGAAAGCTTTATAGGAGCATCCCTCGTTTGAGTTTCCGGCTCCATTGTTGTTGTTGTTGTTGTGGTTGTTGTGGTTGTTATTATTATTGTTGTTGGATGAGTGACCGGCCATGGCCGCATCTACGGCGGTAGCTATCATCCGTTCGAGAGCTTGTTCGGGAGTTTCATTGCGGCGTACACGACGAGGAGCCATTGTTCCTTCAAGACACAAGAATATCATTGATTAGTATTCTCAATAATACTAACCGTGATATAGAATAAAGATAAAGAGAAGTTTTTCCTCGACTCGCCTTAAATTCTTTATGTCATAATGTCGGAACGTTCATATGAGTCACCGTAATATAATCCCGGAAATTATATTACCCTGATTCATATGTGCATTCGACATCATTTCATATAGTCAAGGTGGCGTGTCAATCAATTTAAACAACGTGAGATTAAGATGAACTAAGAGTAGATATGAGTAGAAGCGTTCGAGTATAAATGCACAAGTAGTCAAGTAATTCCTACTTCAAGTCTATATGCCGGTTGTAGTCTAGACTCACCAATGTACCCTATGACTCGGGGTCGACACCAATGAACTCTAAATCCCTACAACCAACGCTCTGATACCATCTGTAGCGACCCAACCAAATCATGTTTGACGGCGCCGTCTACTTAGGTCCCGTTACGTGGTCATAAGTCTTTAAGACAAAGTTTGACCAAAATATGTCGCCTTCATTTCAAAATAAAGATTGTTCCCAAAGTTTACAAGAATTGTTCAACCAATAGTTAAGTTACAACGTTATAATACGAATGAAAACTAGGCGACACGGTTTAAAGTAAAGTCAAAAGACGCTCCATGAAATGCACATATACTCGACATCCAATGCAAGTATCAAATAATGAGCGGAAGCATGTATCATGTATCGTTCAAGGACCTGAGAAAAACATAGAAATCTGTCAACGAAAACGTTGGTGAAATCATAGGTTTAAGTAAGTAAGTACAAGTGAACCACAAGATTTGCATCAATGAAATGATAGTAATACATTCCAAAAGTTTGTTTCACGAGCACCCAATTATCAATGCTTAACATTTCCTTCCATTGAACCCCATCACTTAGTGCTAGAACATACACTGTTTCTCGAAAATATATTTCATTCGTAAACGGTAGCGAACCGTTTGAATGAGGGTTTGTCAAACCCATATGGATCCATACAACATAAGTTCTCGCTTACACCCGGCAAGTGTAACTAATGATAATCGAATTGAGGATTTTGTTCTAAACTCGTATGTAGAATGTTTGTTTTCCTGTACTTGTGTTCACTTAGTAAAAGAAATGTTTATGTTTTCTCATCCCAAATGTAAGTTCAAAAAGAGTAAAAGTGGGACTATGATCTCACCTTGAGTGCACGAGTAGTAAAGTACTTCGACAAGTAAACGTGTGCAAAGAACAATGCTAGTCTTGACCTAAACAATAGGTTTGTATCAATAACGGTAAACACAATAGGTCAAAGATGTTCAATTAGTCCTATGGCTCGTTAAGACTCGATCATAATAGCATGTGAATCAAATTGTCATGTTTCATGCAAGGTACAAGTATAAAAACATGTTAGAACGATTACACAATTATTTGGTTAAGTTTGATTAAAAGTCAACTTGGTCGGGTCAAAGTCAACAGAAAAGTCAACGGGGTCGGGTTGGGTATCCGACAATTTTTCTAAGTTATATAATCATATATGAGCATGTTGGCCAAGTTTCATGTTAATCGGAGGTCCGTAGCATAGCAAACATTTTTATGTCAAATGACCAAAGTAAACAGCCCGTTTTAGTACAATGGGACGGCGTCCCAATTGGCTAGACGGCGTCCCGGTTTTAAGATTGGGACGGCGTCCCGAGAAGCTAGACGGCGTCCCAGTTTTAAGTTTGGGACGGCGTCCCGAGAAGCTAGACGGCGTCCAGATCGTTTTCCAGGCCCTGTTTGCTGTATTTCCTAAGTGCACGAACCAAAACACAAACCAACACATTTCATGACCCGTAAACAATCAAGATATGTATCTTATATCATCGGAAAGCTCTTTCGACAAGGAACGCAACTAAGCACTTTTCATCAAGCAAAAACATCATATACTATAACCGAAATCCCGACAAGTGATCAATAGAGGTTTATTTTCAAGTTTCAAGTTTATCAATTGCAATTTAAGTTTCGGGAATCCAATTTATACATATGATATGCCGTTTTGAAGGTAATGAAACATGTAATACAACTAAACACTTATCAATAACATTAACAAGCATTCAACGCATCAAAAGTTCGTTTTAAGAGTTGTCAACCCTAACCAAAAGTTCACAAAATCAATAATCGCGTTTATGAAGTTTCTTTAATCAATCTATACATCAAAATGAAGCTAATGATACTAGTAACACTTTTAAAACATGCACATTAACAATCTAATAACATTTGATCATCCAAAATCAAGGATTTAGCAAGTAATTTTCATAATGAACTAGTTACACCAAAAACAACAAATCGAGCATACAAATTACATACACGACATCACAATGAGCCATAGACACTAATTAACATACTTTTAAGTCAAGAACACAAATTTAAAGAAAACTAGTGTTTTAGAAATGTTACCCAAACGAGATGAGGTTGGTACCAAAATGAAGAGGATGAAGAGAGGATCACGAATATGTAATTTATTTTGTTGTAAGCCTCCTATATCGGATTTAGATGATGATTGAATGAATTTTGTAAATGGGGGTGTGTTCTTGCTAGAGAGAAAGAGAGAGATGGGGATGATAATGAATGGGTGAAAGGGGTTTGACCCTTTGACCTAGTCAAGGGTTTGATCCCTTGTCAAGTTTAGTCCCTCAACTTTCGTTCGGGTGCGTGAATTACCTAAACGAGATAATTTAAAACGCTTATCAATGGGAGATGTTATAAACATATAACGGACTTTATATTAGTATAACGGAAAAGTAAATGGAAAAAGGCGGGATGTTACAAAAAAGACATTTAATAATTTAATAATATAATATAATAATAATAGATAATCAATTGAAATATAAATGTGTAGGTTCCTCAGACGCTATCTATCACGGGCTAAATTTCATGTTCCGTTGCAAATCAGTGGCGGATAGAAAGTATTCGGAAAAATCCTAAATTTTTATTTTAATTATCTTTATTTAATTCAATCATTATGGTATAATTTCCGGTCATTAACTATTAAATTACTATTCACTCTCAACCCCAAGTAAAATATAAAAAAATATTAAAATTCAACAAGTAGTTTCTAAATATAAGTTTAATAAGCCTATAATTTATAAAACTCATTTTCGGATCACCTTTTATTTTAAAATTATATAAGTTCGAATTAAACTTCTCTAAATAGTAATCGAAACGTCCAATGAGTATTACAATCACTTAATATTTATTTTTAATATACTTATATATATATATATATATATATATATATATATATTGTTATGTTTTAAATAATAACTATTATAATATAATATTTTATTTTATCTTACATAGTAAATTCAGATAATAGATTTATATAATATTTCAAATTAATATATATATATATATATATATATATATATATATATATATATATATATATATATATATATATATATATATATATATATATATATATATATATAATTAAATATATACATATCTATTTACAAAAAGTTGTTCGTGAATCGTCGGGAATGGTCGAAGGTCAATTGAACATATGAACATAGTTCCAAAATTTTCGAGACTCAACATTACATACTTTGCTTATCGTGTCGGAAACATATAAAGATTAAGTTTAAATTTGGTCGGAAATTCTCGGGTCATCACACATGTCGTCAACCGTAGATGTAATGAAAGATTGTCTTTTCAAAAATGAATGCAATGTTTGTAAAATGTATCATATAGAGGTCAAGTACCTCGCGATGTAATCAACTATTGTGAATCGTTTATAATCGATATGGACTTCGTCTGGATGGATTAGGACGGGTCCTTTCAGTTGGTATCAGAGCGGTGGTCTTAGCGAACCAGGTCTTGCATTAGTGTGTCTAACTGATAATTGTTTAGATGTATTAGTAAGTCTGGACTTTGACCGTGTCTGCATGTTAAAAATTTTGCTTATCATTTCGTGTCGAAAATTTCCTGCTTATCATTCTTAGAGAATCACTTGTTTATCACCCTTAGTCTAGACACATCTTATTGCATTAATTGCATGATTAGTGTATAGACAAAATTTATATCTTAGCATATCTGCTAATTCATATCTTAGCGTAACTGTTATTGTTACCGATGCCTGACAGCTTCCGTAGATTCCTCCGTAACTTATGGGATTTTAGTATTATATATGCATATGTAAATTATATATTGCAGGGTACTAATCTATATCCTATAATCTATTTCTTATCGAAAATCATTCATCTGATCGTACGAGATGAATCACTCAACCAGATCGAATTCCTTGAATTCCGACAGCTATTCCAATATTGAGTTTCACCTAAGCTCTGAAAGCAGTGTCACCAGAAGGAATCAACCAATCATCCATCCCCAATTCATCTGATGGGTTCGTTGCCGACTTAATCGATGGAGACGCACAGACAGGCGATCCCTTCCACTAACCGAATTCACCTCTTGATAAAGAACCTGAAGCACTTACCGGCGAACCTGTTCGTAACACCATTTTCACCCTCATTTCCCGAATATCTCGCCATGACTATATCATAACTCAGATTCTAAACCTTATTCATCCGCTCGTCCGACCGACAATCATCCCGAAATAATAGAAGAAGTCAACGAACTTCGCGCTCGAATAATCAATTTGGAAAACGTGGTGCAAAACCTACCAGCTTCAGCAACAGCACCGGCAACACCAGTACCACCAACAACCTAAGTTTCAACATCACACACCTCAACATCTCAATCTGTACCTCGAGTATAATCATCGTTCTATGTATTGTTCTACATCATTTATTTTCGTTCGACATGGCGATCATGTAATCTCTAATGTTTTAGAGATTATATATTCTTGTTCTAACGGTAAACCAAATGAGTTTAATATCATATTAACTCATTAAATCCATGATTACATCTGAAGAAAATATATATGTATATATGTTTTCATAAAGATTGTAATTAAAAATTCTTTTGTACAAACTGTTAATGGTGAAAACATTTTAACGGGTAGGTAATACCCAAAGAATATTTAGATTTCACATTAATAAGTTACACTGTACATTCTTCGAATCTGATTCAATAATCATTTACTATCCTATTTATAATCACCGATATACAAATCCGTTCACCACAAAATAACCAGTTTCATTCAATTTCATATTTGAATTCTGACCTATCAGAATCCAACAAGTGGCATAATGAAGAAAACATTAGACAAAATAAAATTTTGTCGTTAAGAATCCACGCTAACAAAATCCTAGCTAACTGTTCCTAGCTAATTGTTAATTCCGTATCGCAATTTATTTATCGTAATTTAATTATCGCAATTTACATTCTCGCAATTTTATTTATCGTCATTTAATTTCTGTTATTTACTTTACGCACTTTATTTATCTTCATTTAATTTCTGTTATTTATTTTACGCACTTTAAATATCGGGACACGTTTACAAAGTTTTGACATATCATATCGACGCATATATATATATATATATATATATATATATATATATATATATATATATATATATATATATATATATATATATATATATATATATATATATATATATATATATATATATATATATATATATTATTTGGAATAACCATAGACACTCTATATGCAGTAATGATCGAGTTCTCTATACAGGGTTGAGGTTGATTCTATAATAATATATATACTTTGAGTTGTGATCGAGTCTGAGACATGTACACGGGTCACGATATGTATTAATTAATTGGAATATTATATATTAAACTATATATGAATTATTGGACTATCAACTGTGGACTATCGACTAAGGACTAATAACATTGGACAATAAAAATGAATTAAAATATTGTTTATAACATATGAAACTAAATAATTCTTCAAGTTTGCCACTTGATTTCATCTTAAACCTCGTTTAAATCTTGACAATTATAATATGTGTTCAAACCTTTCATGATTCTTGAAAACACCTCAATCGAAAGGATGAGCCAACCGCACATCGTCTACGGAAGGAAAGATTTATGCATATAGTTATGCACCTGAAAAACTCTCCGAAACTGAGTAAATGTTTAACACGTAGCTGTGCTAATTCTTTAGTGTTATTATTACCCAAAATAACTTTGCGATCCCTTTTCAAAGTAGCCAATTTTGTCACAGCCCCAGCAAGTCAACTTTGACTTTTCATTCGAAGTAACCTTACTATAATCCTGATATATACGATTACCCTTTTGATACCAGAGAATTCTTTTATTCCACTATATTACCAGCAGACGTACCAGCAACCTCGTTGCTCCTTGGCTCAAATCTCTACGACAAATCAATATATTTATCTATTGAAGTCTTATCATGAACTTCATATATTTATCTATTGAAGTCTTATCATGAACTCATCGGTATCTTGTAACAATAATTACCATACCAAGTACCAGAATGCATCAATCGATAATCTCGAAATTCTCAACGATTCCACGACAACAATTTATATATATATATATATATATATATATATATATATATATATATATATATATATATAACTTCTATCTCCTGGATTTACGAATTCCAATTCTGAAATTTTGAAATGCACCCAGCCTACGAATTAATACATTGAACTTTGAAAAAGCTGAATGAAGCAGCAGAAACTGTAGGCAACCGTAAACAACCTTAATCGCTGGAAGTTTGATGATAAAGAATAGTATGTTGGAAAAGCTCAGAAAAGTTGGAACTGGAAAACGGATTATGCGAAACTATGAAGAAAACCGTGGACAAATCACAAAGAATAAGTTTAACTTCAAAGAATCCAAATGATTCAATGTCTGCTGAAGTCTTTAGCGAATATCTTACTCCTTACTCTAAACTCTTGCGGACAATAGTCTCCATCATCCTCCGATCTTAGATATTCAAAGATATTATCGTATCTTTTATTATAAATATCCTCCATATTTCTGAAGATATTTTCATAACTATTCTTATCTGAAATCATTAATCTCTTCGTGCTATCAGTGTTACATCATATAGAAACTGTTAGCTTCTATATTCTGTAAACTTTCGAGCTTAAAATATGAATGTTATTGAAGTAATATTGGGAACTGATGCATGAGTTAGTATAATATAATGACACTTGATCAACATGATTATATTACAGTAAGTCATGCTGAGTTTTCTAAATGGAACATGATGATTCACAGATTATAACGTCATCATGTGTCATGCTACATAACTCTTTCATTCTGAATAAATTCTGAACATATCAAGAAAATATATTCTTGATAGTTCTATTCTCAATGGTTCTGATAATTTGACAAATCAAATCGTGCTATAACTTTCTTTCTTGTTTGGAACATTAAATTCATTCGAAACTCCATATCTACGAATTCTGGACCATTACCAGAGATGTCCAATCGTAAAAAGAAGAAACGAAAGGACATAACTCCAGAAGAAATAGAAAATTGGAGTATAAATCGCAGCAAAATAGGAGAGAGCATTAACTGTGGATGAGAATGAGTATAGAAAATGGAAGCAGGGATTTCGAAATATAAGAGAAAATATAAAGCCCAATAACAACACGGAGATTACAAACTGTGGATATTAATACGAATAGCAATATAAAAACACGGTATAATTAAGAATAGTATCACCCTAAGGTAATAGTAGAAGTAAACAGATTCTTCTGGTGGAAGATTGAAAAGAAGGATGATAGAAATGATAATTAGGAAAATATCAAGGATCAGAACTGGATTAAGCATTTTTAGAATCTTTTGGACGTATGAAACAAGAAGGAAAGTATAGGAATGGTGAGAATAATGGAACGGAAGAGTTTAAATTATCATGGGAATATCAGATAGAGTAATTGAGGCAGATCACCGTATTTAATTATAGAGATCTTAATCTCCTTATTCGCTGAAGAATCAAATCTCTCAGATTTCGAAGATTTTCTTTAAATCCCTTAAATTTCGGAAATCAATCGTGACTACGTCACCGGTTAAGTCGAACCTTCATTTACTCATTTCAATCTTTTATGATAGCTCCACTCGTACACTTCGAGTAATCAAATTGTTTTATCCATATTATTCAATGGTGATAAAACTTTATTTATCAACTCATATTCATCATGAAAACATTCTTATTGTTAGTTATGACGACCCCACTCAAATTTCAGGACGAAATTTCTTTAACGGGTAGGTACTGTGATGACCCGGGAATTTCCGACTAAATTTAAACTTTAATCTTTATATATTTCCGACACGATAAGCAAAGTCTGTAATGCTGAGTCTCGAAAGTTTTGAAATCTATATTCATGTAATCAATTACCCTTCGACTATGCTCGACGATTCACGAACAATTGTGTGTAAATAAAAACGTAAATATATATGAATTCTAAACATAAGTAATATTATATATGGTAATTTATAAACATGAAATATTATGGAAGATATGATAATTAATAAATTGTAATATATATAAATATTATATATATGTTATTATATATATGTTATGATTAATAATATGTAATATCAAGTTTGATTCATGGATAAAAATATAATTAAATATAATTATTATAGTTACTTCCAATACTTTTATTAATATTATATTATTAATCTTATTATTATTATTATAGTTATAATTAAAATTCTAATAATTGTAAGGTATGATTATCAAGACAAAAGTTAAAAAGATATGAATTATTATAAGAATGATTAAAATTATAATCTAATTATGATTTAAATTAAAATTATCATTTATTATTATTATTGTCATTATTAGAAATTAAGTTTATTTAAATTATCATCATTGTTAGTATTAATATTATCATATTATCATCTTTATCAACAATATTATTATTATTATTATTATTATTATTATTATTATTAGTATTATTAATTATTAATAGTATTAATATATTTATAATGATTAGTTTCAAGAATTAAGAATGTGATATATATATATTTACAGATAAATAAACGAGATATATAAATTATAGATATATATAAATACATATCATATATAAAATACAGATTATATAAATATATATACAAATATAGATATATATATAGATAACTACGGATATAAACATAAAAATATAGATAAATTACGCAATTTAAAAATCATGGGATCCAAAAGTTGTTAGATATCCCAATTGAAACTATAGCTAATTTTGTTTCTGTCTCCAGAGTCGTACAATCAGTTGCATATCTCTATCTGATGTGAATATTTTTTTTTGTTTTTGTCTTCTGCTTTGCTGTAATACTATGTCGATACATATACAGTTGCTATATATCAAATCGTCTGTCTGGTAGAGGGAACGAAAGTCATTCAATTATTTTCCATCATCTTTACCCTTCATAATTCACTCCTGCCTGTTATACATTTTCTTTTTGTTTGATAAAATTAAACAGAAATAAGAAAGACTGTATCGTATATCCCAGTTCTTGGCTCGTTTTATTCAAATCTCAAAACCAAACGAAATTTCAAAGTGTATAAATACAGAAAGGTTAGAAATCCTTCACTCAAACTAACTGCAAAGTATCCAAATCCAATTCTTCAAAACAAGAACGAATTCCTGAGTCAAAGTTTTGGGTTTCCAAAAGTCAACTAATGTTCTATAATCAAATTCGTATCTTCTGCTGCGATTTCACTCAAATTGACGACTCCAATAGATTTTATGAGTAATTTGAAACTTACTTTGTGTTGTAACATTTTTACAAAACATTTTCAAAATCAAAAACACAATTTTTTTTTTTTTTAAAAACGTGACCTGCACAGCAGGGGTGTTCGTATTTTTTTTATGGTTTTCCAGTAATTTAAATCCCTACTAGTCGCTTCTGTATTAGGTTTAAATACTAAAAAAATTAATCAGTAATTCGTTGCTAATGTATTTGGACCTCTGATCAAATTAAATTATTGGAGAAGATGAAGATGAACAAGCATAAACAGAATAAGGGTTATAATAAATTCTGGGGTATTATAAACAGATAAATGGGTGACAGCCCAACGGTTTGGAGTGTTTCGGGTTTTCGAGAGGTCGAGGGTTCGAGTCCCTGGAGCTGCACTATTTTTTTTTTAGGCCGATTTCTTTAAGGTAGCCTTATTTTTATTTTATTTTTTATTTGTATTATTATTATTATTAGGTGTATTAATGATTATTGTTAAGTATTATGATTATTAATATTATAAATGTTAGAATTATAATTATTATTACTAAAAACATATTTATATTTATAAGTATTAAAGACATTATTATCATTAGTATATTTTTTTTTACAAATCAAGTATTATTATGGTTATTATGATTATGACTCTTATTATTGTTATTATTACACTTTTCATTATTTTGTTATTATTATTATTGTTATCATTAAGTAATAAAATCATTATTAGTATTAGCATTATTAATCATATCATTTTAATATTATTATCATTTTTACTGCTAATATCATTATTATTATTATTACTATGATTCTTATTATAATTATCATAAGTAATGTTATTTTCTTTTTTTTTTACCATTACTATCTAATACAACTATTATTAATATTATTATGTATATAAAAATATACTTATAAGTAATATTATATAAAAGTAAGAAATTACTTATATTAACAACTTTTATATAAATATTCACACATAACAAATTAACTATATATATATATATATATATATATATATATATATATATATATATATATATATATATATATATATATATATATATATATATATATATATATATAGTTATATAAATAATAACCATATTTAAACATATATACAAATTTAATATATAAAATATAAGGTTATAATATATGAAATTGCTTAATTACGAATATATGTATTAATATATAAATGAATAATATAGGTTCGTGAATCCGAGGCCAACCTTATACTTGTTCAATGTCGTTCTATGTATTTTTACTACAAAATACATTAGGTGAGTTTCAGTTGCTCCCTTTTACTCTTTACGTTTTTGGGCTGAGAATACATGCAAATGCTTTATTAACTGTTTTACAATATTTATATGCGTGAGTTTCATTTGCTCCCTTTTTAAATGCTTTTGCAATATATATTTTTGGAACTGAGAATACATGCGCTGCTTTTATAACTGTTTTACAAAATAGACACAAGTAAATGAAACTACATTCTATGGCTGGATTATTAAACCGAATATGCCCTTTATTTAGTCTGGTAATCTAAGAATTAGGGAACAGACAACCTAATTGACGCGAATTCTAAAGATAGATCTATCGGGCCCAACAAGCCCCATCCAAAGTACCAGATGCTTTAGTACTTCAAAATTTATATCATGTCCGAAGGAGGATCCCGGAATGATGGAGATATTCTTATATGCATATTGTGAATGTCGGTTACCAGGTGTTCAATCCATATGAATGATATTTTTGTCTCTATGCCTGGGACGTATGTTTATGAGAAATGGAAATATGAAATCTTGTGGTCTATTAAAATTATGAAATGATTATTTATGTTTAACTAATGAACTCACCAACCTTTTGGTTGACACTTTAAAGCATGTTTATTCTCAGGTACGAAAGAAATCTTCCGCTGTGCATTTGCTCATCTTAGAGATATTAATTGGAGTCATTCATGACATATTTCAAAAGACGTTGCATTCGAGTCGTTGAGTTCATTAAGATTATTATTAAGTCAATTATAGTAAGATATATTATGAAATGGTATGCATGTCATCAACCGTAGATGTAATGAAAGATTGTCTATTCAAAAATGAATGCAATGTTTGTAAAATGTATCATATAGAGGTCAAGTACCTCGCGATGTAATCAACTATTGTGAATCGTTTATAATCGATATGGACTTCGTCCGGATGGATTAGGATGGGTCCTTTCAACGATTATGATGTTAATGATGATGACGATGGTATAGATATACGGTTAGAATGATGATGATGATGATCCGTTGATTAAGATGATGATTATGATGAAATATAATGAAAACAGATTGATACGGGTTAATATGTTTGGGAGTAATATAATTTCAGAAAGTGAGCAAGCAGCTCAATGGCGTGGATGGTGTGATGTCTAGCATGAGGTCGCTGGTTTTGTAGTGACCCGAACTTTTTCATGTTTATATATATATTAAATGAAATTGTTATTTACATGATTAAGTGTTACCAACATGTTAAGCAATCAAACTTGTTAAGACTTGATTAATTGAAATAGGTTTCATATAGACAATTGACCACCCAAGTTGACCGGTGATTCACGAACGTTAAAACTTGTAAAAACTATACGATGACATATATATGGTTATATATATAGTTAACATGATTTTATTATAAGTATGTATCTCATTAGGTATTTTAACAATGAGTTATATACATAAAAATAAGACTATTAATTTAAGAAACTCGAAAACGATATATATAACGATTATCGTTATAACAACGTCTTACTAGGTACATATGAATCATATTAAGATATTGATACACTTGGTTAATTATGTTAAATGATAATTAAATATATTATTAAGTGTATTAACAATGAAATACATATGTAAAAATAAGACTACTAACTTAATGATTTCGAAACGAGACATATATGTAACGATTATCGTTGTAACGACATTTAACTGTATATATACCATACTAAGATATATTATATATCATAATATCATGATAATATAACAATTTAACATCTCATTTGTTATAATAAACAATGGGTTAACAACATTCAACAAGATCGTTAACCTAAAGGTTTCAAAACAACATTTACATGTAACGACTAACGATGACTTAACGACTCAGTTAAAATGTATATACATGTAGTGTTTTAATATGTATTCATACACTTTTGAAAGACTTCAAGACACTTATCAAAATACTTCTACTTAACAAAAATGCTTACAATTACATCCTCGTTCAGTTTCATCAACAATTCTACTCGTATGCACCCGTATTCGTACTCGTACAATACACAGCTTTTAGATGTATGTACTATTGGTATATACACTCCAATGATCAGCTCTTAGCAGCCCATGTGAGTCACCTAACACATGTGGGAACTATCATTTGGCAACTAGCATGAAATATCTCATAAAATTACAAAAATATGAGTAATCATTCATGACTTATTTACATGAAAACAAAATTACATATCCTTTATATCTAATCCATACACCAACGACCAAAAACACCTACAAACACTTTCATTCTTCAATTTTCTTCATCTAATTGATCTCTCTCAAGTTCTATCTTCAAGTTCTAAGTGTTCTTCATAAATTCCAAAAGTTCTAGTTTCATAAAATCAAGAATACTTCCAAGATTGCAAGTTTACTTCCAAGTTTTCTAAATCCATTCCAATTAATCATCCAAGATCAAGAAACCTTTGTTACTTACAGTAGGTTATCTTTCTAATACAAGGTAATAATCATATTCAAACTTTAATTCAATTTCTATAACTATAACAATCTTATTTCAAGTGATGATCTTACTTGAACTTGTTTTCGTGTCATGATTCTGCTTCAAGAACTTCGAGCCATCCAAGGATCCGTTGAAGCTAGATCCATTTTTCTCTTTTCCAGTAGGTTAATCCAAGGAACTTAAGGTAGTAATGATTTTCATAACATCATTCGATTCATACATATAAAGCTATCTTATTCGAAGGTTTAAACTTGTAATCACTAGAACATAGTTTAGTTAATTCTAAACTTGTTCGCAAACAAAAGTTAATCCTTCTAACTTGACTTTTAAAATCAACTAAACACATGTTCTATATCTATATGATATGCTAACTTAATGATTTAAAACCTGGAAACACGAAAAACACCGTAAAACCGGATTTACGCCGTCGTAGTAACACCGCGGGCTGTTTTGGGTTAGTTAATTAAAAACTATGATAAACTTTGATTTAAAAGTTGTTATTCTGGGAAAATGATTTTTATTATGAACATGAAACTATATGCCAAAATTATGGTTAAACTCAAAGTGGAAGTATGTTTTCTAAAATGGTCATCTAGACGTCGTTCTTTCGACTGAAATGACTACCTTTACAAAAACGACTTGTAACTTATTTTTCCGACTATAAACCTATACTTTTTATGTTTAGATTCATAAAATAGAGTTCAATATAAAACCATAGCAATTTGATTCACTCAAAACGGATTTAAAATGAAGAAGTTATGGGTAAAACAAGATTGGATAATTTTTCTCATTTTAGCTACGTGAAAATTGGTAACAAATCTATTCCAACCATAACTTAATCAACTTGTATTGTATATTATGTAATCTTGAGATACCATAGACACGTATACAATGTTTCGACCTATCATGTCGACACATCTATATATATTTCGGAACAACCATAGACACTCTATATGTGAATGTTGGAGTTAGCTATACAGGGTTGAGGTTGATTCCAAAATATATATAGTTTGAGTTGTGATCAATACTGAGATACGTATACACTAGGTCGTGGATTGATTCAAGATAATATTTATCGATTTATTTCTGTACATCTAACTGTGGACAACTAGTTGTAGGTTACTAACGAGGACAGCTGACTTAATAAACTTAAAACATCAAAATATATTAAAAGTGTTGTAAATATATTTTGAACATACTTTGATATATATGTATATATTGTTATAGGTTCGTGAATCAACCAGTGGCCAAGTCTTACTTCCCGACGAAGTAAAAAATCTGTGAAAGTGAGTTATAGTCCCACTTTTAAAATCTAATATTTTTGGGATGAGAATACATGCAGGTTTTATAAATGATTTACAAAATAGACACAAGTACGTGAAACTACATTCTATGGTTGAATTATCGAAATCGAATATGCCCCTTTTTATTAAGTCTGATAATCTAAGAATTAGGGAACAGACACCTTAATTGACGCGAATCCTAAAGATAGATCTATTGGGCCTAACAAACCCCATCCAAAGTACCGGATGCTTTAGTACTTCGAAATTTTTATCATATCCGAAGGGTGTCCCGGAATGATGGGGATATTCTTATATATACATCTTGTTAATGTCGGTTACCAGGTGTTCACCATATGAATGATTTTTATCTCTATGTATGGGATGTGTATTGAAATATGAAATCTTGTGGTCTATTGTTACGATTTGATATATATAGGTTAAACCTATAACTCACCAACATTTTTTGTTGACGTTTAAAGCATGTTTATTCTCAGGTGAATACTAAGAGCTTCCGCTGTTGCATACTAAAATAAGGACAAGATTTGGAGTCCATATTTGTATGATATTGTGAAAAAACTGCATTCAAGAAACTGATTTCGATGTAACATATTTGTATTGTAAACCATTATGTAATGGTCGTGTGTAAACAGGATATTTTAGATTATCATTATTTGATAATCTACGTAAAGATTTTTAAACCTTTATTTATGAAATAAAGGTTATGGTTTGTTTTAAAAATGAATGCAGTCTTTGAAAAACGTCTCATATAGAGGTCAAAACCTTGCAACGAAATCAATTAATATGGAACGTTTTTAATCAATAAGAACGGGACATTTCAGGTTCGAGTCCCAGCTCTGACACTTTATTTTTATTAGCCTTTTAAGGTAGTCTTAACATTAGTATTGCTATTATTAATTTTATCATTTCTATTATTAATATAAGTATTATTATTATCATTATGATTATGATTATGATTATGATTATGATTATGATTAATAATTATTAGTGAAAGTATTGTTATTATTATTATTATCATTATTATTATTATTATTATCATTACTATTACCATTAGGATTATTATTACAACTAAACTAGTATCATAATTATTATTAGCAGAAAAATTATTAGTTTATAGTTATTATATTTATCAGTATTATTATTATCAAATATTACTTTTAAGTATTATTATCACTATTATTGTTTTTATTGTAAAAATAATACAATTTTTTTTCTACCAAACAAATATTAAGTTTGATGTATTATATTTATTATATATATTAATTATCAATAAATTAGTTAATTAGAGTAATTTAATAATTATTTGATATATTAATATTAAGAACTTACTTAAGTTAAAAATAGATATTAATTATTTATTAACAAGATAGAAAATAAAAATAAAAATATATTACTAATATTAATATATAAACTTATTCGATTACGATTATTTGTGTTAATAAAAATACTTGATATAGGTTCGTGAATCCGAGGCCAACCCTGCATTGTTCAGTATCGTCATATGTATTTTTACTACAAAATACAGTATTGTGAGTTTCATTTGCTCTCTTTTTAAATGCTTTTGCAATATATATTTTTGGGACTGAGAATACATGCGCTACTTTTATAACTGTTTTACGAAATAGACACAAATAATCGAAACTACATTCTATGGTTGAATTATTAAACCGAATATGCCCCTTTTTAGTCTGGTAATCTAAGAATTAGGGAACAGACACCCTAATTGACGCGAATCCTAAAGATAGATCTATCGGGCCCAACAAGCCCCATCCAAAGTACCGGATTCTTTAGTACTTCGAATTTATCATGTTCGAAGGGAGTCCCGGAATGATAGGGGATATTCTATATGCATCTTGTTAAGGTCGGTTACCAGGTGTTCAATCCATATGAATGATTTTTGTCTCTATACACGGGACGTATATTTATGAGAAATGAAAATGAAAATCTTGTGGTCTATTAAAATGGTGAATTTTATTGTTTACGATAAACTAATGAACTCACCAACCTTTTGGTTGACACTTGAAAGCATGTTTATTCTCAGGTATGAAAGAAATCTTCCACTGTGCATTTGCTCATATTAGAGATATTACTTGGAGTCATTCATGACATATTTCAAAAGACGTTGCATTCGAGTCGTTGAGTTCATCAAGATATAAGTCAATTAGATGGATATATTATGAAATGGTATGCATGCCGTCAACTTTTGATGTAATGAAAGATTGTCTTTTCAAAAACGAATGCAATGTTTGTAAAATGTATCATATAGAGGTCAAGTACCTCGCGATATAACCAAATGTAATGTATTCGTCCAAATGGATTAGGACGGGTCGTTATAGATATGGATATGGATACGGCCTCACCTGATCTATATCCGATCCATTGCCATCCCTACCTATGGGTCGCCAGGTAAGCCAACTGGGTCGCAGTTTGTCCAACCCGGTCGCCAGTTTGGAACTAGATCGACATTTTAGCCATGTGTTGCGAGATCGGGAGCCAAGCTGGCTTTGAGTCATCAGTTTTGCTTAGTGTTTAGTTTCAAATGATTATTTGCAAGTTGTTTTTTCTTCACGCGCAGTCCTTTGTTGCTGTGTACCTTTTCCTGAGAATGCGTTGTTGTTTACCAACAGTTGTCTTGACTTGAAAATTCAGTAGGTGCACTGTCTTGGAGTTCCATAGACTTCATCATAGTGTTACGCAAGTCCCTGGATCAATTCCTGAAGTTCCTTGCAGTTGATTTTAACGTATAGAGTGATTAAGATTTTGTGTGTGTAAGTCTCGGAACTTCTTGATCTTTGTATACATATCAGATTGACTTCTAGGTTTTTGGTAGACATATACGCCTCTTAATTGAGTGTTGGCAATCTCCGTTAGTAATCACGAGCTTCAGTGGTGATCTTTTAGGATATTTCTTGAGCTAAGTTTAGAAAATCTTAATTTTGGCTCTTTTCCTTGAATATTCCGGCTTTTATACAATCCGTGGTTTCAAATCATGTTTAGCAAAACATAGCGGGTTAGTGCGTTGAAGGGTCTATTTTGCTTGAATTCATGTGGATTTGAAGTGGAAATCATTAGTAAAAATGTGACTTTTTACACGATATCAAGCTTCCGGATGCGGATGGTTAACACGTAGTAATAGGATTAATAGGGTTAGTAAGAGGTTGAGATAATAGACATCGAGAAGGAGGTTGTAACATCCCGCATTTTTCCGTTGAATTTATTTTAACACCGTCTTTTTTCTTTTCAGATAATAACTTCCGTTATCTAAATTTGTACCTTTCATTAACTAACGTTCCTAATATTCCCGTTACTTAATTATAACATCTCACATTTACTCTAGCGTTTTTTTTTAAAAATATTCGTTCGGTAAATTCCCGCACCCGCTTTTAAACTCGAGGGACCAACTTTGCCAATTGATCAATGTGGTAACTAGGTCAAATGGTCAAAGTCACCACCCACCACTCATTTCCATCTTCCACCATTTCTCTCTTTTTCTTACTTCCATATTTTCTCCATCTTCTTCTTTTGTAAAGAATCATCATCTAAATTCCATCTAGCAAGTAAACATCAAAACAAATTACATTTTCGTGATCCTCTCATCATCTTCTACATTTTGGTACCAATTTCATCTCGTTTGGGTAATATTTTTAAAACTCTAGATTTCATGTTCTTAGTGTTTTTGACTAAAAATGGTGTTAATTAGTGTCTATGGCTCAAGTCTAACATGAATATGTGTTTGGTTTGCTCGATTTGTTGTTTTGAGTAACTAGTTTGAATATGAAAAATGGGTGTGTTTAATCTTGAGTTTTGAGTGATTAAATGTTGTTTAAATATTAAATTTCATGTATTAAATGTGTTACTAGCATCATTAGCTTCAATTTGATGTGTTGGTTGATTTAGAAAAGCTTCATTTGCAAAATGGTTGAATTTATGATTTTGGTTAGGGTTTGATGAACTTTAAAACGAAATTTTGATGCATTGAATGCTATAAAATGTTGTTAGTAAGTGTTTAGTTGTATTGTATATTTCATTACCTTCAAAACGGCTTATCGTATGCGTAAATTGGATTCCCGAATCACCTTTTGCATTTTTGAGCTTGAAACATTAAATAATGATCATTTATTGAGGTTTTCATTGTTGTTAATGATGGATTTGATTGATGAAATGTGTTTAGTTGTATTCCTCTTTAAATTACCTTTCCAACGATATAAGATACGTGTTTTGAATGTTTACGGTTCATAAGTTATGGTTGTTTGAAGTTGGATTCGTGCTTGAGTGTTCAAAAACTGCCAGACTTGCTGAACAGCCATTCTGAGCGCCGCTCAGGGTTCTGGAGCGCCGCTCCGGGCCCCGGCTGTCCAAAAATACGTATTTTCGTTTAATTCTAACTATGCTACGCACCCCCGATCAACATGAAACTTGGCCAACATGCTTATATATGATTAAAAACCTCAGAAAAATTGTCGGATACCCGACCAGACCCCGTTGACTTTTTCGTTGACTTTGACCAAGTTTGACTTTTAGTCAAACTTAACAAAACACTTATGCAATCGTTCTAATCTTATTTTATACTTGATTCTTGCATGAAACTTGATAACGTGATTCACATGCTACATAATCGAGTCGTAACGAGCCATAGGACTAATTGAACACATTTCGACCGACCATGTATCGTAACCGGTTAATTGATACAACTTACTTGTTTAGGTCAAGGCTAAGCAAATTTCATGCACACGTTTACTTTGTGAAGTACATTTATACTCGTGCACTCGAGGTGAGATCATAGTCCCACCTTTTCAACAACTTTTATACTTTTAAATCATGGGATGAGAAACATATACAGTTTTATACTACATACTTTTATGCTTTGAACACAAGTACGAAAACAAACATTCCACAGTGAGTTAGAACAAAAAGCCTCAATTTAATTTTCATTAGTTACATTTGTAGGGTGTAAGCGAGAACTTATATTATGTGATCACATGGGCTTGACGAGCCTCATTCGGACGGTTCGCTACCGTTAGCGGATGAAATATATATTCGGGTTTAGTGTATGTTCTAACACTACGTAACATGGTACAAAACAGTTAAGTCTTGATAATTGGGTGCTCGCGAACATACTTTTGGAATGCAAACAATTTGGATAATCAACATTATGGAAATAAAAAATCTTGTAGTTCAAAAACAACGTTTACAAACACCTATGATTTCACCAACGTTTTTTGTTGCCAGTTTTCTATATGTTTCTCAGGTTCATGATTGACTATTTGATACATGCTTCCGCGTACACTCATACTTGCTTGGGGTCAAGCATACATGCATACACTTTGATTACTTGCTTGGAGTCAAGCATACATGCATACGCTAGTGATAGCACCTTTGGATTCAAACAAATATTTACATACATATTTACGCTATTTATAGCAACCGTGATTTTAAACTAATTGTGTCGCAAGTTATTTCATTTATACTTTATAACTTTTGTAAACTTAAACTTGTTGTCGAACCGTTTGGTAAACTAAACTTTGTAAGTCTTGTACGTTTCAAATGAATGCGACATAATTTTGGTCAAACGCGTCTCATATAGGGACTATGACTACGTAACGGGACCTAAGTTAACGGCGCCGTCAATGACGATTTTGTCGGGTCGCTACAGATGGTATCAGAGCGTTGGTTGTAGGGATCTAGGATATGCATTAGTGTGTCTGACAGAGTCGTTAGGACGCATTAGTGAGTCTAGACTACAACCGGATATTTAGCCATTGCATTCTGACATACATTTGCTATAGATAGCACTTACTTGACTACTTGTGTATTTATACTTGAATCATTCTTAGGCAAACTTCTTAGTGGTACCAAATTTTCATCATACGAATCCGTATTCTACCACTTTCTGGTAACACTCATAAATTCAAGATTTATATGCGTAAGGATGACGACGACTTCATTAGTTATACTAGTTCGGGAACTCTGTATCCCACGTTGTTATTCACCCTGTTTCAGCTTACTATCCACAAGTATTGTAAAGTTACCACCACTACTTTAGATGAGTATCATCATCACTATTTATCACTACGGTTACGTACTACTCGTTATCATAATTCGTTACTCTTTTCGTACCTAAAGACATTATTGTTTGACTTGAACCGCATTGACGTGAACAATCATTTATACACTTCCCTCTGGAAACGCATCTTCAGAGTTGCACTACTTCTTTCGATTCGATACGAGTCACGTTAGAGATGTCGTCACGCTTTTTTCATTTTAAATCTTCACGATTACACGAACTTGATATTATGGAGTGATGTGGGAATGGAGGTATGAGTTAGTGTAATATAACGACACTCGATCAACATGGTTATATTATAGTAAGTCATACCAAAGTTCTAATGACTCGTGATGGTGATTGGACTCGATCAACCTAATCACCACTATGTGCCATGTACATGACTTCATTCTTTTTGTTGGACATCCGAAAACTCCGAGAATATTGATGACAACCATACCAAGGACACACCTTCGATTATTGTCGAACCATATTTATGCTTCCGAATGAATGACAAATTCTTTCAACTTCAAACATATGTTACACATGTATACTATCTCATTTTCGCACAGTTTATCGACGAACTACAATATGCTTGATATGCTCACATCGAGGCGGAAATTCTCTCGCATTAAACTCGTACTTCCGTATAAGGAAATCTTTTCTCTAAATTCTCAATGGAGAGAGAGACTCTTCACGTTATACTAGTATTCTCCACGAGGGTGAATAGTCCTAGCGAACGTTTTCGGAAACCGATAAATCTTCCGCGACGCGAATTTCTTGAGAAACAAAAACTTGTTCAAATATATCTTAAAGGAATGTACCTCGTCTCGGATCGAGATTCTCGTTCCACTTCTAGATTTTTGGGGTGCCTTACAAAAAGCCTTAGGACCACGTTTAGACATGAGTACGGTGTATCAACCACAAACCGACAGACCAAGCAAACGTACGATTCAAACCTTAGAAAACATATCACGAACTTGTATTGTTACCTTTAATTAATTCCTCTTACAACGATAGCTATAACTCGTGTATTAATGCCGCACCTTTTCAAAACTCATATAGCCGCAATTGTCGTTTTCTTAATTGTTGAACCGAAGTAGGTGACAAGCAAACCACCGGACCCGAACTCATTCATGAAACAACCGAGAAATTTGTTCAAACCCGAGAAAGACTCAATACGGCCCGTAGTCGCCAAAAGAGCTATGCCGATGTTAGACGTAAACCTCTCTAATTCCAAGTGAGTGACCGCGAAATGTTAAAAGTCGCACCTTGAAAAGGTGTAATCCGTTTCGGGAAACGTAGAAAGCTAGATCCGTGTTAGATTAATTCTTTTGGAATCTAGGGGCGTATTGGACCCGTTGCTTACCGTTTCGAATTCCCAACTCAAACAAATTCCGTTCATCCTACATTCTGTGTATCAAACTTAAAGACGTGTCTTGCGAAACAAGAACTTGTTATTCTGCTCGATAAGCTTACTATCGATGACAAACTTCCCTTCCTAGGAGAACCGGTTGAAATATTGACTCGTGAAACCAAACTCTGAGACAACGTGAAATCCCAACTGTCGAAGTTCGTTGAAATACCCAAGGAAGTACCTTCACTTAACCGTAGAATTGACAACGCAAGATCTCGAGGAAGAAACAACGACTACTACTTCCAACTAAATTTCGGGACGAAATTTCTTTTAAGGTGTGGGTAATGTAACATCCCTCATTTTTCCGTTAAATTTATTTTAACACCGTCTTTTTTCTTTTCAGATAATATCTTCCGTTATCTAAATTCGTACCTTTCGTTAACTAACGTTCCTAATATTCCCGTTATTTAATTATAACATCTCACGTTTACTCTAGCGGTTTTTTTTTTAAATATTCGTTCGGTAAATTCCCGCACCCGCTTTTAAACTCGAGGGACCAACTTTGCCAATTGATCAATGTGGTAACTAGGTCAAATGGTCAAAGTCACCACCCACCACTCATTTCCATCTTCCACCATTTCTCTCTTTTTCTTACTTCCATATTTTCTCCATCTTCTTCTTTTGTAAAGAAATCATCATCTAAATCCCATCTAGCAAGTAACATCAAAACAAATTACATTTTCGTGATCCTCTCATCATCCTCTACATTTTGGTACCAATTTCATCTCGTTTGGGTAACATCTCTAAAACTCTAGATTTCATGTTCTTAGTGTTTTTGACTAGAAATGGTGTTAGTTAGTGTCTATGGCTCAAGTCTAACATGAATATGTGTTTGATTTGCTCGATTTGTTGTTTTGAGTAACTAGTTTGAATATGAAAAAATGAGTGTGTTTAATCTTGAGTTTTGAGTTTTGAGTTTTGAATATAATGTTGTTTAAATGTTAAATTTCATGTATTAAATGTGTTACTAGCATCATTAGCTTCAATTTGATGTGTTGGTTGATTTAGAAAAGCTTCATTTGCAAAATGGTTGAATTCATGATTTTGGTTAGGGTTTAATGAACTTTAAAATGAACTTTTGACGCATTGAATGCTATGAAATGTTGTTAGTAAGTGTTTAGTTATATTGTATGTGTCATTACCTTCAAAATGGCGTATCGTATGCATAAATTAAATTCCCGAATCACCGTTTGCATTTTTGAGCTTGAAACGTTAAATAATGGTCATTTATTGAGGTTTTCATTGTTGTTAATGATGGATTTGATTGATGAAATGTGTTTAGTTGTATTCCTCTTTAAATTATCTTTCCAATGATATAAGATACGTGTTTTGAATATTTACGGTTCATAAGTTATGGTTGTTTGAAGTTGGATTCGTGCTTGAGTGTTCAAAAACTACCAGACTTGCTGAAAAACCATTCTGAGCGCCGCTCAGGGTTCTGGAGCGCCGCTCCGGGCCCTGGCTGTCCAAAAATACGCATTTTCATTTAATTCTAACTATGCTACGCACCCCCGATCAACATGAAACTTGGCCAACATGCTTGTATATGATTAAAAACCTCCGAAAAATTGTCGGATACCCGACCAGACCCCGTTGACTTTTTCGTTGACTTTGACCAAGTTTGACTTTTAGTCAAACTTAACAAAACACTTATGCAATCGTTCTAATCTTATTTTATACTTGATTCTTGCATGAAACTTGACAACGTGATTCACATGCTACATAATCGAGTCGTAACGAGCCATAGGACTAATTGAACACATTTCGACCGACCATGTGTCGTAACCGGTTAATTGATACAACTTACTTGTTTAGGTCAAGGCTAAACAACTTTCATGCACACGTTTACTTTGTGAAGTACATTTATACTCGTGCACTCGAGGTGAGATCATAGTCCCATCTTTTCAACAACTTTTATACTTTTAAATCATGGGATGAGAAACATATACAGTTTTATACTACATACTTTTATGCTTTGAACACAAGTACGAAAACAAACATTTCACAGCGAGTTAGAACAAAAAGCCTCAATTCAATTATCATTAGTTACACTTGCAGGGTGTAAGCGAGAACTTATATTATGTGATCACATGGGCTTGACGAGCCTCATTCGGACGGTTCGCTACCGTTAGCGGATGAAATATATTTTCGGGTTTAGTGTATGTTCTAACACTACGTAACAGGGTACAAAACAGTTAAGTCTTGATAATTGGGTGCTCGCGAACATACTTTTGGAATGCAAACGATTTGGATAATCAACGTTATGAAAATACAAAATCTTGTGGTTCAAAAATAACGTTTACAAACACCTATGATTTCACCAACGTTTTTCGTTGACAGTTTTCTATATGTTTCTCAGGTTCATGATTGGCTATTTGATACATGCTTCCGCGTACACTCATACTTGCTTGGAGTCAAGCATACATGCATACACTTTGATTACTTTCTTGGAGTCAAGCATACATGCATACGCTAGTGATAGCACCTTTGGATTCAAACAAATGTTTACATACATATTTACGCTATTTATAGCAACCGTGATTTTAAACTAATTGTGTCGCAAGTTATTTCATTTATACTTTCTAACTTTTGTAAACTTAAACTTGTTGTCGAACCGTTTGGTAAACTAAACTTTGTAAGTCTTGTACGTTTCAAATTAATGCGACATAATTTTGGTCAAACACGTCTCATATAGGGACTATGACCACGTAACGGGACCTAAGTTAACGGCGCCGTCAATGACGATTTTTTCGGGCCGCTACAGTGGTGTTGCAAGTGTTTGATATATCCGTCAGCTTTAATAATACATAGTAAGGTTAGTAGAAATAGAATATTGGTCTGAGCACGTAGATTGTTTTCCTTTATGATCCGCTCATATGATCACATGGAGTGGTGACATAGGTCAATTACCATGTCACTATTTATATGGTGTATTAGAAAAAAGGGAGTGGGAGGTGTGTCAATTGTGTTAGTCGCCATCAAAATATATCTTTTATGATATTTCTTTGCTAAGGATAGATATGAGTGCTACTCCGTAATACTTTTGTGAAGCACTAGGAATTTTTTGAACTTTTTTTTAGAATATCTTTTTTTTTGATGAACAAGCATCCTTTAAGTTGAGTTCTTTTTCTCAAACGTATTCATTTTTGTTCTATAAATGGTTCAACAATAAATGTTGAACCATTTAACTAAGAGGTAATCAAACGCAATATTAGTTTTAAATTGATGAAATTATTAGTTGGAGAAATGAAAATCCTCATATTTTAGTTTTTTATTGATTCCTTTCCAACTCCATTATACAATACGATCTATTTAAATTTTGGATTTGTCTTTGATATTATGGTTTCAATTGGGATTTTAATGAGGTAATTTAATTTCTTTGAAGATGATTTCATGATAATTTGATGTGCAGGTGGGAGTAGATTTATTTGAAAAACATGATCATGGAAAAGGTTCGAGGTGAGTGGATGAGTGAAGTTTATAAATGAGTGAAGTATATAAGTGAGCATCTTCTATATTAAATTAAATGTGGATGAGTGAAGTTTATAAATGGGTAAAGAAGATGAAAGAAAAAACTGAAATTACGGGACTATATGTGTAATTTTTCCTTTTTTTTTTTTTTTTTTTTTTTTTTTTTGTGCAAAAAACATGAAATTAAATTAGAATAGATCTAATGATCTAGTAGAGTTACAATTGTGTCAGACTACACGCCAGAATGAAAGATCACACGATCTTTTTTTGACTAACATTGACTTGGTCCCTATAACAAATCATTGAACAATAAAATATTGCGCCAATATACCCTTAAAAAACTGTTCAAACTCATATAACTAATTCAATTACAATAATTAAACACACTCTGAGATACACTAAATGAAACTCCTTGAAATACGAAACAGTCCAATTAAACTCACCCACCTTGTGAACTACACCACCTTATAACCATCTTATGAACTACACCAAATGAAAATTCCTTATAACCATCATAACCAAACCAACGTCCCCAGCTCTTCGAAGATCCAACCGGCAAATCCACCAGAAACCGCAACAAAACTCGACAAGGAATCACCCATCTACATCCAATAAAACCCAAACCACCAACATACACCATTCAAAACCTAGAGAAAGGAGATCAAGGGAGGCGGAACGAAAAATCACCGCCGAAAAAGTGACGTATATTTGGATGTCATAACATCATGAACCAAGAAACCCCCCACTCTAAGAATTGACCATAGCACCACTAAAGAGAATTGACCTAGCACCACTAAAGAAGTCCGGGAAGAGTGTAGAGTCGAGGATGAGTGGTAGAGGCACCATGAACAATCCATCGGAACAAGACCGGAGTAAATGGTTCGAGTGTTGGTGACGAGGGAAACAGGACCGGAAGATGAGCAGGGACCATAATAATGACAAACATGATAGGATCGTACAACCTAACAACATGTCCTACAATATAAGCCCAAGAGTCCATCCTTTTCTAAAACCAATCGGTAGCAGACGGAGTTCCCCTTAAATTTATATGCATTACATTTGTTTTGTCCCAAAACCGATGTGAGACTTTGATTTGCACCCCAACAAACCTCCCCTCAAACCCAAGTCCATAGGTCATCCCCTCCAACGATAGTCCGTTCCAACCTTTATCACTACAACCTCGAAACTCTCCACCTGATTAGGTCCAGGATCAGGGAGATTTCGGTACAGCTGTCCACCACATCCGGGCTATAGCTTGGCTCTGATACCACTAGGATCACATAGTCCAACAACATGTTCTACAATATAAGCCCAAGAGTCTATCTTTTTCTAAATCCAATGGGTGATAGAGGAACTTCTCGTTAGACTTATATGCATACATTTGTTTCGTCTCATGACCAATGTGAAAATTTGATTTGCACCCCAACAAAACATCCACCCATAACAACAAAACACAAAAACCTTGAACCCATGATACCATTTTCCGGCGAACAAAAAGTTGCTTGTTGAAAGTCCAGGAAACGTAACTCCGATTAAACCACCAAAAGTCACACAAAGATGCATTACCGGACAAAACAAGAGCAACGACCGACCGCCACCTATCTCCGGTTGAATTCCGGCAGCACAAGAAAACAACGTTTGAGTCGCTAGAGACCAACTACAACAAGATCCAGCTCCAAGCCGCCCAAACAAACAACCCCACCACTAGATCCACAAACTACCAGAGTAACCACGGTAGTTTACACCTATGAACATCGACGAGGAAGAAAGGGCCAACGATAAACCAAAAGGAGCAAAGACCATACGACTAGTAGGAACGTGGAGGAAAAACCGGAAGAAAAAACAGAGAAGAAAATGGTGGCCGGACCACTAGTAGCCCCGGTGGCCAGAGGAGATGAAATGGAGGAATTTCCCTTTTTTTTTTAATTCTTGGGAAGTGTACCGAGAGTGTTTGTGTGTGTGTGTGTGTGTTTTTTTTTTTTTTTTTTTTTTTTTTTTTTTTTTTTTTCAAATTTAAGGTAGTTATATGACTATAATTTTTCCATTTATTATTATTACAGTTGCTACTATTAGTTCTAAGGTATTTGGTTTATAAATTTTCTTTTAATTAATGTTAAAAAAATTAAACGCAAGGTGATGCTGATAAATATCCATAAACATAAACATATATTTAATTTAATACAAAAGATGCTCACTAAATACCTAAATCACATTCCGTTGGTATAACCTCTTCAAGAAAAGGAAGAATTTTATCACTTTGTAACACCATATTGATCTATCTTAGTTTATCGTCCGTGTATAGAAACAAGAAACAAGCATATATTACCATATCATCAGCGTACATAAATACTTTGGTAGATCGATGAACTTGCAAGTCGTGAATTAGTATTAGTCCAAATTTAGGAGACGTTCATGTTAGCAAGCATGAGCCGCTGCTCAGGAGACAAGTGAGTTTTCAAAGCAACACAAGTATGATGCATCACTTTCAACATATACGCACCCATCTCTTTTTCGGATTCATCAACCGATTGTTGACTTGAAGAGACTTTTCCATTAGAAACCCAATCGTAAATACGGTTGGCTGAAGTCAACATAAGTGAAGCTATTGATTCAGAAACTAACCCCCAGTTACTGTTGTCTGATATTAGTGATGTTATGGTTAAAGACAAGTCGCTTAATACAGTATGTGGGTTCACGATCAGAAGAGGCATATATTTGGAGAAGCTACCACATAGCAAGCTAATAAACTGTAGAGCCTGCAAACATAGAAGTGTACTATATATTAGAATATAGATGGATAGATGACATACTTTAAAAGAGATGCTGATTTTGACCCACATAATAGGATCACTGGTCAAACGGGTCTAAACCCACATGATAGGGAATTAGTACTTACTGTCGTAGGGTAACTTGTTACACAGCTAATTTCGGCTGCATCAACAAGCCACTGTCGCTTAACACTTCCTTCAGCATGTTGCAAAGCCATTACTACTTCTACCAGAACCTCCCATATTGCTGCAGTTTTACGGAAAGATTACACACACACACACACACACACACACACACACCCATATATGTATGTATATATAGGGTTCAAACATTACTTTATAAACACTTATCAGAAAAACATTTTTCTTCACACTTTTACAATGATTGTTGAAATAACTTTTAGAAACTATGGTACAAATTTTAAATCAAATATATTAACTTCTTCACTGTGACTATTCACTAATATAATGTGATTATCACCTGCTCGAGATAATCATAAATTAGGACTTGATAAAAACATGTTATTCATTTCATTATCAAGTTATACAATGCTTTTCAAATGTTGACCAACTTTGTATTTGAACAATATTGACCGACTAAATCTGACTTGGCGAACTAAACCCAGTTTTGAGCCATTGATCGACGTTGACCGATAAGAGGGGTTTTGGAAAATCTAATCGCCTGCTTCAAAAAAGGGACTACTCGGAATTTTACAACAGTGATACCTATAGATACTACTATCATATAGAGCTATAAACATATCAAATAACAGGTTTAGCAAACTAACCATCAGATCTGGTGTTTAATATGTAAGGTTTCAGTTTTGACAGTTCAATCAATGGAGTAGAACCATTCGCCACCAACCTCGCTCTAGCAATCATCTTTTTCTTCGTTATGTAAAACTGATGGCTTTCCTGAGTGACACTCGTAACCTGAATCTGTAGATGGCACCGGTTACCGTACAAACTTAAGATATAAAATATATTACAGGCACGTCAATGAATGTATGGATAAACAGTTTAACTAGAATTATACTTAGCCTATTAATGGGTACCAGTTATACTCCTCCTTTAATGGGTCAAGAGGGTAAACATCCAAAAAGTAGCTATAATGGAAACAAATTGAGAAGTCACTCCTGAACTGTTCTCTTTCAGACACTAGATTCTAATTGAAAATTATATATTTGTCTCAAATTTGCAACTTGGCTAAAATGAGCCCTAGTAAAAAAAAAAAAAAAAAGTAATAAATTCCATCAAGTGATTCCAAATATAAAAAGACATGATACCTGCAAACAATGTGATAACCAGTCCTGACGAGCCTTCCCCAAACATTTTACTGCTTCAAACCACTCATCCCCTTCATAAGTTTCATTCACATCTGAAGAACTTAATCCCGAAGCTACAGGCAACAAAGAAAAGAGCACCTCCATGCAATGCTCGAAGTTCGGCATAAGTTTTTCGGAATCGAGAGAAACTTCTTCTAAACACATACGAACACTCTTCCAGCATGATAATCTTAGTAGACTTTTCTGTTTTTGATCATAAATTTTGTCAAATGATAATGGTGACTGTATGAAGTCAGCCACGTCATCAAATAGTTTTTCAAGCCTAGATCCCGAGAATATCTTTAAAGTATGTGGTAGATGAGAAAAAATGCACAACTGCAAATTCATTTCAAGCATCTTGAACCTCGAGAGTTCGAATAGCTCATCAAGGAAAGTTAACAACGGATCAAACTTACTGCCATGAACCAAAGAGAATACTAAACATTCTTTCCTTAATTTCCCTTTCATGAAAGCAGAATCTACTTGTAATATATCAGCAACTTGATCCTCATATCGCATGCACCTTCTAATGATCGAACCCCAATCAAGCTGTGGCAGTCTTGGAGCATTGGTGAGGCATTGCAAAACAGTAACAACTGTGGTAACGTGGGACCCACTAGCAGTCTGAAAATGAACAAGTGATGAAAAGATAAGTATAACTCAGGTTTAAAGGTGCTAATGAGCTTTTAGTGAATGTGTTTTGCATGGATGTATCATATATGCTCATACATTAAAACATGACACATATATGCCCACTATATAGAAGATTTTTATATAGGTAGAAGACAGTAAGCCAAATAAATAAATACTTTGATGTCAATGAAGAATAATTATTCTAATGATGCTATTAACACTAGTCATGACTTGGGTTGTTTACATGTGTGTTTTGAAAGTATCATGTGATGTTCTCTAATCAATATCAGATAATCAACTATAATAGACCAGACTAGAGAAGATACTATTCAGATATGCCCCTACTATTTTGAATTTGCATTAACAAATCTTGCGCCTCTAAGCAAAATTAGATAAGCAGATTTTATTCATCCAAACACTAAAAGCTGAAAATTGGGGTTTCAGGTCACAATGATCAAAAAATCAGTTCTAATACACATATCTGAACACATCCATAACAAAGCATCAAATCTGTTACCAAGTTTTTTGTACGATCATTATGGAAAACCATCTAATATTTGACGGTACAAAATTGAATTTAAGATGAGAGTAATTAAAATAGTGATAGGTTACCAACCTCGGAGTAGTTTAGATTCATTAGCCACAAGCTGAGTTTCATGACTACACTATCATCAGGCAAACTTTGGGATGCAGAATTTGGTTTTGTTCTGTCTTCATTGTAAAGATCACTGGACCAGATATAATGTCTAAGAAACGCGACTGCCCAAGCAGCGTAGTGTTGCAGTTGGTGTTCATCAGAATGTTGAGCAACAAGAAAAATATCCTGTATCAATGACGTCAAGCTAGGCTCCATAACAGCATTTGAGAATAGAGGGCCAGTAATATAAGAAGATTCCTGTTGAAGAACAAGTAAACAGTAAAGTTGAGTAATATAATAAAACACTGTATATATTAGAAGATTCTTGTGATGGGTCGAAACTGCCACCTCAGTGATTTACCTTCAATTCAGGACCAGATCGAGAAAATGGTAACGGGCAGTGCAGAAACATGGTCCCAGCCCCTGCACCCAAAGCATTTACAACTCCAAGCATAGCACCAAAATGAATAAGAGGTGGTTGAGGATTAGAGTATATCTTTTTAAACATATCCAGTAAATCTATCACACACTTAGCATCCAGTGAGTGGACCCCCTCATTCAAAATGCATCCAAGAAAATTCCCTGCGCCTACACAGGACGCCATCAACAAAGTCTGGCGAAAAGTGCCAGAACTTTTTGTATCGATTAATTCGTCTATTAGATCTTTATATGCACCCAAAAGATAGTTCAGCTCAGCGCCATCAACTAGTTCTACTTTTTGGGAAAAGGACACTACAAATGGAAGAGCAAGACAAGCACCCATAGATAAAAGTGGTTCCGATTGATTGTCATGAGGAATCCATGATGTAATCAGGTTTTTTATTTTCTTTACTGCATCAGGATAACCAGATCTGTATATTGCAGTAACAGAGGTTCCTAATCCTATGACAAGTCCTGACACACCCCATATATCTTCTTCAAGATGATCAGAACTTTTGTTGATTAAACTTGTGGTAATATCCGGGTCATTTGTATTTTGTTGCACTGAAAAATATTCAGATAGAGTTTGGAAAGTGGTAGTTGAAGATTGTGCATAGTGATCAATTAATCGACATAAGGTTCTGATAATCTTGCCAAGTAATTCAGTTTCCTGAATCTCGTGGGCTTCTTTATCTGAAATGTGGTTTCGCCCTGGTTGAAAGCGTGTAAGAAGATCTTGACATGAATAACCTAAAGCAACTCCACAAGCACCTCTTACAAGAGTGCTTTTACTTGTACATGCAACCTAAAATCAAATATGAAACAAAAAAACATATCAGAAATGTAGCCTAACATGATAATGTGCCATGCTTAAAAACACTTCTACGTAGGTACTTTGCAACTCCCTAATGTGAATAGGACTGTTTAATTACAACGAGAGAGAGAGAGAGAGAGAGAGAGAGAGAGAGAGAGAGAGAGAGAGAGAGAGTGTGTTATACCCATAAATAAACAAGAAGCAAAGAGATATCCTTTTTATGTGAGTGTGTTTTAAAGGCAGAAGCGAAAGCATATGCAAAGATAATACTATATTGTTCTAGTTGAGAAAGCTACATTTGCAACATAATCCGAAGTCTGAACTACTAGATGATGAATGGGAATATGTGGCTAGATCAGGTTCAATGACGGGTCATACTGTCATACCACAAGCACCTTTTGTCAAGTTTGACAGAATTTATATTACTAAAAGGAAAATTCATATTGAAACGATAATCTAAATCTTTAAAAGGTTTAGAAGGTTGTTCACAAAGAAATAGACTTTGGGTGACTCTCAACCATTCTTTAAGTTAAACTTAACTTTTCACCTGTCTAAGATCAAACACAACCCTAATCAACCAACTAATATATATATATATATATATATATATATATATATATATATATATATATATATATATATATATATATATATATATATATATATATATATATATATATATATAATTACTATGGGATAATCTGAAACTCAAACCAAATGAAATCTTTGTACAATCTTCTCAAATACAAAACGAATGTGATCATTAGTACCTCAAGAAGTGCATTTATGTTTTCAAATTTTTGTTTGTGATCAGTCACGTGCAAGCAACTTGAGATGACTCCAAGAGAAAGTGCTGCTGACCACTGGCGATATTCATGTTCATGCTGATATAACCAACTCAACAGAAACTTCGATGCACTTGCTTTTGTAGCATGAGCAGATGGGGGAAGGACCTAGCATATCAAAATATTGAACCATCACAAAGAGTATTCATATGGTAATCAAAAACAACCTGGTAAGAAGAAACAAGATTATGTTTTCATTTGTAAACTACATTATGATTCGCGTATGATTTGTCTTGCATCATTTATGTTTCTGTATTGTTTAATTGCTGTATCAACTTCAAATTATTTACTTAGTTGGCATCCGTTGTGTCTCAATTACGGGATTGTATCTCTAGTCAAAGATTTAATCACGTCTGTTGTCAGCCTGGATAATAATTGCACAGAGTTTGGTTGTTTGAAGTGTCCTAGCATTTCAGTCATAAGATAAACATTGACATTTGACACAGAAAAATAAAAGTGGCATCGCCAATTATGAGCATAGCATGGTAATATTTACCAAACAGAGTGCACCCACAGCTAGCCCAATATTCTCAGCAGACCTAGGAATAGATTTCTCAGCCACTTGTCTCATACACTGCAATGTTAGATATACAATTCTCACATTCAGATATCATTTGAAATGAAATAAAGCAACATCAATGAATGTGACACGTAGGCTGTGGGATACAGTTAAATGGTTACTGAACCTTTAGAATATCATCAGTTGCTTTGGAAGGTGTGGCCAACACACTGGAAGATGCCTTAGCGTCCATTAACGATATGCAAGCCCGCAGCCAACGTTGCAGGAAGGGTTTCCAAGACTGCAGTGAAAGAAGTGCAACTATCATATTCCTTGAGAGCTGTAATGAGGAAGCTATCTCCTTTAATGCCATTTCGTATTTGGCATGTAAATCATGCAAAACCTGGATACAAAAGACAGCAGATGTAACAACACGGTAAGTATTTTATAATGACAGTACACAAGATGGTACATGTTTTACCTTTAAACCGCCTTGGTTATTATCATCTTTCACATTGAAAGAAAAATGAAATAGAGCTGCACCTGGTAGTTCTCTTCCTTTACTGTTATTTCCTGCACATGGCATGGTAATATATTTTAAGCAAACAGCTTGCATGCTTACATAGTTACATACGTGTATTAGGGATTTCCATTGGGCCGTAAGGAGAGCAGGCTGAGACAAACTAAAGAAACAAGTTTAAATTTGAGAACTGATCTGAAAGATGTACCTGAAAGTTCAACAACGCGCGGAAAAACGTCTAGTAATTTTTCAATCTTGTTGGCAGGCATCTTTTTCTCCTTTACCAGTCTTCGTCTCGTGCTGGGGATAAAACACACAAGGAGCATGTATCAGAACTTGGAATATAGTAGCAAACAGTCCAGTGTTAAGAAGACAAGAAGAAAAACAATTTTTACATGTGTTCGTGTGTTATAATCTTTGCTTGAAAGCTCTCCATGGCCTCAAGAACTTTGGGACTATTCTCAGAAATAAGCACCTCTATGTTCTTTTCCCTGAAATCTGGAATGAATTGTTGGATGTGAGGTACCTAAAAGATCCCATATGGATAAAAGAACTCAGACAATGCTAGATCTAGAGTAGTAAAAACTTGTATTTCGTGCATCATAGGTAGTCGAATAGCAACTGTGACATTCTAGTATGATAATGTGCAGTATTGACTTTTTATTAGACCAGATAAAACTATACCTCATAGCGAATCAACGCCTCAAAAGCAGATGCTCTAGCATTAGCCCAAGAAGAGTCATCTAAGGAGTATCTTGATGTGGCAATTTCCCATAGTATCTTCATAACGCTCGTCGCGCTTTCTGGATATGATTCGGCATCCATTGCACCCCATCTTAAAAGTTGAGATATGCTGGACACAGATCATCGCTGACAAATATTAGAATGGATATGTAGTGTACGGGGGTAGTTGTACAATAAGATTCCGTGACAGGTGTGATAAATTTGCAGAAACATATGACATGATAAATCATAATGGCTGAATACCCACATAACACGATTGGTAACATGAAATTATCAACTATATAACGAATATATGTTCTTTTATATTTTGATATAGAAAGAATATAGATAAGCGATTAATAGTTTGAGATATGTGACTATTTAGGGTATGTTTAGCAAAACTAGCTGGTAGCTAGTAGCTTTTAGGTAATAGCTGGTAGTTGGTCGCTTGTAGTTAGTAGTTGTTAGCTTTTAATATGTATATAGGTGTCTATCAGGGTAGCTGAAACTGTTAAAATAAAGTGTAAAATGACAAAAAGCTAGGAGCTTTTGCTCAAACGCTAGTTCAATTAGCTTTTAGCTTTTTCACTCCCTCAAAAGCTTAAAGCTCTTGTAGCCAAACAGCTTTTTATTTGGTAGGAAAGCTTAAAACTAGAAGCTAATGCTTCAAAAAGCTCTAAAAAGCTTGCTACCAAACATGCCCTTATTCACCAGAGTGAGTATCGAATATTCTAGCACTTCATAGAATAACTATTCATGTATGATAATTGAAGGTAGTTTTAAACAAATGTAAACATACAAATGTGTCTGGACTAACCTATTTGCAATAACAGGATCAGTAGAGTAGCTGAGAGCATACTTTGATACAACATCCCAGGCAGTATAAAAATCTGGATAGCAGTTTCAATACAATATCAATAGATCAGCCAGCACCATAATAGTAATATATACATCTGATTACCAGCAGTATTGTTGTAAGCAACAAGTTCATATGGGACAAAAACAGAAAGGCAGTGCATGTGCTTTCAAACACGCATGTCGAAAAGGCAAACATGAAGGGGTTAAATATCAAGTCTAAAAAGGTATATTTCTTGTACAAATCATTACCGCTTGGATCAACCAAACACAAAGTTTATCTAGAAAAAAATATGACTTTAATAGATATCATTGAGTTGAATATAATTAACAAGAATTATATCATTCCAATAATAACCCAACATTTAACTTATATATATATATATATATATATATATTAAATTAAAGGTTGTATGCATAAAAGACACTTTAGGCACCTTTGGACTCGTTTTAAACATTTGACATATTTCCAAAATGAAGTGAAATTGCCACATCTGCAGACAGATTTGATTCATGTACTAGTTTGTCTCACCAATCACATCAGCTTCACATAGAAGGGAAAGACTTTGAATACCGAGAGCTTGTATTATAGTATCTGTGCTCTCAATGCATGCCTGTAAGTTAAGATAAACATAACATTTAGCATAAGAACATGTTTCTCATAAAATTAGCTACAGACCATTCATACCTCAACTGATAAGATAATGTCTACACCCCTGTCAGGATTCTTCAAACAAACATCCCGAATAGTAACAGCCATGCTTATACCGATACTTCTCTCGCATTTGAAATGGGTGAATGCTTCAGGAAGTAATAAACCCTTAAAAAAAATAAAGTAAATAGTGAAGTGATAAGGTCTATAAAATTTGAGAATATAGAAGTACAATGAAGGAATCTTCACAACTTTATACATTCAAACCTATAACATGAGTCACCATGTATCATACATGTGAGCATATTTCTCGTTACTGTTGCTAGTATTGTGATTTTGGCTCAAATCCATGTCTTCTTTATTTTCAATTTATCATAATAAAATTAATGCTCTTCTAGGGCTACATGCATTATATCTACTTAAGTATCTCATCCCACCAAATGGCCTTTGGCCTAGCAATATGAGAGACACCCAACAACAGATGGGTTGAGGTTCAAGCTTCAATTGAAGCATTGAGTGTGTGTATATATATATGTTGTGGTTGTAACAAGTGTGTGGATTAGGTTGTAACCCTGACATTAAAAAGCAAAACAAAACAACACAAACAAGTCATATATACATACATACATATATAGATAACGAAAACAAATGATGAACATAAAGATGAAAAAACTTCTAAAACACTTCATGAAAATAAACAGAGGAAATTCCTTACCTGCAAACTTCCAAAAACCCGGTCATTGATCTCCCAGGTTTTACAAAGCAGACGCAAAGCAGTAGCGTATAACACTCTAACACACAAAAAACCAAGGAAACAAATTATCAAATCATATGAACTTATAAGTTCTTTGGGCAGATTATAATGCAAAACATTATCTTATGAATAAGAATAGAACAAAAGAAAGAGCACAATCATAGCGACATACGGATTTGCATCCTTCTGAATCATTGGTAAAATCGTTTGGACTACAAGTGGTATCATTGCTGAATGTGACACAAGTGAGGGTAGCATCCTCAGAAGTTTCAACTGTGACATTTACTATAAGATTAGTAATGTTAACATTTGAGCTTCAAATAGAAAAGACTAATAAGACGTTGCCTACCAATATGTCATGATAGTCTATTTCTTTAGCTTTAGCAGAATATATATTTTGGTAAAATAGAACTACTAGAAACAATGGAACACCAAGTTTAGGATCCATATTCCCAGTAACAGCTAACAGATCTACCGCACAGTTTCCTAATGTAGGATGCAGAATGAGAACACTGGCAATTGCACCAATCAATGGCGGAATTTCTAGAAGAATAGGAAGGTATTATTAGGTAAAAGATATGTATTTGAGCATGATTGATAAATATTGAAAATTAATAGTTTACCATGTGGAAATATTTCCTGCAACTGAGACCCAGGAAGGGATGATTTTTGGACTTCAACCATCTTTTGACAATACTCTGTTATTGAGACTGTCCAGCTTTTCGGGGATTTCTGGTTTTTTATTACATCATTATCGCATAGCAAATGTAAATAAAAAGAGCCAGAAATAGAAGTTTGATCCTGAAAAGATAAAGAAGAAGCCCAAGATCATATACTTGCTTGTTTGACCTACAATAGCATGGCGGAGCAAAACTGCAATGGTGGAAATTAAGATATCGTGTTTGAAGAAAGTAAAACGGTCACGTGAACCCTAAAAAGTATGAAGGCATGCAGAAAAAGTACACTTTCCAAGTAGCTGATACAAGCATCAGTGAAAGTATATTTCATTTTAGCTTATTTAGCATATATGCATGATGTCTACAATAAGTATACAGAAAAGCACGTTTAAGTTTATGTTTTCACGTGACATGGTAAGAACCCGTGAGAGTTGGTTCTAACAGTAATTCTAGTAACCGCGCTATTCAATACATAGTTCAATTCAACAAGCTGTTCAGATGTGCCTATTAACAGACCACTGATTCAATACAGTTATAGTGAAATTGAGTTGTATCAATTAGTTTCCTCACTAAGACATGTGATAAAGTGTTCGGGGAGTCATTCAATTAGTTTCCATACTTGGATATTGTGTTCAACTTCTATTTTAGGGAATCAACTGATTTGACCTCAAACAAAACCATGCAAGTTCCATGAAAAAATTTAATGAGACAACTGAGAACTATGTGTTACCATGTCAAAGAAATCGATCCGACATCTAAGCCACACAGGACAAATTATCTAAAAAGATAACTATGAAACAAACATAGGTGAAAACAACTCAAACATTATATTATTACACTACATAAAACAAGTCTTACCAGTAGAAATAACCAAAAGTTCATTATAAAATTCTACCACCTCTTAAAAATAAGGCCATGCTAAATAAGTAGAAAAAAAAGTTATTGTCAGTAATAAGATAAGATGCTGGAAACTGCACCTGAAACCACAAATGGCGGAAGACCCTAAATATGATGTCTTCCAATCTACTGATGCGTGGAAATCTCTCCTCCATTAGTAGTTCATTTATGGAAGAAACCGAGATATTCAAAGAGAGCTTTCTTAAAATAACAAGTAACTCGGATGCTGCTTCTTTAACATATCTAGAAGGAGATGACATGAGATTAATGGCAGGAAACACAAATAAAATCTCTTCATGCACATTAATCATGGTCTCTGCACGTGTAGAATCAATATTGGCAAAAGAAAAACCTCGTCAGCAGTATGCAATAAATTTTATATTATTCCATGTATATATATTCAAGTTCCTTGAGTCCAGAACTTTGTAAATGCTTACAAACAGTCATGCCATTAAAAAATTATATTATGTTATTGTGTACAAGATTGACAATATCATACAAATAAGTTCTTCTAAGGTGTTAAGAAATTTGAACTCTGATAAAGACATACTTAATGAACGGATAATGTTTTCAATTTCAGACTACCTGGGAGGGCGAGTATATTTTACACACAGATGTATGTGGCCAAACCAGGTTATTCTGTGACCGTTACCGACCCTTTCCTTAACCATCTGAGATAGTGAGATTTGAACCTGAGACCTCTTGTGAAGAAAACAGGACCTCAATCACTTGGGATGGTTAAAGAACACATCGAATATATATGCTAAGAAATATGTGTCGTGATTATATTAAACTGTTGCATTAAATATGCCTATTGGTCTTGACTTAATAGCTACCAAGCAAATTTCTGAGATAGACGTTATGGGTTGAAGAAATTTGGTACCAGATTATAAGACAGAATAGTAAAATTTAAGAACAAGAACTTATTGGAAATCCTTCTCCAATTATAGAAAAACTCTTATTACATTCTCCTTATTACATCAAGCAACTATCCCTATTTATAGTTGATTAAACTTGTCCATTAAGCAAGTCTAGAATAATCTAGGATAATCAAGTTTAGAATAATCTAGAATAGTCAAGTTTAGAATAAATTAGAAAAGTCAAGGAAGAAGCAAAATTGAAAACAATGACGGCTAGCCCACTTGTTATCCGTTCACATGTTCCACCTCCTCAAATCCATTTGAGATATAATTTCACAAAATAAACCTCTAACTATTACTTTATGTCAAGATTGGTCCAACAATCACCCCCCCAATCTTGACCTTGAGTCATCATTTATTTCTTTGAGTCTTCAATCCTTTGAACCCCAAGAATCTCTCTCATTTCAGCAAACTTTAACTTCGGCAATGCTTTTGTAAGAATATCAGCCCGTTGTTGATCTCCACTGATGTATTCAACTTTAATCTTCTCGTTTTCAAAACACTCTCGTATGAAATGATACCGTGTGTCGATATGCTTACTTCTTCCATGAAATACCGGATTTTTCATCAATGATATTGCTGACTTATTATCAACTTTGATCACAACTTGTTCTTTTTTTCTTCCAGTTATTTCAGCTAAGAGTCCCCTTAACCATATTGCTTGACAAGCTGCTGCAGTAGCAGCCATAAATTCTGCTTCGCAGGATGATAAGGCCACTGTTTGTTGTTTTTGTGAATTCCAAGCAATAGGTCCATCATCAAAGTAGAACACTAATCCAGTAGTACCCTTTCCATCATCTGGGTCCACCGAGAAGCTGCTGTCACTAAATCCAAGTAGGTTATTGCTACCATTCCTTCGATAGTGAATACCCAGGTCTACTGTTCCTTTCAAGTACCTGAGAATTTGCTTAACAGCTTGAAGATGAGTAATTTTAGGAGTTTGCATATACCTACTTGCATATCCCACCGAGTATGCAAGATCCGGCCGTGTATGAGTTAAATACCGAAGGCATCCAATTGTTTTTCGGTATTCAGTTGCATCAACACATTTGCTGCCATCATCTTTCATCAACTTCAGACCTGGTCCCATTGGATATTTGGTAGAATTGCACTCCCACATTCCTGCTTCCTCTAGGATTTTTTTAGCATATCTTGATTGATGAATTTTTATTCCATCTATGCCTTGTATTACTTCGAGTCCGAGATAATAAGAAAGTAAGCCCAGATCACTCATCTCGAATTTATCTTCCATTTGCCTTTTGAATTGTTTGATTTTCTCCAGGTTATTACCCGTTACAATCAAATCATCAACATAAATTCCTACCAAAAGTGATCCTTCTTGTGTTCTTTTTGTGTATACAGCTTGTTCAAGCTTACATCTTCGAAATCCATATTCCTTTAGAACTCCATCTAATTTTGTATTCCAAGCACGTGGGGCTTGCTTCAGGCCATAGAGAGCCTTTGACAGTTTGTACACCTTTTGTTCCTTCCCCTTTATCACAAAACCTTCCGGTTGAGATACGAAGACTTCTTCCTTGAGGTCACCGTGTAGAAATGCTGTTTTAACATCTAGGTGATGAACATCCCACCCTCTTTGGGCTGCCAAAGCTAGAATAAGTCTAACAGTCTCAAGTCTAGCTACGGGTGCGAATACCTCGTCAAAGTCTACACCATGTGTCTGGATGTAGCCTTTGGCAACTAGCCGTGCTTTATGTCGTGTGACATTTCCTTTTGCATCCCTTTTAATTTTGTATACCCATTTTAGTCCAATAGGTCGGTGTCCTTGGGGTAGATCCATTAACTCCCAAGTATTATTCCTTTCAATGGAAGCTATTTCACCTTCCATAGCTTGCTGCCATTCTTTATATCTTGTAGCTTCCCTGAAATTTGTTGGCTCTCCTTCAGTAAGAAGAAGATCATATACATCACTTTGATTTTTCCAACCTCGAGGTGGTGTATCATCATATGTCTCCTCTTTTGCCATAGATGGATCTGACTCATTGACTGTCTCTGTCGGGAGACGAGACAGCATAGGTCCTCGTTGTTTTACTGTTGTTTCAGGACTGCTAACATCAGAATGGGTTATGCTTTCCTCATTGGTCGATCTTTCTTGACTTGAGGAGTTGCTGCTTTGTGGGCTATATGAGCTACTTGGGCTGCCTGGTTCAGTAGGCCCATTTTCGGAATTTTGATCAGCCGAGAAAACTTCACCGGGGTTTATATGTATCACGAATTCTCCTTTGTGATTAGGTTCTTGATTGTATTCTACTCCGGAATGCCAATCCCATTTGCGTGCTTCATCAAATTCCACATCTCGACTGATTACTATTTTCATCTTCTCGGGATCATACATACGATGTGCCTTAGTTCCTGGTTCAGTTCCTAAATAAACCATAGGAATACTTCTGTCATCAAGTTTTTTTTTTACTTGATCTGAAGGTACTTTCACATATCCAACACATCCAAACACACGTAAATGATCAAGATTTGGTCTTCTTCCTTTTAAAACCTCATATGGTGTTTGATTTTTCAGAATCTTTGTGGGCAACCTGTTTAGAACATAAACCGAGTGACGTACTGCTTCAGCCCAGAAACTTTGTGGCATATCCATTGCTTTAAGAATACTCCTTGTTGTGCTCATCACTGTTCGATTTCGCCTTTCAACGATACCATTCTGTTGTGGTGTGTAAGGTGCAGTCAATTGTCTTGTGATTCCAGCATAATCACAATACTGATTGAACTCGTTGGATGTAAATTCTCCTCCCCGATCAGTTCTAAGGACCTTTATTTTCCTTCCATATTGATTTTCAGCAATCGCCTTGAATTTCTTGAATTGCTCAAATGCCTCTCCTTTGGTTTTTAACATGAAAGACCACATAAACCTGCTGTGATCATCAACAATCAGCAGAACGTACCTGTTTTCAGCTTGGGTGGCAGGGGAAATAGGTCCGCACAGGTCTGCATAAACCTGTTCCAGTGGATTTTGGGCTCTAAAAGTCGTCTGGACAGGAAAACTTTGTCGTGAATGTTTCCCTGCTAAACATGCTTCACACATCTGTGTAGGGTGATCAATAACCGGCACTCCATCCACTAGATTGTTGGTCCCTAGCCGCTTTATTGTATCAAAGTTCACATGGCCGAGACGGGCATGCCACAACCATGCTGGATCATCAATCTTGGCATGTAAACAGATTGGTGTCCCAACCTCGAGATTAATTTTATACAACCGATTAGGGGACCTTTGAACCTTCATTAGCAGCGATCCATCTACCTCAAACATATATAAGAAACCATGTTTGATCAAGATTACACAACCCCCTTCTTCAGCTTGCCCAAGACTAAATATGTTAGTCTTTAAGTATGGGATATAAAGTATGTCGGTCAACAAACGTTGTTCACCATTCTTACATGTTAAAAGAATAGATCCTCTTCCTTCTATATCCACACACGAGTTATCCCCAAATCTCACTGTACCACCAATATCCGTATCAAGTTTTGAAAACAGTCCTTTGTTTCCTGTCATGTGGTTTGTTGCTCCAGTATCTAAGTACCACATGTTTTCTCCACCATCATGTGACTCATACTTTGCTGGAAAAACCTTCTTTTCACTTAGATGAATTACTTCCTTCTCGCTTCTTTGATTGGCTACGGACATCAATAGTGCAGGTCTATCATCATTAGCCACTGGTAGTTCGGTTGATCTAGCTTGAGTCAAATTTGCTTGTTCTCCTTTCTTTCGTGTTGGACAATCGGATGAGAAGTGTCCAAATGCATCACATCGAAAACACTGCAGCTTTGATCGATCTTTAGTTAAGTTTTCAGTTATTTGTCTACCAGCAAAAAAGTTTTGTCCGCGGCCTGAACCCCTTCCTCGACCACCAAACTGTCCACGACCTCGGCCCCTACCCCGGGTGTCTTGGCCATTCCCTCGACCTCGACCAAAGCTGTTTTCCCTTTTCTTTCTTGAGTCCCATCCTTCATAGGACAACAGAAGTTGGTCATGGATGTTATTTATAGTCTTTAGACTGGTTCGTTCTTCGTAAGCTTTTAGCCTACCCACAACTTCCTGAAATTTCACCGTTTTGAGATCAACCAGTTGTTCGATAGTGGCTGCCATATTTAAGAATTTTTCTGGTATGGCAGTTAATATTTTTCTCACCAACGTGGTTTCCACAATGACGGTTCCAAGTGCAGCTGATTTTGAGGCAATTCCAGAAAGTTTTGCTGCAAAATCATCAATTTTTTCGTTATCTTTCATCCTTGCTGCTTCAAATTCAGCTTTAAGAGTTTGAAGCCTAGCCTCCATCACTCGTTCAACTCCAAGGTGACGGGTCTTGATTGCATCCCAGATTTCCTTCGCATGGGTGCAACTTGCAACTTGAAGAATCAAGTCTTCAGGTAAAGACTGATACAGATAAGCGATTGCAGCATTATCCTTTTTCTGATCGACATCAGTTCCAGGTTCAATTGATTCCCAGATTCCATGTGCCTTAAAAATCGCTTTGATCCTAAGCGACCAGATGGGATAATTGGTCGCAGTTAGGATAGGGCACTGGAACGTAAGATGGCTGGTATCCTTGATTGCATCCGAGGTATTGATAATATCCCCATGAATCTGGTCTTCGATCGACGCTCGTATTTTTCTGTCTTAGAATCTGGTGATTGATCTAGTCCTTTTGATCAACAACACGATCCCTTTTGTAACTCAGCTCTGATACCAATTGAAGAAATTTGGTACCAGATTATAAGACAGAATAGTAAAATTTAAGAACAAGAACTTATTGGAAATCCTTCTCCAATTATAGAAAAACTCTTATTACATTCTCCTTATTACATCAAGCAACTATCCCTATTTTATAGTTGATTAAACTTGTCCATTAAGCAAGTCTAGAATAATCTAGGATAATCAAGTTTAGAATAATCTAGAATAGTCAAGTTTAGAATAAATTAGAAAAGTCAAGGAAGAAGCAAAATTGAAAACAATGACGGCTAGCCCACTTGTTATCCGTTCACATGTTCCACCTCCTCAAATCCATTTGAGATATAATTTCACAAAATAAACCTCTAACTATTACTTTATGTCAAGATTGGTCCAACATGGGTATCATTTTTTCTATCAAAACGACAGTAAAACACATAAAGGCAGCGACAGTTTGCAATTATAAAGACTAATATAAAGTGGATTCAACATATAAAGGGTATTGCAACTTCCAAAGGCACGCTGAATTTTCTAAAATTTTAGGTATCAATTATTGAATTTTAGGAGTTAGGGTATCTCTAACAACTACACGAGGTAGCTAAGTTACGATATAATGCAAGGTTGAAAAGTAACAAGAACCCGATACTACATCAAGAAAAGCTGAGCAGATTTACCGTTTACACTTTTCCACTTTAAAAGATCCATAACCAACTGTAGTACCAATAACTGTATGTGTTCCAGCTCTGATTGAATGAGGCTAACAAACAATGACAACATCACAGCAGATAATTCAGGTATATATTCCAAACCAAGCTCTGCCTGCACAGCTATTATGCACCTTGACATGTCATAAATGCGTTCTTCTTCAACAGAATAACTGGAAATATCAGTGCACCATGAGAAAACCATCTCTATAAGTTCTGCTCCACATAATTGTGCGTCATGAATCAGCTGGAGGTCAAAGACTAAGTCAAATATAAAAAATATATATGTTTTCATGGGTATTCAAACTCAATAAGCCCTCTTAAGTAATAACAATAGTTGAATACATACACAGACAACCACATAAATTAAAAGCAATCTATCAAATATCAATGACATACCACACCATTACCAGCCAAGTGACTCAAAACCGCAACATATGCATCCACAATAGATTCCATGAGATAACATACATTAGTCACATCCTAAAAAACATCATACGAGAAGTTAGTATGCACACCTATATTGGTCTAAAAAAGATGTAAGAAGTAGCAGATGATAGCTTCATTAGTATTAACGACAATTAAAGGTTGCATAATCAATTAATAGCTCATATAGTCTCATACTACAAATAAACCAAAGATTATAGGCAAAAAAAAATATAAGCTTCCTATTCACTTACTTCTGCGCTGTTGCAACGCATGTGTTTACAGCATCTCATCAACAACTTAAAAACGGGAAGTGCCTCATCAGGAAAACAACAACAGAGCGATGCAATTGAAGATAAAAGATTCCTTGCAAACAACGACATCGTATCCGAAGACGACATTTGGATCACCAAAAAGTTCAAAAATGGTCTTAGGAAGTCACACACTCCATCCATTCCCAAATGCCTATTCTGCATAGTAAATATAAGCACCTGTCGCACAAGCTCTGTCCGAACCTCCGTTCTGCAAGTGAGAATCTGCCAAAACCATCCATATTAATGCTCCATTTACATTAGAATTATCATACTCTCACAAACATTATATAAATATTCTAATTTTAGTACATCGTTATACAATTATAATTTCGTCTGTTAACAATCAGCGCAAACACATTATTATAAACATACGAATCAAATTGATTTTGCTAAAATGTCACCTAAATAGTGAGCCTGATTAGACTATAAAATAATATTTCGTACACATGATAACCTAAAAAACAAACTGATTTAGTATGAGGTAAAGTATTAATTTGTACATTTGTTACCTTAACGAAAGGATGAGCTTCGTTAGACTGAAACCGAAAGCGATCAATATCATTTTGAAACCCTAAACGAACGAGGAATCCTAACGCTTTAACGAAAAGGTTAACGAAGCGTGAACCAGAGCCTTCTAGGGCTGATTGAAGTTCTAATAAACCACGAGAAACCTGTAATTTAGAATCCTTAACAAGAAGACAAAGCTCTCGGACTGATTGATCAACAACCGCCGGTGAATTTGAATTTAAACATTGAGCAACGGCGTTTAATGCCGGGTCGGATTCAGGTCCGGTGAGTGATGAAAGTGATCGAAGCTTCTCAAATATGGATATAACAGCGAGTTTTTGGAGCGATGGTTGAGGTAAACGAGTTCTTTCTAGAAGAGGGTGAAATAAGTCCATAGTTGTTGACGAGAAGTTCAAATGTGTGCGGCCTCACCGGACAGCGATGGTGAATATCACTTGAACGAATACTTGATTACTTGGAATATGAAAAGGTTTATCAATGAAAAAAGTTGAGAATTGATTTGCTAAACTTTTAAATTAACAAAAATGACGTACAGTATAAGCCCAACTTGTTGAATTCTCTAACGATTGGTGTAATGGGTTGAGAATCAAGGCCTCGAAATTTTGGAAGCTTATTGGACTGGCTTCTTTATGGGCTATATAGATTGCAAAGAATGATTTGGTTTTTAACGGATTATATAGGTGTTGGTCCGCTACCGTGGAAAGAATAAAGTTAAAGGTGTTTGAATGGCTAATGAATGCGAGAGTGTGCGAGAGTCAGTGGCGATTCTAGGATGCAAACTCAATGGGGTCCTATACAATTTGAGTGATACATTGTAAAAAATTTTTTTTCTAAAGAATGACTATTGACTTTCATAATAATCACTAATTTTAAAAATATATGGGGTCCTATCTATAAATTTAGTAGTGTCCTATAATATTTTATTAGTATTTTATACATATGTAAAAAAATTTAATGGGGTCCTTTGACCCCACTTGCTTCCATATAGAGTCGCCATTGGCAAGAGCTATCAATTCTACATTTGGAAGGATCAACCTTGAATAATTATGTGAAGAGAGGCTACTGTTCGAATTCTCCTTTTCATTTGTAATGCTACTGTGTTTCTTTTGCATTCTAATTAGATTACTATGTGGTAAGGTTGCAAAATTCGCTATTCGGGGATTAATCGGTCGGGACTTTTGAAGGATTAATCGGCAATTCGGGAATTAATCAGAGATTAATCGGATTATACTGTATACATTATATATTAAATTTTAAAAAATATATGTGTAATTATAGAAAAAACCATAAATATAAAGATAATTTTTAACATAATTGTCTAAAATTGTTCATTTTGATTCAAAAAAATAAAATTCTAGTTTAAATTCATGTTAAAATGTTAACCATTTTTGACTTTGACTGACTTTGATTACCAAATTCGATTTTGATCCATCAATTGACGTTGACCGTTTAATTAAACGGATTTTAGAAAATCGGGACGGATTGCTCCTAAAAGTGATTAATCGGGGATTAATCGACGAGTAATCGGGTTTTTTACAACATTGTTATGTGGTAAGTGGGTTGGTTTGTATAAGCCCAACTTGTGCACTGTAATGTACTGGTCTTCAATTCACAATTTCGTGAATTGTTGTTTTAATTTTATATTTTCAGTTTTTTGCTTAAAAAAATGACATACAGTAATTTATATCAAGTAACCTAAAAAGAAACAATATCATTTGATCCTTTTGGACGGCAGAAACTTTAAGGCCTCGTTTGTTTAGAACTTAATTGGACTTAATGATATAAAACTGAATAAGTCGTATGGTGTTTGTTTTTGACTTAATAAAAATATATTGTCTTAATATTCTAAGTCATGAAAATGTGAATTCTCATATTGACCCTTACTCTTTCAAAACTGCTAACGTAACTGCCTATAACTACCGTATGTACAAGGTTAAATTTGTAATTTTAATTATTCAGTCATTTATTCAGCACGTAAAACAAACAATAATTATTTATTCATCATTTATTCATCACAGACATCATAAGTTGATTCAGACAACATAACCTAATAAAAATAAAAAACAAACAGAGCCTAACTCTATATTTTAAGTTGTAATTAACTCTACAAACAAAAAGAACAACCACCAAACTTTCAATAATCCTTAAGCTCCCTTTAAATTAATCACTGCCATTGTCAACGATGATAAGCAGCGCCGCCGCCAACACTGGCGCTTCCTCTCTCCTCCAATTGCTCTCAATATATAATACTCATTGTCATGCTCTCCTTTGATTTTTTCCATCTAGATTTTGATTTTAGGGTGTAATCAGTTTGAGATTCCCGATTGCAAAACAAATTTGAGAGTTTTCTGATGTAGACAAATTTTAATATATCAACTACCATTTTTTACATTTTATTTTATTTTTATATATGGGTACGTATCAAAATTGTGTGACAATTTGAAGTTGTGGTTCTGTAATTTGTTATAAATTTTACTTTATTTAGGTTTTCATTGGATATAATATTGGGGTATTTTGGTGAATTTGTTGCGGGTGATGTTTTAAGTTAGTAAGAAGTACTTTCATGTGAAAATTTGATAATAGATGTCAATATTAGATATTTCGACCTATTTAGTGTGCTTGCTATGCTATTTTTATGTAAAAAAGATGTAACAAGTATGTGTATATACTTATGTTCATTTAAAACCTTTGGTGTTGCAATTCTTTGAACCATTTATATTATTAGTCTTTATGGGCGACAGAAACTCTAACCCTTTTCTATTTTAAGTTGTAATCAACTCTACCAACAAAAAACACAAGCATCAAACGTTAAACAATGCTTACGCCTCCCTCTAAATTAATCATCACCATTGTCAACAGTGGTAAGCAGTGTCGTCGCTGCCAACACCAGCGCTTCCACTCTCCCCCAATTGCTCCGCAATATATACTACTGATTGTCGTGCTCTTCTTTGATTTTTTCATCTACACTTTGATTTTGGGTGTAATCAAGAGTTTGAGATTATTGATTACAAAACAAATTTGGGAGTTTTCTGATGTAGACAAATTTTAATATATCAAGTACCATTTTTACATTTTATTTTATTTTTATTATTCTAATCTAATTATATATGGGTACATATCATATATTAGATTCAATTATGTGAATTTGAAATTGTGGTTCTTTAATTTTTTATAAACTTAACTTTATATAAGTTATCATCGAATATAAATTTGGGCTATTTTGATAAATTTGTTGCAGGTGATGTCATAAGTTAGTAAGAAGTACCTTTGTGTTGAAAATTTTGAATTTGATGTCAATATTAGATTTTTTCAACTCATTTAGTCTGATTATTATGCTATTTTTATGTAAATAATATGTAATAAGTATTTGTAAATACTTGTGTTCATTTAAAACCTTAGGTGTTGTAATTATTGAGCCATTTATACTAAAATTACTGTCAATGTGATGTTTACGGATAGACAAAAGTTGGTAGATGTCTGTACAACAACTATATTATATGTAGAAAATAGAATAGATGATTCATCCCATAAATACAATCACAATCGTACTACTAATTTAAAATACTCTTTCAAATACATTTAGGTCTCACAAAAACAATATAATGTGGTATTTTTGGTTCTTAAAACATATAACTTCATCATGTATTCGGCTCAATTATTTTGCTATATACATATACGCTGGTAGATACCTAGATAATTAAAGCTCTTATTTATGAAATTAAGTTGTCATGCTAATATCTAATTGAGTATTGCTATAGTGTACTGTAATGTTTTAGTAGGTTGATTGTGAAAACTTATTTAATTAATTTAACACAATATGTTTTACATCAGTGTTGGGTTATAGGTATAGGTATCAGTAATATTTGCTTATAATTTGATGTTGTTATGATATGATATGATGTTCAATGCTTACACGTAAAATATAAGCCACGCGTTCATTTATAAATCAAGAAAATTGGTTTAATTTATTTTACTTAGTGTCTTTTTTTTTACGACGAAGAAGATACATTTTATTCGAAACACAATAACTTCATCAAAACGATGAAAGTTATCGAAAACAAGTACAAGGAAATAAAGAAACACTTGGACTAATGCAAGGAGTCATCAACAAAAACTTGTAAAAGATTAAAAGCAATTCTATTGGCAAAGTATATACGGGTTTTGCTCCCATACGTAGGCTTGAAGACCGTGAACGAGAGCGAGAATAGAAGCCCAAAGACACATCTTTAACTTGATATTATGTACCACAATAGAACGGCAAGTGAATTTCCTATTAAAGATGCATACCTTTAACTTGAGATAAGACAATATCCAATCTAGATTGATAAATGCAAACAGAACAATGAGGTGGAGGGACTAATAGCTGTCATGTTTAGAACTTAAAGATTTACCACAAATACCTCTCATCTATCCTATTCATAAAAGTTTACTAATTGAATTGCTTCAGCGACCCCCACAACTTCCGAGTCCGAACTCAAAGCTATACATACTTAACCTTTCCTCATTTTACAATCTCTTGAAAAATGTTGTACAGTATCTTGAAATTCACCAAATGTAATGACCCTGGTTTTTTCAACTTTTAATTAATAATATTTATTATTAATTCTTGCGTTTTAATGAATGTATTTTATTACATTTACTTGTTACCGTATTTAACTTTACATGTCTCGATTTGTCTTTGCGACACACGTACTTTACACGAATAATATTTTCGAATATTATTTACATTCATGATTAATTATTATTAATCATTTTAGTTAACTAATACAAGTGGTTAATTACTTGGGCTTTATTTAATTAATTGTTGCTTACTTACTTGGACTTGGGCTTTTACTATTTGATATGGACTTGGAAGCCCACCCTACTTCTCTTGATGGACTATTAGGAGCCCAACATTATGCTAATGATGCTTTAAGACTAAACAAGGATTAATTAGTTCATGGGAATCTAGTTACATGTATACTTACACCTTGTTCCCACACCATTTAACTTTATTACCACTTCAAGCTCACACCATTCTCCCATGTATGAAAGTTAAAGACTTGACCTTCCTCTTTGGCACCTCTTTTGGCCGTCGGCCTTGGTGGGAGTAAAGGGGGAATCAAATTTTTTTTTTTTTTTGTTACATATTACTAGCATTTTACTTCACTCTTTCACACACACTCTTATTTGCAACTTCTTTTCTCTCTTTTTCTCTCAAGACTTGTAAGTAATAAGCTTTACTATCCTTTCTTTTTCCTTCACAAAACCGCCACCTAATCATCATCATTTACTTGTCTTTGTTTGTTGATTACTTACTAGTTATTTGTTGTTGTTAAAGATCAAGTTTTCTAACTTGTATCTTCATGAAATCTTGTTACTTCCATCTTTATTTGATGAAGTCAAGAACAAGGAATCTAAACTTTCTAGTTTATGGTTCTACACTTAAATGTTTTCAAGATTTAAAGTTCATAAGTTTCATTATCATACTTGTATTCATGTTTGTAGACTTAAATCCTAAGATTCAAACTTTGATTTGAATCTTCCTAAGTATGAAACAAAACATGAACATAATACTTGTACTTTAGTTTATTTCTTTCTTTTGTAAGTACTTTAAAGTTTATGATGTTGTTATTTTGGTCAATTGTTACTAGTTAATCTTGATCTCATTTTTCTTGAACCAAAGTTAACTTTGTAAGTTCAAGAACATAAAAGTATAACTCTCTAGTTATAACTTCATATACCTGTGTTGGATCTAAGTTTCTAAAGCTTATGGTCTTCTAATTTTGTTGTAAACAAGAGCTTATGAGCTTACATACACTTTTCAAGATGAAAATCTAAGTTTCATAACTTATGGTTTCATTAAAGTAAAGATCCAAGTATTATAACTTAGGATCTAACTTAAGAACACTAGATCTAGACTTTCTAGTCTAGGATCTTTAAGATCTAGCTAAGATCTAAGTTCTACAACTTAAGATCTTGATTATTTAGTTTACTTTCAAGTTTGTAGCTTAATATTACTAGTAGAACTCATGTATGTGTCGGATCTAAGATCTTGATGTAACTTTGGTTCATCAAACTGCATACAACTCTTAAGTGAGTTATGCTACATATCTTAGACTTACACTAGTGTTATGATGGTCAAACCTTGGTTAAGATGATGCAAACCCATCAACGAGTTGTACACTTAAAGCTATACGCATCAAGGATGAGAACCGTGATGAGCATCAAGCACCAAGAACCCACCGAAACACCTTTCTTACTATTTTCTGGAACTGATCAGACTACTTGGGCTACTGTAAAGTTGATTTTCAGTTATTTCGGTTCGAGTAGATGATTTTCCGTTTAGACCTCGTCTTAATCTGAGTTACGGTTTAGGATCTATGGCCTCCCGAAAGTCACTACACCCTATTAATGTTGTGCTAAAATTTCTGACATACTCGCACTTAAACTGTCACCACGGTCAAACGAAGACGATTTTGGTTCTAGAAATTGGTCAGCCTCTAGGGGACTCATATACGGAACCATGGCCACTGGTCTCACCTCATTTCAGTTTGTTTAGAGGTCGTGGCGACTGAACGAAGTCAGCCCTTATTTCAAACCCTAGTCTTGACTTAAAACTTACTTTACACTTTTTGTTTAATGATGAATGATGATGATACTTAAGACATAATTTACATACATTTAAACATTCGGGAATGATTTACTGACTCAGTAACTTTTGACTTAGGTTGAGGACCTTCCGGACCAACCACTTGCTTACTTTTCCCGCGTATCGACTTTTACTACTTTCCACTGTGAGTTATAGCATCCCTTTTTACTTTAACTATTTTGGGAACTGAGATTACATGCGCATTTTACATTTTACATACTAGGCACGAGTACTTAAACTTTATATATGTGTGGGTTATACAACGGCATAAACTTTCCCCTTAGCTCGGTAACGTTTAGTCATTGGTCTTTGAACCGGTGAACGCGAATCTTAGATATGGATCCATAGGGTTTGACATCCCCACTCGAGCTAGTAGCGCTAGCATTTAATGGGTGTTTAATACTTCATAAACATACGCACTCGCCAAGTGTACTTTTAGGGGGTGATAAACGTTAAGTTAGTTACCAAGTGCCCACAGTTATACATATACTTTTTATACTGTTTTGAAACGCTGTTGAAGCACTGAAATCTCGTGGCCTACCTTACATTACTGTTATACTTAAACTATAGCCCACCAACCTTTGTGTTGACGTTTTTAAGCATGTTTTTCTCAGGTGCTTAAGGTTTGCTTGCTTCCGCTGTACTAGTCATGCTTTGTAGACACCCGCTGCGCTTATTAGAGATGTCACCGCATGAAACGTTTAATTTGCATTCAAACAAACTATATTACTTTTGAAACGATGTAATTGTAACGACCTATGGGTCACGTACTATTATTGTTGCTTGCTATTAGTTGAAGCATACTTTCGGATGTTAAACATTTGACGTTGGTTAAAACGTCACCTTTTATCATGAATGCAAACTCTTTTTGAAACAACATATAGTATTTGACCTTGTAATGATCCTGTTGTTGATGATTCGTACACGATGGTTTTGTACGGGGCATCTCATTTGGTATCAGAGCATTGGTTGTAGGGAATTAGGTTGCATTAGTGAGTCTGGACCGACCCGAGTAGGATTCACTAATAGGACTAATCTACAACTTGCTAGTTTACTTGTTTCTGCGGAACTTACTGCATGCTGCTACTTACTTTTACTGCTATATCCCGTATGCTACTACATGATTTCACTACTGCATGCTATTATCTGTTTTCGATTGCATGATACTTGTCGTTATTGCCATGATACTTATTGTTATGGATGATCTAGACTGTCATAGTTACTTTGCCTAATACGTGCTTGCTTTATGACTTACTGACATGGAAAAAGTTATTTTTCCTTGTTCAGATGTCGGATATTCCACCTGTTATCATTTTGGAGAGCGACTCAGACTCATCCGCCACCTCGCCTACCATGGTTGCCGATTCTCAGATCCCGTCGTCGACACCCTCCAGTGACTCTGGCACTTCGTCCTCTGGAGCCAGTAGCCATGCACCCGACCCAGTGGTCACCTTAGACGGAGCCGAGGACCTACAGGAGATTCCAGCTCCACTTGTCCCAGGACCCTCGGAGCCACAGCACCATTTCGGTGGTGCTGTGATTCCCGCGGAACTTGGGGAAGGTCCGGTCCGTAATGAGCATAACCATTGGTGCTGACGCCTTCCTGATGGACGTCTCGTGCCGATCCCGCCTTTCAGATACCGATTGATGATAGCCGGCCGAGCAGAGCCACCCGTGCAGCCACCCCAGATGATTCCGACGACTCATCATCCGACGACTCATCCTTTGATGACTCCAGTGACGAGGATTCCGACGAGGATCCCGAGGAAGCACCCGTGCAGCCACCCCCTACCCCGCCGAAGAAGCGGTATCGTTTCGAAGGTACTGTTATTCCTGGGGTTAACGGAGGGAGATCGTCTGTTAATGCACATGGACTGAGGACTAGAGTTACCGCCCGTAAGCGGCTTGTGCTGTATCCTGCTGATCCCTTCATCCGTAAGCCTTACCGCTATGCACCATCTACTTCTGGAGCCAGACCATCTGCACCACCGGCACCACCCGTACCGACTGCATCGCCTGCCCCACCATCTCCCTCTGTCGAGGAACTGACGAGGGAAGTGGAGATCCTCCGTGCTCGGGTCACTGAGCTTGAGGACCAGATGTCCCACGTAATGGACATCCTACACCCACCATTACCATAGGACATTTGTATTAGATTTCATTATGTAATCTCATTTGTAGTTTCATGTTTTACTTATGTATTGTACGAACCTATGCGGATGTATGCAACTTGTTATTAATGAATGAAACTTTGTGTTGTTTAATTCTTGCACGGTGTTCTATTTACGTTACTATATGATGATTTCGTGGTATATGTATCTAGTTGCATTACCTGGTTAACATGTGATGTGTTGATTCCATGTTGGTTACCATATATTGTATTACTATTATTTGAATACTGGATTTTGACTTGAGTCAAAAATTTTGTTTAGAACATCAATGGCCAACGGAAGATCAACGCCAACCGCAGCACAGATCGAGGAAATGATCGCTGAACGTGTGGCCACAGCTTTAGCGGAAAGGAACCCCCAAGCTCCACCAGTTAACCAGCCCATTCGTAATGGGGGCACATACAAAGAGTTTCAAAGCTGCAAGCCCCACAACTTTAGTGGTACTGAGGGGCCGGTTGGTCTCACTAGGTGGTTTGAGAAATTAGAATCCGTGTTCCGTGTTATTAACTGCTCAGAGACAGACAAAACCAAGTATGCCTCGTGTACGCTGTCAGATGGCGCACTAACCTGGTGGAACACACTGGCTCAAGCAAAGGGTATTGACGAGGCGTATGCTACGCCGTTGGAAGAATTCAAGGGGGCCATGATTGAAGAGTACTATCCCCGAACAGAGATCCAGAAAATGGAGATTGAGTTTGGGCAGTTGAAGGTTGTGGGAAACGATCTCGATGGTTATAATCGTAGGTACTTGGAACTAGCCCTGATGTGTCCTACCATGGTTACCCCGGAGTTTAAGCGTATGGAAAGGTACTTGTGGGGACTTCCTAAGTCCATTAAGGGAAATGTCACCTCATCTAAGCCACCAAACGTCCCGGAAGCAATGCGCATGGCGCACACTTTAATGAACTAAATTATCAGCGATGAACTGGAGAAGACAAAATCCGAAGCGGATAGTAGTGATAAGCGTAAGTGGGACAACAACAAGGGGATAGCCTATGATCAAACCCCCGTTAAGAGGCACAACAACGGTGGGAATCCTAATCCGAACACCAACTCGAACCCCAACTACAAAGGTACTCTACCACAGTGCAAGAGGTGCTACAAGCACCATACCGGGTACTGTAATGTTGTCTGTGAAAAGTGCAAAAGGACCGGGCATATTGGCAAGGACTGCAAGATCACCACCACGACTGGGAAGCCGAACCCCAATGGACCAAGAAAGTGTTATGAATGCGGACAGACGGGCAACTTCAGAAATTAGTGTCCCAACAAGCGAAAGGACGGTAGACCACCGCGTGTCAGAGCTTTCAATGTAAACGCAAGGGACGCCCGTGAGAACCCCGACTTGGTCACAGGTATATTCACTATCAACAATCTATTAGCTTCTGTTCTGTTTGATACTGGTGCCTATAGAAGTTATGTATGTAGACACTTTTGCTCTAAGATAAATTGGTCGTTATTTCCTTTAGAGGAGAGTATGCTTGTAGAGGTAGCCAATGGAAAACTTGAGAAAGTTGACCAAATTAGCCGAGGAGCTATTATCAACATAGCTGGTGTGGATTTCGAGATTGACTTGATATCCATTAAGTTGGGAAGCTTTGATGTTATTGTCGGTATGGACTGGTTGACCAAGATAAGGGCCGCATTATCTGTGGAGATAAAGCTCTTCGTATACCGCACCGAAATGGTGAGCCACTGAATATTTACGGAGAGAGATGTAGCTCGAAACTGAATCTCATTAGTTGCATGAAAGCGCAAAAGATCATGAAGAAAGGACATTTTGCTGTTTTAGCACATGTGAAAACATTAGAAACCGAAGTGAAGAGCGTGAATGACGTACGAATTGTGAACGAATTTTCCAATGTCTTCCCGGAAGAATTGCCTGGATTACCACCACCGAGAGCAGTAGAGTTTCAGATCGATTTAGTGCCAGGAGCTGTACCCGTAGCTCGAGCACCCTATCGACTCTCACCTTCTGAAATGCAAGAGTTGGAGAGCCAATTACAAGAACTGCTAGACCGTAGATTTATCCAACCAAGTTTCTCGCCTTGGGGCGCACCTGTTTTATTTGTGAAGAAGAAGGACGGATCATTCCGCATGTGTATCGACTACTGTGAACTCAACAAATTAACGATTAAGAATCGGTATCCTCTTCCCAGAATTGACGATCTTTTTGATCAACTACAAGGATCGAGCATTTACTCTAAGATCGATTTGCGATCCGGTTATCACTAGTTGAGGGTGAAAGAGAGCGATGTGATGAAGACTGCATTCAGAACTCGTTATGGTCATTATGAGTTTCTCGTGATGCCATTCGGTTTAACCAATGCACCTGCCGTATTCATGGACCTCATGAATCGTGTCTGCAAGCCATACTTGGATAAGTTCGTTATCGTCTTCATAGATGATATCCTCATCTACTCCAAAAGCGAAGAAGAACATGAGCAACATCTTCGTCTAGTGCTTGAACTCTTGAGACAAGAGCAACTTTACGCCAAATTCTCCAAGTGTGAGTTTTGGTTGAAGGAAGTCCAATTTCTGGGTCATGTTGTGAGCGACCAGGGTATCAAATTTGATCCCGCAAAGATTGAAGCTATCAGCAAGTGGGAAACCCCCACTACTCTGACTCATATCCGCCAATTTTTAGGTCTCGCCGGTTACTACCGAAGATTTATTGAAGGTTTCTCTCTGATTGCGCGTCCTTTGACCGCGCTGACTCACAAAAGGAAGAAGTTCATTTGGGAACTCGAACAGGAATCAGCATTTCAAACCTTGAAAAAGAAGTTAACCACCGCACCTATCTTATCACTTCCTAAAGGCAGTGACGATTTCGTCGTCTATTGCGATGCTTCGAAAAGTGGTTTTGGTTGTGTACTGATGCAACGAACAAAGGTTATCGCTAATGCCTCTCGTCAACTAAAGATTCACGAACGAAATTACACTACGCACGATCTCGAGCTTGTAGCTGTTGTCTTTGCATTAAAGCTGTGGAGACACTATCTTTATGGAACTAAGAGCACTATTTTCACCGATCATAAAAGCCTCCAACACATCTTCGATCAGAAGTAACTAAATATGAGACAGCATCGATGGATCGAGACACTGAACGACTATGATTGTGAACTTCGTTATCACCCTGGCAAGGCCAATGTTGTAGCTGACGCTTTGAGTCGAAAGGAGAGGATGGCACCTCTTCATGTTCGGGCACTGAACATCACCATTCATTCGAACCTCAATAACCAGATCCGAGCAGCCCAAGATGAGGCCCTCAAGGAGGAGAATATATCTCACGAATACTTGAACATTCTCGTCTCTTGATTCGAGGTTAAGGAGACTGGACTCCGATGCTATGCCGGAAGAATTTGGGTACCCAGTTATGGAGATTTACGGAACCTTATACTAGATGAAGCCCACAAGTCGAGATATTCGATTCATCCAGGAGCCGATAAAATGTACCACGATCTTAAGGAACAGTACTGGTGGCCTAATCTTAAGAAGGACGTTGCAACTTATATTGGGAAGTGTTTGACTTGTTCGAAAGTTAAGGCCGAACATCAGAGGCCTTCTGGGTTACTTTAACAATTGGAAATCCCGTAATGGAAGTGGGAAAGGATAACAATGGATTTCATTACGAAGTTACCGAAAACGGTGGGCGGATACGATACCATCTGGGTTATCGTTGATCGTCTTACCAAATCTGCACACTTCTTAGCTATGAAGGAAACTGATACGATGGAGAGACTCGCTCAACTATACATAAAATAGGTTGTATCTCGTCATGGTGTGCCCTTATCGATCATCTCAGATCGTGATCCCCGTTTTGCTTCCAGATTTTGGCGTTCTTTGCAAGAAGCCTTGGGAACCCGTCTCGACATGAGTACTGCGTATCACCCATAGACTGACGGACAAAGCGAACGCACCATTCAGACTTTGGAAGACATGTTGCGTGTATGTGTCATTGATTTCGGAAAGGCTTGGGAAAGGCATTTGCCGCAAGCCGAATTCTCTTACAACAACAGTTATCACTCGAGTATTAATGCCGCACCTTTTGAAGCGTTGTATGGCCGCAAGTGCCGATCTTCTATTTGTTGGGCCGAAATAGGCGAAACGCAAATCACCGGACCTGAGATAGTCCATGAAACAACTGAGAAGATTGTCCAAATTCAAGCGAGACTTAAGACAGCCCGTGATCGCCAAAAGAGTTATGCCGACCTTAAACGTAAAGACTTTGAATTCAACGTGGGTGACTGTGTAATGTTGAAGGTCGCGCCTTGGAAAGGTGTGATCCGTTTTAGAAAACGTGGGAAGTTAAACCCACGATACATTGGTCCTTTTGAAATCTTGGAGCGTGTTGGACCCATTGCTTACCGTCTGGATCTTCCGACTCAATTGAGCTCGGTTCATCCTACCTTTCATGTATCGAATTTGAAGAAGTGTCTTGCTGAACCGGAACATGTCATACCATTCGAGGAACTTACAATTGACGACAAACTCCACTTTGTGGAAGAGCCTGTAGAGATTATAGACTGTGAGATCAAAACCTTGAAACGCAACAAGATTCCGATCGTCCGAGTACGATGGAATGCCAAACGAGGACCTGAGTTTACCTGGGAGCGAGAGGATCAAATGATGCAGAAGTATCCTCACCTTTTCCCAACTCCTCCATCTACCTCAGCTTAAAATTTCAGGACGAAATTTTCTTTAACAGGTGGGTAATGTAATGACCCTGGTTTTTCCAACTTTTAATTAATAATATTTAATATTAATGCTTGCGTTTAAATGGATGTATTTTATTACATTTACTTGTTACCGTATTTAACTTTACATGTCTCAATTTGTCTTTGTGACACACGTACTTTACACGAATAATATTTTTGAATATTATTCACATTCATGATTAATTATTATTAATCATTTTAATTAACTAATGCAAGTGGTTAATTACTTGGGCTTTATTTAATTAATTGTTGCTTACTTACTTGGACTTGGGCTTTTATTATTTGATATGGACTTGGAAGCCCACCCTACTTCTCTTGATGGACTATTAGGAGCCCAACATTTAAGACTAAACAAGGATTAATTAGTTCATGGGAATCTAGTTACATGTATACTTACACCTTGTTCCCACACCATTTAACTTTATTACCACTTCAAGCTCACACCATTCTCCCATGTATGAAAGTTAAAGACTTGACCTTCCTCTTTGGCACCTCTTTTGGCCGTCGGCCTTGGTGGGAGTAAAGGGGGATTCAATTTTTTTTTTTTTGTTACATATTACTAGCATTTTACTTCACTCTTTCACACACACTCTTACTTGCAACTTCTTTTCTCTCTTTTTCTCTCAAGACTTGTAAGTAACAAGCTTTACTATCCTTTCTTTTTCCTTTACAAAACCGCCACCTAATCATCATTTACTTGTCTTTGTTTGTTGATTACTTACTAGTTATATGTTGTTGTTAAAGATCAAGTTTTCTAACTTGTATCTTCATGAAATCTTGTTACTTCCATCTTTATTTGATGAAGTCAAGAACAAGGAATCTAAACTTTCTAGTTTATGGTTCTACACTTAAATGTTTTCAAGATTTAAAGTTCATAAGTTTCATTATCATACTTGTGTTCATGTTTGTAGACTTAAATCCTAAGATTCAAACTTTGATTTGAATCTTCCTAAGTATGAAACAAAACATGAACATAATACTTGTACTTTAGTTTATTTCTTTTTTTTTTGTAAGTACTTTAAAGTTTGTGATGTTGTTATTTTGGTCAAGTGTTACTAGTTAATCTTGATCTCATTTTTCTTGAACTAAAGTTAACTTTGTAAGTTCAAGAATATGGAAGTATAACTCTCTAGTTATAACTTCATATACTTGTGTTGGATCTAAGTTTATAAAGCTTATGGTCTTCTAATTTTGTTGTAAACAAGAGCTTATGAGCTTACATACACTTTTCAAGATGAAAATCTAAGTTTCATAACTTATGGTTTCATTAAAGTAAAGATCCAAGTATTATAACTTAGGATCTAACTTAAGAACACTAGATCTAGACTTTCTAGTCTAGGATCTTTAAGATCTAGCTAAGATCTAAGTTCTACAACTTAAGATCTTGATTATTTAGTTTACTTTCAAGTTTGTAGCTTAATATTACTAGTAGAACTCATGTATGTGTCGGATCTAAGATCTTGATGTAACTTTGGTTCATCAAACTGCATACAACTCTTAAGTGAGTTGTGCTACATATCTTAGACTTACATTAGTGTTATGATGGTCAAACCTTGGTTAAGATGATGCAAACCCATCAACGAATTGTACACTTGAAGCTATACGCATCAAGGATGAGAACCGTGATGAGAATCAAGCACCAAGAACCCACCAAAACACCTTTCTTACTGTTTTCTGGAACTGATTAGACTACCTGTGTAGTGACCCAAACTTTTCCATGTTTATATATATATATATTAAATGAAATTATTATTTACATGATTAAGTGTTTCCAATATGTTAAGCAATCAAACTTGTTAAGACTTGATTAATTGAAATAGGTTTCATATAGACAATTGACCACCCAAGTTGACCGGTGATTCACGAACGTTAAAACTTGTAAAAACTATACGATGACATATATATGGTTATATATATAGTTAACATGATTTTATTATAAGTATGTATCTCATTAGGTATTTTAACAATGAGTTATATACATAAAAATGAGACTATTAATTTAAGAAACTCGAAAACGATATATATAACGATTATCGTTATAACAACGTCTTACTAGGTACATATGAATCATATTAAGATATTGATACACTTGGTTAATTATGTTAAATGATAAGTAAATATATTATTAAGTGTATTAACAATGAAATACATATGTAAAAATAAGACTACTAACTTAATGATTTCGAAACGAGACATATATGTAACGATTATCGTTGTAATGAAATTTAACTGTATATATATCATACTAAGATATATTATATATCATAATATCATTATAATATAATAATTTAACATCTCATTTGTTATAATAAACAATGGGTTAACAACATTCAACAAGATCGTTAACCTAAAGGTTTCAAAACAACATTTACATGTAACGACTAACGATGACTTAACGACTCAGTTAAAATGTATATACATGTAGTGTTTTAATATGTATTCATACACTTTTGAAAAACTTCAAGACACTTATCAAAATATTTCTACTTAACAAAAATGCTTACAATTACATCCTCGTTCAGTTTCATCAACAATTCTACTCGTATGCACCCGTATTCGTACTCGTACAATACACAGCTTTTAGATGTATGTACTATTGGTATATACACTCCAATGATCAGCTCTTAGCAGTCCATGTGAGTCACCTAACACATGTGGGAACCATCATTTGGCAACTAGCATGAAATATCTCATAAAATTACAAAAATATGAGTAATCATTCATGACTTATTTACATGAAAACAAAATTACATATCCTTTATATCTAATCCATACACCAACGACCAAAAACACCTACAGACACTTTCATTCTTCAATTTTATTCATCTAATTGATCTCTCTCAAGTTCTATCTTCAATTTCTAAGTGTTCTTCATAAATTCCAAAAGTTCTAGTTTCATAAAATCAAGAATACTTCCAAGATTGCAAGTTTACTTCCAAGTTTTCTAAATCCATTCCAAGTAATCATCCAAGATCAAGAAACCTTTGTTACTTACATTAGGTTATCTTTCTAATACAAGGTAATAATCATATTCAAACTTTAATTCAATTTCTATAACTATAACAATCTTATTTCGAGTGGAAATCTTACTTGAAATTGTTTTCGTGTCATGATTCTGCTTCAAGAACTTTCAAGCCATCCAAGGATCCTTTGAAGCTAGATATATTTTCTCATTTCCAGTAGGTTTATCCAAGGAACTTGAGGTAGTAATGATGTTCATAACATCATTCGTTTCATACATATAAAACTATCTTATTCGAAGGTTTAAACTTGTAATCACTAGAACATAGTTTAGTTAATTCTAAACTTGTTCGCAAATAAAAGTTAATCCTTCTAACTTGACTTTTAAAATCAACTAAACACATGTTCTATATCTATATGATATGCTAACTTAATGATTTAAAACCTGGAAACACGAAAAACACCGTAAAATCGGATTTACGCTGTCGTAGTAACACCGCGGGCTGTTTTGGGTTAGTTAATTAAAAACTATGATAAACTTTGATTTAAAAGTTGTTATTCTGGTAAAATGATTTTTATTATGAACATGAAACTATATCCAAAAATTATGGTTAAACTCAAAGTGAAAGTATGTTTTCTAAAATGGTCATCTAGACGTCGTTCTTTCAACTGAAATGACTACCTTTACAAAAACGACTTGTAACTTATTTTTCCGACTATAAACTTATACTTTTTCTGTTTAGATTCATAAAATAGAGTTCAATATTAAACCATAGCAATTTGATTCACTCAAAACGGATTTAAAATAAAGAAGTTATGGGTAAAACAAGATTGGATAATTTTTCTCATTTTAGCTACGTGAAAATTGGTAACAAATCTATTCCAACCATAACTTAATCAACTTGTATTGTATATTATGTAATCTTGAGATACCATAGACACGTATACAATGTTTCGACCTATCATGTCGACACATCTATATATATTTCGGAACAACCATAGACACTCTATATGTGAATGTTGGAGTTAGCTATATAGGGTTGAGGTTGATTCCAAAATATATATAGTTTGAGTTGTGATCAATACTGAGATACGTATTCTGGGTCATGGATTGATTCAAGATAATATTTATCGATTTATTTCTGTACATCGAACTGTGGACAACTAGTTGTAGGTTACTAACGAGGACAGCTGACTTAATAAACTTAAAACATCAAAATATATTAAAAGTGTTGTAAATATATTTTGAACATACTTTGATATATATGTATATATTGTTATAGGTTTGTGAATCAACCAGTGGCCAAGTCTTACTTCCCGACGAAGTAAAAAATATGTGAAAGTGAGTTATAGTCCCACTTTTAAAATCTAATATTTTTGGGATGAGAATACATGCAGGTTTTATAAATGATTTACAAAATAGACACAAGTACGTGAAACTACATTCTATGGTTGAATTATCGAAATTGAATATGCCCCTTTTTATTAAGTCTGGTAATCTAAGAATTAGGGAACAGACACCCTAATTGACGCGAATCCTAAAGATAGATCTATTGGGCCTAACAAACCCAATCCAAAGTACCGGATGCTTTAGTACTTCGAAATTTATATCATATCCGAAGGGTGTCCCGGAATGATGGGGATATTCTTATATATGCATCTTGTTAATGTCGGTTACCAGGTATTCACCATATGAATGATTTTTATCTCTATGTATGGGATGTGTATTGAAATATGAAAGCTTGTGGTCTATTGTTACGATTTGATATATATATACGTTAAACCTATAACTCACCAACATTTTTGTTGACGTTTAAAGCATGTTTATTCTCAGGTGAATACTAAGAGCTTCCGCTGTTGCATACTAAAATAAGGACAAGATTTGGAGTCCATGTTTGTTTGATATTGTGTAAAAACTGCATTCAAGAAACTAATTTCGATGTAACATATTTGTATTGTAAACCATTATGTAATGGTCGTGTGTAAACAGGATATTTTAGATTATCATTGTTTGATAATCTATGTAAAGCTTTTTAAACCTTTATTTATGAAATAAAGGTTATGGTTTGTTTTAAAATGAATGCAGTCTTTGAAAAATATCTCATATAGAGGTCAAAACCTCGCAACGAAATCAATTAATATGGAACGTTTTTAATCAATAAGAACGGGACATTTCAGTTTGTATCCGAGCGTTGGTATTAGAGAACCAGAATTTTGCATTAGTGTGTCTTATCGAGTTTGTTAGGATGCATTAGTGAGTCTGGACTTCGATCGTGTTTACTTGAAAAATGATTGCTTAACAAATTTTGTTGGAAATTATATATTTTTAACATGTGAATATTATGTGATATATTAATCTCTTAACGTGTTTGATATTATGTGATAGATGTCTACCTCTAGCACAAATCCCATTGACCCACCTAATAATAACGAAGAGTCGAATATATATTGGACTGATTCACAAGTTCCCGAAGAGGAACCGGAAGAAGAATCAGAACCGGAAGAGGAGGAACCGGAGGAGGAAATAGAACCGGTGGGGGAAATAATAAAACGGTTAAGTAAAAGAAAATCCTCAACCAACTGACCAAGGTTAATTATGGTCAATGGTGTTTCCGCCAAGGAAGCAAAATATTGGGAGGATTACCAATTCTCCGATGAATCGGATTCCGACGAGAATTCCGATGATGTTATAGAAATTATCCCAACTGAATTTAAAAAGGCAAAAGAAAATAATAAGGGAAAGGGCATAAAAATAGAGAAATCTAATTCCAACCCCGATGAACTTTATATGTATCGTCAACCCCCGAAGTCCTTAAGTTGTAACAATGACCCGGGAACCTCTAAACCACCAGGTTTTTCTAAACCGTTGTGGAAAACGACAGCTAGTATTAGGGGAACATCATATATCCCTAGAAACTTGGCAAAACGAACCAAAACTGAAGAAGAAGAAATGAGCGAGTCGGAATAAGATAGTTGTATTCGTATGGTGTAATATATGTAATATAGTGTGCTTATGCTTTATGATATATGTAAAAATTGCTTGTATTAATAAGTATTTTTTTTATGAATCTAACTCTTGTCTATTTTACAGTATAAAAACACAAAATGGGTAGACAACCCAATATTTTAAGAGACCTACCGGGAGACATGATTGATGAAATCTTGTCTAGAGTCGGTCAGAATTCTTCGGTACAACTATTTACGGCGAAATCAGTTTGTAAGACATTCGAAGAACGTTCCAAGAATGCCTTGGTTTATAAGAGACTTTCGTTTGAAAGATGGGGGATATTACATTGGGAAACCCATAAGTTACGATGTGTTTACTTTGACGCATATATTGCGGGGAACCCAAGTGCTATTTTACGCAACGGGTTAAGAAATTATTTTGACTCAATGTATTCGAACATAGGACTTCATGATTTAGAAAAAGCGGCTAACATGCAACATAAAGAAGCATGTTATGCTTACGGGTTAGTAATGTTCGCTTCTCACCAAAGTGAGAACAAGAACATCGGGCTACAACTATTAAACAAAACATTTCCACAAGTAACGGACTCAGTAGTTGGGGTGAGAAACAAGGTTTTTAGATTGTTACGGGACCGTTGGACATTACGTAACCCTCATCCCTTTGACGACGTTACAACACGCTGTCTTATCAACGGCCATAACGGTTATGTTCCACAAGACCAAGGATGGGAAGTAGTCCTAGTAAAACCAGAATGCATGACTTGTTTCTGGACGTATGAATTACGTGTCTTTATTGCCTTTGCTGAACGACTTGTGTACTAGCTAGAATTATCTTCACAACTATCTTGTATCAAAGTTATTGTGTGCTATATTTCATGCTTTATGTAAAATAAGCGGTATTGTAAGTTTGTAAAATATTGTATAAAAGTTTGAACGCGAAATATTATTATAATCAGTTTTTCATATAGAATTGTAGTAGTTGAATTGTATATTAGCTACTAAATATGAACTTAACGGGTAGGTACTACCCGAATTTAAACTTATAAAACGCTAATATGAAGAAAAAGCTTTTATAAATGAGTTCATATTATGCTACGAAATACTATTAACTACTCTTAATATTCTGTATGATTAACTTGTTCCATTTGACTATTTTGAAGGAAATGGCACCGAGTACTCAACACACCGTGAATATGAATGAAGAGGAATTCCATACTTTTCTAGCTTCAAACATAGCCGCAGTACATGCTGCGCTACATACCAACAATAACCTTGGATCTAGCAGTACAGGAAATCGTGTAGGATGCACCTACAAAGAATTCACTGCCTGCAAACCTTTGGAATTTGATGGAACCGAAGGATCGATCGGATTGAAACGGTGGACCGAGAAGGTCGAATCGGTGTTTGCCATAAGTAAGTGTACTGAAGAGGACAAAGTGAAGTACGCTACGCATACCTTCACAGGTTCTGCGTTAACATGGTGGAATACCTATCTAGAGCAAGTGGGACAAGATGATGCTTACGCACTACCGTGGTCAGCATTCAAGCACTTGATGAACGAGAAGTACCGTCCCAGAACCGAGGTCAATAAGCTCAAGACAGAACTTAGAGTGTTACAAACCCAAGGATTTTATATTACCACGTACGAAAGACGATTCACAGAATTATGCCTATTGTGTCCGGGAGCGTTCGAAGATGAGGAAGAGAAGATCGACGCGTTTGTGAAAGGATTACCGGAAAGAATCCAAGAAGATATAAGTTCACACGAGCCCGCCTCCATACAACAGGCAAGTAGAATGACTCACAAACTAGTGAACCAGATTGAATAAAGAATTAAAGAACAGACTGCTGAAAAGGCCAATGTGAAGCAAGTCAAAAGAAAGTGGGAGGAAAACGGTGATAAGAATCACCAATACAACAACAGCAATTACAACAATAATCGCAACAATTATCCTAACAATCGCAACATCAATCGCAACTACAACAAACGGCCCAACAACAACAACAACAACAACAGCAACTACAATAATCATCTTAACAACAATAATAACCGCAACAACAACAACAATCAGAAGCAGCTATGCCAAAGGTGTGAAAAGTATCACTCGGGGTTCTGCACCAAATTTTGCAAAAAGTGTAAAATAAATGGTCATAGCGCGATGAAGTGTGAGGTCTACGGACCAGGGGTTAATAGAACGAAAGGAACAAATGGTGTCGGAACGAGTAATGGCGGAGCAAGTAGTGTCGGAGCAAGTTATGCCAATGTAGTTTGTTATAAATGTAGAAAACCGGGCCACATTATTAGAAATTGGCCGAACCAGGAGAACACGAATGAACAAGGCCGCGGAAGAGTTTTCAATATTAATGCGGCAGAGGTACAGGAAGACCCGGAGCTTGTTACGGGTACGTTTGTTATTGATGTGACGACCCGGGAATTTCCGACTAAATTTAAACTTAATCTTTATATGATTTCGACACGATAAGCAAAATCAGTAATGTTGAGTCTAGAAAGTTTGAAATCCATATTCGGTTAATCAGTTACCCTTTGACCATGCCTGACGATTCACGAACAACTATTTGTAAATAGATACATATATATGTGTGTGTATATAAATAATTATCAAACCTTTTTGATCAGGTTTCAAACAGCAAATGAGTGAAATAATTAAATATATTTAATCTAAAAATTTAGGATTTTTAGGAACACTTTCATACGTCAACTATTTAGCAATGGACATGATATATCACTCCGCGAAGTTAAAATATCAAACTGTCGGTAAGATATTTATATAAGTTGCACATTTAATAAACCGATGACTAACTTAATTATTATTATGTGGTAAAACTTTATATTATATGTATATATATTTATTAGTGAGACTAGAAGTAATGACCATCACCAATTATTTTTATTGTCTTCTCCTCCACATCCGACACCCACTTTCAACTTGCATTGTTAAAGCATTGTGTCTTACTGTTAAATCATTGAAAATTGTATGATTATGATTTTTAATATTATATTATAATTATTATTAATTATTAATACTATTATATTATATATCTATTATATATCTCTTTCCATATGTGATATTGAATATCACCACCCACTTGTTGATAACCATCGTCTACGACCATCTTTCCATATTTTTTTTTTACAACTAGAACTACAAATCATCAATAATAAACTGTTTCCTTGATTGTGGATTAATATATATTATTAATATTAATCAATATCCACTAACTTTATCTATATGTATACATTTACATACAGCTTCATGAACTATCTTTCTTTATATCCTTCCTCAACCTTGAAACCCACTTCATTTCTATCACCGACGATTACCATCTTTCACCACCATTAAAAAAAAACGACTAATTCGATTACCATCATCCTAACCCTCGCATAATCACCGAGACACCCAGCTTCTTCACCACAACAAATCTCACCACCATCACTACATTTAACCTACTGGACTTGTTGACCTCTTATTTTTTTTCTGTCCAAACTCGACAACAAGCCAAGATAGGGCTGTTGTTACTCTTTATTTTTGCTAGTATAACGTCACCTTTGGTCACCTTGAATCACCGTGAGATCACCATGAACAACCATAACTTTCTTCTATCTCTCTCTTACTTTCTCTTTCTCTGATCGCAAACATCACCACCGAAACCACCACAACACAACCCACATATTAGCATGTTTTAACATCGAACAATCGAACCATTCTTACTAATGAACGACTGATTGCTATCTTCTGTTTAAATCACAAAACCAACCCCATCAATCTTGAACGAAACCCACTTGTCTCCTCCAATCATCAACACCATCCTATACAGTTTATTATATATATTTTTCTATTCGATTTATTTTGCTGGGTCTTGGTTTCTGATGGTAAAGGCTAACGATAATGAATCAACTTGCTTCTGTTCCGGTTGTTGTTTAGAACTAAGACCTACACAAAACATCCACATACTTCTATTTCGTGCTTGACACATAACCAAGAACCATCACCACGTTTGCTGCTGCTATCGTTGTATTACTGCTGCTGCAGCTGAATGTTTCTGTTTTTGTTAAATAAAGAAGATGGTGATGATTATTGATGATGATGTTTAGGAAAAATAATAACGGGAATGATGATGATAAAAATGAATATGATGATTTTGATGATGATGATGTTGTCACGATGATGATGATTAGCAATGGAGTGAAGATGAAGAAATAGGTTATGATGATGATGAAGGAAAAATATGAGTAATAGTGTGGGGTGGGAAAATAACACAGAATAACATGGGTTATATATATATGGTTTTGATATATTTCAGAAAAGCGAAACAGATTGAATGGTTTGTGGCGTGTGTGTGTTTCCGAGAGGTCTCAGGTTCGATTCTAAGTCAGGACAGCCATATTTTTCTTTTTATTCGACTAGGCTGTTAGTTGTCCTGCTGTTGGGCTGCCCTTCTCTGATGGGCCGAAATATAGAGTGATGTTGGTTTGGAACAAGACTAATAAATGGGTTAAATTAATTCGAGTCTGGAAGTAAAACAGAAAACATGGATGGCGGGTTGGTTAGAGTGTCGGGTTGGGGAACGAGAGGTCTTGAGTTCGATTCTCTTCTGGAGCATTCTTTTTAGACAAGGCTTTAAGGGTATATCCAATTACTTTTATTATTATTATTATTATTATTATTATTAGTATTACGTGTATTATTAATTATTGTTATCATTATGATTATTATTATTATTATGACTGTTAGAATTATAATTATTATTACTAATGTCATATTTATATTTATAAGAATTAAAGACGTTATTATCATTAGTATATATATATATATATATTTTTTTTAATTATTATTAATTTTATCATTTATGTATTATTATTATTATTATTATGATTGTGCTTATTAATGTTATAATATTTTTTAATTAATATTAGTATTAGTATCATTTTTAAACATTAGTATTATTAACCTACTTATAATTAATATTACTAATTTTTTTCATTTAAAAACTGTTATTATCATTATTATAAGATTTATTAATAAAACTATCATTAATATTATTATTATGAGAATCATTAATATTATTATTATTATTATTATTAATACTAGTATTATGATTATTATCATTATAATCACCACTAATATCATTATAGTATTGTTATAATTACTATTTTAACAAACAAATGAAATATATATATAAAAAACATTTAATTCATATGACATGACAAAACTTATATTTTTATATATATATAAAATCAATATATATAAATAATGAAATATAAAAGTTACTAATATAGAAATTACATCACTAATAATAATAATATATATTTATTCGATTACGGTTATACGTTTTAATACATATACAAACGATATAGGTTCGTGAATCCAAGGCCAACCCTACACTTGATCAATGTCGTTATATGTATTTTTACTAAAAAATACAATATGGTGAGTTTCATTTGATTCCCTTTTACTCTTTACGTTTTTGGGCTGAGAATACATGCAAATACTTTATTAACTGTTTTACAATATTTATATGCGTGAGTTTCATTTACCTTTTTACCCTTTATATTTTTGGGCTGAGAATATATGCGCAAGTTTTATAAATGTTTTTACGAAATAGACACAAGTAATCAAAACTACATTCTATGGTTGAATTATCGAAATCGAATATGCCAATTTTTATTAAGTCTGGTAATCTAAGAATTAGGGAACAGACACCCTAATTGATGCGAACTCTAAAGATAGATCTATCGGGCCCAACAAGCCCCATCCAAAGTACCGGATGCTTTAGTACTTCGAAATTTATATCATGTCCGAAGGAGGATCCCAGAATGATGGGGATATTCTATATATGCATCTTGTTAATGTCGGTTACCAGGTGTTCACCATATGGATGATATCTTTGTCTCTATGCATGGGACGTATATTTATGAGAAATAAAAATCTTGTGATCTATTAAAATGATGGAAATGATTATTTATGTTAAACTAATGAACTCACCAACCTTTTGGTTGACACTTTTAAGCATGTTTATTCTCAGGTGTGAAAGAAACCTTCCGCTGTGCATTTTGCTCATTTTAAGGACAATACTTGGAGTCGATCATCGCTCTGGAATCAAAGGTTGATGACTTCGTCTGGATGGATTAGGACGGGTCTTCACAGTTGGTATCAGAGTGGTGGTCTTAGCGAACCAGGTCTGCATTAGTGTGTCTAACTGATAAGTCGTTAGGATGCATTAGTTAGTCTGGACTTCGGCCGTGCCTGCATGTCAAAAGTTTTGCTTATCATTAGTGTCGAAAGTATTTGCTTATCATCCTTAAAGTCTAGACACATCTTACTGCCTCTATTGCCTAGATAGTGTATAGACAAAACTCATATCTTAGCATATCTGCTAATTCATATCTTAGCGTATCTGTTACTGTTACCTTTGCCTGACAGTTTCCGTAGATCCCTCCGTAACTTATGGGATTTTAGTATTATATATGCATATGTAAATTATGTATTGCAGGGTACTAATCTACATCCTATAATCTATTTCTTATCGAAAATCCTTCATCTGATCGTACGAGATGAATCCCTCAACCAGTTCGAGTCTCACAGATTTTGATAGCTAATCCGATAGTTATTCCGACAACTATTCCAACATGGATGTTCACCTAAGCTCCGAAGGCAACATCACCTGAATGAATCAACCAATCAATCATCCTCAATTCATCTGATGGGTTCGTAGTCAACTTAACCGATGGAGACGAGAGGAAGGCGATCCTTTCCACCCACCAACCGAATTCACCTCTCGGTGAAGAACCAGAAACACTTACCGGCGAACCTATTCGAAACACCAATTTCTCTCTCAGAGTATCTCACCACGACTAAATCAGAACTCAGATTCTAAACCTTATTCATCCGCTCGTTTCGACCGAAAATCATCCCGGAATAATAGAAGAAGTCAACGAACTTCGCGCTCGAGTAATCAATCTGGAGAATAAGGTGCAAAAATTACCAGCTTCAACAACATCACCGGCACCAACAGTACCATCAATAACAATACCAGTACCATCAACAATCCATGCCTCAATGTCTCATTCTATACCTTGAATACAATTATCATTCTACGTATCGTTCTACATCATTTATCTTCGTTCGACATGGCGATTATGTAATCTCTAATATTTTAGAGATTATATATTCTTGTTCCAACGGTAAATCAAATGAGTTTAATATCATATTGACTCATTTAATCCATGGTTACATCTGAAGAAAATATATATGTATATATGTTTTCATAAAGATTGTAATTAAAAATTCTTTCGTACAAACTGATAATGGTGAAAATATTTTAACGGGTAGGTAATACCCGAGGAATATTCAGATTTCATATTAATACGTTATACTGTACATTCTTCGAAGCTGATTCAACAGTCATTTACTATCCTACTTACATCCACCGATATACAAATCCGTTCACCACAAAATAGCCATATTCATCCAATTTCATATTGGGATTTTGATTTATCAGAATCCAACAAGTGGCATAATGAAGAAAACATTTGACAAAATAAAATTTGTTAGAAACAAACAAATTAACTATGAGAAATTTTCTTAAGAATCCACGCTAACTGTTCCTAACTAATTGTTCCTAGCTAACTGATTACATTTTATTTATCGTAATTTAATTATCTCAATTTACATTCTCGCAATTTTATTTATCGTCATTTAATTTCTGTTATTTACTTTACGCACTTTATTTATCGTTATTTAAATTCTGTTATTTATTTTACGCACTTTAAATATCGGGACACGTATACAAGGTTTTGACATATCATATCGACGCATCTATATATATTATTTGGAATCACCATAGACACTCTATATGCAGTAATGATCGAGTTCTCTATACAGGGTTGAGGTTGATTCTATAATAATATATATACTTTGAGTTGTTATCGAGTCTGAGACGTATACGGGTCACGACACGTATTAATTAATTCGAATATTATATAGTAAACTATATATGAATTGCTGGACTGTTACTGTGGACTATCAACTGTGGACTACCAACACTGGACAATTAAAATGAATTAAAATATTGATTATAACATATGAAACTAAACAATTCTTCAAGTTTGCCACTTGATTTCATTTTAAACCTCATTCGTATCATCACAATTACAATCTGCGTTCAAACCTTTCATGATTCTTGAAAACACCTTAATCGGGAAGATGAACCAACCACAACTTCATCTACGGAAGAAAAGATTGATACATATAGTTATGTACCTGAAAAACTCTCGAAACCAGAGTCATAGTTTAACACGTATCCGCGTTAAATCTTTTGGCATTTATTAGCAAAAATAACTTTGCGATTCCTTTTCAAATTAGCCAAATTTGTCACAGCTCCAGCAAATCAACTTCAATTTTTCCTTCGAATAAGCCTTATTATAACCTTGATATATAAGTTGCCTTTCTTCATCGTTACCGGAGAACTTTTTATATTCCACCATATTACCATCAGCATTTAATCATCTAAAAACACAATTCTATGAAAACACCTCAGATAGATAATCGATGATTTAGATATGATAGCATTAAATGCAGAGGAAACAGTAAAATCATAGATGGCCTAAATGGCCACGAGTTTGATAACAAAATAATGGAGTGTTGGGAACGCTCGATAGAAAATTTGGTACTGAAAAACGGATTGAGCTAACCATGAAGGAGACCAAGGACAAATACAAGGACCAAATCCTATATTCAAAGGATTCAGGTAATTCTAGATCCGTTGAAATCTTTAGAGAATATCTTGCTCCGAAGTCATGTTAAAATCTCGCGGAAAATCTTTCTCCATCAACCGTCGAACTTAGAAATTCCAAAATATCATCATCAATATCTTCGATATTTCTGAGGATATTTTCATAAATATTCTCGTCCGAAATTATATACCTCTTCGTGCTTCCTGTGTATCAATATATTGAAAACATTCAATAGAAAATATAGTACCGAAGAGCAGATTATGCGAAACTATGAAGAAAGTTGTGGACAAATCACAAAGAATAAGTTTGACTTCAAAGAATCCAAATGATTCAATGTCTGCTAAAGTCTTTAGTGAATATCTTGCTCCTTACTCTAAACCTTTGCAGACAATAGTTTCTATCATCCGCTGATCTTAGATATTCTGAGATATTATTGTATCTTTCATTATAAATATCCTCCATATTTCTGGAGATATTTTTATAACTATTATTATCTGAAATCATTAATCTCTTCGTGCTATCAGTATACATCATATAGAAACTGTTAGTTTCTATATTCTGTAAACTTTCGAGCTAAAAAATATGAATGTTTTTGAAGTAATGTTGGGAACTGATGCATGGGTTAGTATAATGTAATGACACTTGATCAACGTGATTATATTACAGTAAGTCATGCCGAGTTTCTAATGGAATGTGATGATTCATAGATTATAACGTCATCATGTGCCATGTACACGACTCGTTCATTCTACTTCAACTCCAAACATATTAAGAAAATATATTCTTGATAGTTCTATTCTCAGTGATTCTGGTAATTTGGCAAATCAAATCGTGCCATTATGATTCCCTTCTTAGAACATTAACAATGTTCATTCCGAAGTTTTTATCTGCGAATTCTGAACCATTACAAGTGGTGTTTAATCGCAAGAAGAAGAAACGAAGGGACAAAGCTCCAAGATATAAGAGAAAATATAAAGCCCAATGACCACCGAAATTACAAACCGTGGATATCAGTACGTATAGCAATATAAAGACACGGGAGGATTATAAATACAATAATCCCTAGAGCATAATAGAAATAAACAGATTCTTCATGTGGGAGTTGGAAAAGAAGAACGATCATTGCGATAGTTAGAATAAGAGCAAGGATCAAAACAGGGTTAAGCATTTTCATAAATCTTTTGAATTTGGTAATTGAGTATAGAAGTGGTGAAAACAAATGGAACGGAAGAAGTTCATTTATAGTGAAAATACCAAACAAAGCAATCGAGACAGATGATCGCATTTAATTATAGAGATCTTAATTTTCATGAATCCCGAAGAATTAGATCTTATAGATTTACAAGATTTTCTTTTAAATCTCTGGAATCCCGGAATTCAATCGAGACAACGTCAAAAGTTAAGACGAACCTTACTTTTTAAATTCATCAGTGACTACGTCAAAAGTTAAGGCAACCTTGACTTTCCTCATCTCACCCTTTTGTGTTAACTTCATTCGTGCTCTTCGAATAATCGAATTATTTTATCTGTATTAATCAATAATGAGAAAACTCTATTTATCAGCTCATATTCGCCAGGAAAATATTTTTATGGTTAGCCATGACCACTTCACTCAAATTTCGGGACGAAATTTCTTTAACGGGTAGGTACTGTGACGACCCGGGAATTTCCGACTAAATTTAAACTTAATCTTTATATGATTTCGACACGATAAGCAAAATCAGTAATGTTGAGTCTAGAAAGTTTGAAATCCATATTCGGTTAATCAGTTACCCTTTGACCATGCCTGACGATTCACGAACAACTATTTGTAAATAGATACATATATATGTGTGTGTATATAAATAATTATCAAACCTTTTTGATCAGGTTTCAAACAGTAAATGAGTGAAATAATTAAATATATTTAATCTAAAAATTTAGGATTTTTAGGAACACTTTCATACGTCAACTGTTTAGCAATGGACACGATATATCACTCCGCGAAGTTAAAATATCAAATTGTCGGTAACATATTTATATAAGTTGCACGTTTAATAAACTGATGACTAACTTAATTATTATTATGTGGTAAAACTTTATATTATATGTATATATATTTATTAGTGAGACTAGAAGTAATGACCACCACCAATTATTTTTATTGTCTTCTCCTCCACATCCGACACCCACTTTCAACTTGCATTGTTAAAGCATTGTGTCTTACTGTTAAATCATTGAAAATTGTATGATTATGATTTTTAATATTATATTATAATTATTATTAATTATTAATACTATTATATTATATATCTATTATATATCTCTTTCCATATGTGATATTGAATATTACCACCCACTTGTTGATAACCATCGTCTACGACCATCTTTCCATATTTTTTTTTACAACTAGAACTACAAATCATCAACAATAAACTGTTTCCTTGATTGTGGATTAATATTATATTATTAATATTAATCAATATCCACTAACTTTATCTATATGTATACATTTACATACAGCATCATGAACTATCTTTCTTTATATCCTTCCTCAACCTTGAAACCCACTTCATTTCTATCACCGACGATTACCATCTTTCACCACCATTAAAAAAAATGACTAACTCGATTACCATCATCCTAACCCTCGCATAATCACCGAGACACCCAGCTTCTTCACCACAACAAATCTCACCACCATCACTACATTTAACCTACTGGACTTGTTGACCTCTTATTTTTTTTCTGTTCAAACTCGACAACAAGCCAAGATAGGGCTGTTGTTACTCTTTATTTTTGCTAGTATAACGTCACCTTTGGTCACCTTGAATCACCGTGAGATCACCATGAACAACCATAACTTTCTTCTATCTCTCTCTTACTTTCTCTTTCTCTGATCGCAAACATCACCACCGGAACCACCACAACACAACCCACACATTAGCATGTTTTAACATCGAACAATCGAACCATTCTTACTAACGAACGACTGATTACTATCTTCTGTTTAAATCACAAAACCAACCCCATCAATCTTGAACGAAACCCACTTGTCTCCTCCAATCATCAACACCATCCTATACAGTTTATTATATATATTTTTCTATTCAATTTATTTTGCTGGGTCTTGGTTTCTGATGGTAAAGGATAACGATAATGAATCAACTTGCTTCTGTTCCGGTTGTTGTTTAGAACTAAGACCTACACAAAACATCCACATACTTCTATTTCGTGCTTGACACATAACCAAGAACCATCACCACGTTTGCTGCTGCTATCGTTGTATTACTGCTGCTGCAGCTAAACGTTTCTGTTTCTGTTAAATAAAGAAGATGGTGATGATTATTGATGATGATGTTTAGGAAAAATAATAACGGGAATGATGATGATAAAAATGAATATGATGATTTTGATGATGATGATGTTGTCACGATGATGATGATTAGCAATGGAGTGAAGATGAAGAAATAGGTTATGATGATGACGAAGGAAAAATATGAGTAATAGTGTGGGGTGGGAAAATAACACAGAATAACATGGGTTATATATATATATGGTTTTGATATATTTCAGAAAAGCGAAACAGATTGAATGGTTTGTGGCGTGTGTGTGTTTTCGAGAGGTCTCAGGTTCGATTCTAAGTCAGGACAGCCATATTTTTCTTTTTATTCGACTGGGCTGTTAGTTGTCCTGCTGTTGGGCTGCCCTTCTCTGATGGGCCGAAATATAGAGTGATGTTGGTTTGGAACAAGACTAATAAATGGGTTAAATTAATTCGAGTCTGGAAGTAAAACAGAAAACATGGATGGCGGGTTGGTTAGAGTGTCGGGTTGGGGAACGAAAGGTCTTGAGTTTGATTCTCTTCTGGAGCATTCTTTTTAGACAAGGCTTTAAGGGTATATCCAATTACTTTTATTATTATTATTATTATTATTAGTATTACGTGTATTATTAATTATTGTTATCATTATGATTATTATTATTATTATTATGACTGTTAGAATTATAATTATTATTACTAATGTCATATTTATATTTATAAGAATTAAAGACGTTATTATCATTAGTATATATATATATATATATTTTTTAATTATTATTAATTTTATCATTTATGTATTATTATTATTATGATTGTGCTTATTAATGTTATAATATTTTTTAATTAATATTAGTATTAGTATCATTTTTAAACATTAGTATTATTAACCTACTTATAATTAATATTACTAATTTTTTTCATTTAAAAACTGTTATTATCATTATTATAAGATTTATTAATAAAACTATCATTAATATTATTATTATGAGAATCATTAATATTATTATTATTATTAATACTAGTATTATCATTATTATCATTATAATCACCACTAATATCATTATAGTATTGTTATAATTACTATTTTAACAAACAAATGAAATATATATATAAAAAACATTTAATACATATGACATGACAAAACTTATATTTTTATATATATATAAAATCAATATATATAAATAATGAAATATAAAAGTTACTAATATAGAAATTATATCACAAATAATAATATATATTTATTCGATTACGGTTATACGTTTTAATACATATACAAACGATATAGGTTCGTGAATCCAAGGCCAACCCTACACTTGATCAATGTCGTTATATGTATTTTTACTACAAAATACAATATGGTGAGTTTCATTTGATTCCCTTTTACTCTTTACGTTTTTGGGCTGAGAATACATGCAAATACTTTATTAACTGTTTTACAATATTTATATGCGTGAGTTTCATTTACCTTTTTACCCTTTATATTTTTGGGCTGAGAATATATGCGCAAGTTTTATAAATGTTTTTACGAAATAGACACAAGTAATCAAAACTACATTCTATGGTTGAATTATCGAAATCGAATATGCCCCTTTTTATTAAGTCTGGTAATCTAAGAATTAGGGAACAGACACCCTAATTGACGTGAACTCTAAAGATAGATCTATCGGGCCCAACAAGCCCCATCCAAAGTACCGGATGCTTTAGTACTTCGAAATTTATATCATGTCCGAAGGAGGATCCCGGAATGATGGGGATATTCTTATATATGCATCTTGTTAATGTCGGTTACCAGGTGTTCACCATATGGATGATATCTTTGTCTCTATGCATGGGACGTATATTTATGAGAAATGAAAATCTTGTGATCTATTAAAATGATGGAAATGATTATTTATGTTAAACTAATGAACTCACCAACCTTTTGGTTGACACTTTTAAGCATGTTTATTCTCAGGTGTGAAAGAAACCTTCCGCTGTGCATTTTGCTCATTTTAAGGACAATACTTGGAGTCGATCATCGCTCTGGAATCAAAGGTTGATGACTTCATCCGGATGGATTAGGACGGGTCTTCACAATTGACAATAAATCTGCTTACGTTTTATTTGATTCGGGTGCGGATAGAAGCTATATGAGTAGAGATTTTTGTGCTAAATTAAGTTGTCCATTGACGCCGTTGGATAGTAAATTTTTACTCGAATTAGCAAATGGTAAATTAATTTCAGCAGATTATATATGCCGGAATCGAGAAATTAAACTGGGTAGCGAAATATTTAAGATTGATTTGATACCAGTAGAGTTAGGGAGTTTTGATGTAATAGTTGGCATGGACTGGCTGGAGAAGGTGAAAGCAGAGATCATATGTTATAAAAATGCAATTCGCATTGTACGAGAAGAAGGAGAACCCTTAATGGTGTACGGAGAAAAGGGCAACACGAAGCTACTTCTTATTAGTAATTTGAAGGCACAAAAACTAATAAGAAAAGGTTTCTATGCTGTTCTAGCACACGTCGAGAAAGTACAAACTGAAGAAAAGAGCATCAATGATGTTCCCATCGCAAAAGAATTTCCCGATGTATTTTCGAAAGAATTACCGGGACTACCTCCACATCGATCTGTTGAATTTCAAATAGATCTTGTACCAGGAGCTGCACCAATAGCTCGTGCTCCTTACAGTCTCGCACCCAGCGAGATGAAAGAACTGCAACGCCAATTACAAGAACTTTTAGAGCGTGGTTTCATTCGACCAAGCACATCACCGTGGGGAGCTCCTGTTTTGTTTGTCAAGAAGAAAGATGGTACATTCAGGTTGTGTATCGACTACCGAGAGTTGAACAAACTTACCATCAAGAACCGCTACCCAGTACCGAGAATCGACGACTTATTTGATCAACTACAAGGCTCGTCTGTTTATTCAAAGATTGACTTACGTTCCGGGTATCATCAAATGCGGGTGAAAGAAGATGATATTCCAAAGACTGCTTCCAGAACACGTTATGGTCATTACGAGTTTATGGTTATGCCGTTTGGATTGACTAACGCACCAGTTGTGTTCATGGACCTTATGAACCGAGTGTGTGGGCCATATCTTGACAAGTTTGTCATTGTTTTCATCGATGACATAATTATTTACTCAAAGAATGATCAAGAGCACGAAGAACATTTGAGAAAAGTGCTAGAAGTATTGAGGAAAGAAAAACTGTACGCTAAGTTTTCAAAGTGTGCATTTTGGTTGGAAGAAGTTCAATTCCTCAGTCACATAGTGAACAAAGAAGGTATCCAGGTGGACTCGGCAAAGATCAAAATCGTTGAAAAGTGGGAAACCCCAAAAACTCCAAAGCATATACGTCAATTTTTAGGATTGGCTGGTTACTACAGAAGATTCATCCAAGATTTCTCCAAAATAGCAAAGCCCTTGACTGCATTAACGCATAAAGGGAAGAAATTTGAATGGAAGGATGAACAAGAGAAGGCGTTTCAATTATTGAAGAAAAAGCTAACTACGGCACCTATATTGTCATTGCCTGAAGGGAATGATGATTTTGTGATTTATTGTGACGCATCAAAGTAAGGTCTCGGTTGTGTATTAATGCAACGGACGAAGGTGATTGCTTATGCGTCTAGACAATTGAAGATTCACGAGCAAAATTATACGACGCATGATTTGGAATTAGGCGCGGTTGTTTTTGCATTAAAGACTTGGAGGCACTACTTATATGGGGTCAAAAGTATTATATATACCGACCACAAAAGTCTTCAACACATATTTAATCAGAAACAACTGAATATGAGGCAGCGTAGGTGGATTGAATTGTTGAATGATTACGACTTTGAGATTCGTTACCACTCGGGGAAGGCAAATGTGGTAGCCGACACCTTGAGCAGAAAGGACAGAGAACCCATTCAAGTAAAATCTATGAATATAATGATTCACACTAACCTTACTACTCAAATAAAGGAGGCGCAACAAGGAGTTTTAAAAGAGGGAAATTTAAAGGATGAAATACCCAAAGGATCGGAGAAGCATCTTAATATTCGGGAAGACGGAACCCGGTAAAGGGCTGAAAGAATTTGGGTACCAAAATTTGGAGATATGAGAGAAATGGTACTTAGAGAAGCTCATAAAACCAGATACTCAATACATCCTGGAATGGGAAAGATGTACAAGGATCTTAAGAAACATTTTTGGTGGCCAGGTATGAAAGCCGATATTGCTAAATATGTAGGAGAATGTTTGACGTGTTCTAAGGTCAAAGCTGAACATCAGAAACCATCAGGTCTACTACAACAACCTGAAATCCTGGAATGGAAATGGGAAAACATTACCATGGATTTCATTACTAAATTGCCAAGGACTGCAAGTGGTTATGATACTATTTGGGTAATAGTTGATCGTCTCACCAAGTCAGCACACTTCCTGCCAATAAGAGAAGATGACAAGATGGAGAAGTTAGCACGACTGTATTTGAAGGAAGTCGTCTCCAGACATGGAATACCAATCTCTATTATCTCTGATAGGGATGGCAGATTTATTTCAAGATTCTGGCAGACATTACAGCAAGCATTGGGAACTCGTCTAGACATGAGTACTGCCTATCATCCACAAACTGATGGGCAGAGTGAAAGGACGATACAAACTCTTGAAGACATGCTACGAGCTTGTGTTATTGATTTCGGAAACAGTTGGGATCGACATCTACCGTTAGCAGAATTTTCCTACAACAACAGCTACCATTCAAGCATTGAGATGGCGCCGTTTGAAGCACTTTATGGTAGAAAGTGCAGGTCTCCGATTTGTTGGAGTGAAGTGGGGGATAGACAGATTACGGGTCCGGAGATAATACAAGAAACTACCAAGAAAATCATCCAAATTCAACAAAGATTGAAAACCGCCCAGAGTCGACAAAAGAGCTACGCGGACAGTAAAAGAAAAGATATAGAGTTTGAAATTGGAGTAATGGTCATGCTTAAGGTTTCACCTTGGAAAGGCGTTGTTCGATTTGGTAAACGGGGGAAACTAAATCCAAAGTACATTGGACCATTCAAGATTATAGATCGTGTCGGACCAGTAGCTTACCAACTGGAGCTACCTCAACAACTCGCGGCTGTACATAACACTTTCCACGTCTCAAATTTGAAGAAATGTTTTGCTAAAGAAGATCTCACTATTCTGTTGGACTAAATCCAAATCAATGAAAAACTTCAATTCATTGAAGAACCCGTCGAAATAATGGATCGTGAGGTTAAGAGACTTAAACAAAACAAGATACCGATTGTTAAGGTTCGATGGAATGCTCGTAGAGGACCCGAGTTCACCTAGGAGCATGAAGATCAGATGAAGAAGAAATACCCGCATTTATTTCCAGAAGATACGTCAACACCTCCAACTGCTTAAAATTTCGGGACGAAATTTATTTAACGGGTAGGTACTGTAGTGACCCGAACTTTTCCATGTTTATATATATATTAAATGAAATTGTTATTTACATGATTAAGTGTTTCCAACATGCTAAGCAATCAAACTTTTTAAGACTTGATTAATTGAAATAGGTTTCATATAGACAATTGACCACCCAAGTTGACCGGTGATTCACGAACGTTAAAACTTGTAAAAACTATACGATGACATATATATGGTTATATATATAGTTAACATGATTTTATTATAAGTATGTATCTCATTAGGTATTTTAACAATGAGTTATATACATAAAAATGAGACTATTAATTTAAGAAACTCGAAAACGATATATATAACGATTATCGTTATAACAACGTCTTACTAGGTACATATGAATCATATTAAGATATTGATACACTTGGTTAATTATGTTAAATGATAAGTAAATATATTATTAAGTGTATTAACAATGAAATACATATGTAAAAATAAGACTACTAACTTAATGATTTCGAAACGAGACATATATGTAACGATTATCGTTGTAACGACATTTAACTGTATATATATCATACTAAGATATATTATATATCATAATATCATGATAATATAACAATTTAACATCTCATTTGTTATAATAAACAATGGGTTAACAACATTCAACAAGTCGTTAACCTAAAGGTTTCAAAACAACATTTACATGTAACGACTAACGATGACTTAACGACTCAGTTAAAATGTATATACATGTAGTGTTTTAATATGTATTCATACAATTTTGAAAGACTTCAAGACACTTATCAAAATACTTCTACTTAACAAAAATGCTTACAATTACATCCTCGTTCAGTTTCATCAACAATTCTACTCGTATGCACCCGTATTCGTACTCGTACAATACACAGCTTTTAGATGTATGTACTATTGGTATATACACTCCAATGATGAGCTCTTAGCAGCCCATGTGAGTCACCTAACACATGTGGGAACCATCATTTGGCAACTAGCATGAAATATCTTATAAAATTACAAAAATATGAGTAATCATTCATGACTTATTTACATGAAAACAAAATTACATATCCTTTATATCTAATCCATACACCAACGACCAAAAACACCTACAAACACTTTCATTCTTCAATTTTCTTCATCTAATTGATCTCTCTCAAGTTCTATCTTCAAGTTCTAAGTGTTCTTCATAAATTCCAAAAGTTCTAGTTTCAAAAAATCAAGAATACTTCCAAGATTGCAAGTTTACTTCCAAGTTTTCTAAATCCATTCCAAGTAATCATCCAAGATCAAGAAACCTTTGTTACTTAAAGTAGGTTATCTTTCTAATACAAGGTAATAATCATATTCAAACTTTAATTCAATTTCTATAACTATAACAATCTTATTTCGAGTGGAAATCTTACTTGAAATTGTTTTCGTGTCATGATTCTGCTTCAAGAACTTTCAAGCCATCCAAGGATCCTTTGAAGCTAGATCTATTTTTCTCATTTCCAGTAGGTTTATCCAAGGAACTTGAGGTAGTAATGATGTTCATAACATCATTCGATTCATACATATAAAGCTATCTTATTCGAAGGTTTAAACTTGTAATCACTAGAACATAGTTTAGTTAATTCTAAACTTGTTCGCAAATAAAAGTTAATCCTTCTAACTTGACTTTTAAAATCAACTAAACACATGTTCTATATCTATACGATATGCTAACTTAATGATTTAAAACCTGGAAACACGAAAAACACCGTAAAACCGGATTTACGCCGTCGTAGTAACACCGCGGGCTGTTTTGGGTTAGTTAATTAAAAACTATGATAAACTTTGATTTAAAAGTTGTTATTCTGGGAAAATTATTTTTATTATGAACATGAAACTATATCCAAAAATTATGGTTAAACTCAAAGTGGAAGTATGTTTTCTAAAATGGTCATCTAGACGTCGTTCTTTCGACTGAAATGACTACCTTTACAAAAACAACTTGTAACTTATTTTTCCGACTATAAACCTATACTTTTTCTGCTTAGATTCATAAAATAGAGTTCAATATGAAACCATAGCAATTTGATTCACTCAAAACGGATTTAAAATGAAGAAGTTATGGGTAAAACAAGATTGGATAATTTTTCTCATTTTAGCTACGTGAAAATTGGTAACAAATCTATTCCAACCATAACTTAATCAACTTGTATTGTATATTATGTAATCTTGAGATACCATAGACACGTATACAATGTTTCGACCTATCATGTCGACACATCTATATATATTTCGGAACAACCATAGACATTCTATATGTGAATGTTGGAGTTAGCTATACAGGGTTGAGGTTGATTCCAAAATATATATAGTTTGAGTTGTGATCAATAATGAGATACATATACAATGGGTCGTGGATTGATTCAAGATAATATTTATCGATTTATTTATGTACATCGAACTGTGGACAACTAGTTGTAGGTTACTAACGAGGACAGCTGACTTAATAAACTTAAAACATCAAAATATATTAAAAGTGTTGTAAATATATTTTGAACATACTTTGATATATATGTATATATTGTTATAGGTTCGTGAATCAACCAGTGGCCAAGTCTTACTTCCCGACGAAGTAAAAATCTGTGAAAGTGAGTTATAGTCCCACTTTTAAAATCTAATATTTTTGGGATGAGAATACATGCAGGTTTTATAAATGATTTACAAAATAGACACAAGTACGTGAAACTACATTCTATGGTTGAATTATCGAAATTGAATATTCCCCTTTTTATTAAGTCTGGTAATCTAAGAATTAGGGAACAGACACCCTAATTGACGCGAATCCTAAAGATAGATCTATTAGGCCTAACAAACCCCATCCAAAGTACCGGATGCTTTAGTACTTCGAAATTTATATCATATCCGAAGGGTGTCCCAGAATGATAGGGATATTCTTATATATGCATCTTGTTAATGTCGGTTACCAGGTGTTCACCATATGAATGATTTTTATCTCTATGTATGGGATGTGTATTGAAATATAAAATATTGTGGTCTATTGTTATGATTTGATATATATAGGTTAAACCTATAACTCACCAACATTTTTGTTGACGTTTAAAGCATGTTTATTCTCAGGTGAATACTAAGAGCTTCCGCTGTTGCATACTAAAATAAGGACAAGATTTGGAGTCCATGTTTGTTTGATATTGTGTAAAAACTGCATTCAAGAAACTAATTTCGATGTAACATATTTGTATTGTAAACCATTATGTAATGGTCGTGTGTAAACAGGATATTTTAGATTATCATTGTTTGATAATCTACGTAAAGCTTTTTAAACCTTTATTTATGAAATAAAGGTTATGGTTTGTTTTAAAATGAATACAGTCTTTGAAAAACGTCTCATATAGAGGTCAAAACCTCGCAACGAAATCAATTATAATGGAACGTTTTTAATCAATAAGAATGGGACATTTCAACCTAGGCTACTGTAAAGTTGATTTTCAGTTAGTTCGATTCAAGTAGATGATTTTCCGTTTGGACCTCGTCTTAATCCGAGTTACGGTTTAGGATCTATGGCCTCCCGAAAGTCACTACACCCTATTAACGTTGTGCTAAAATTTCTGACATACTCGCACTTAATCCGAGTTACGGTTTAGGATCTATGGAATTTTGGTTAGCCTCTAGGGGACTCATATACGGAACCATGGCCACTGGTATCACCTCATTTCAGTTTGTTTAGAGGTCGTGGCGACTGAACGAAGTCAGCCCTTGTTTCAAACCCTAGTCTTGACTTAAAACTTACTTTACACTTTTTGTTTAATGATGAATGATGATGATACTTAAGACCTAATTTACATACATTTAAACCTTCAGGAACGATTTACTAACTTAGTAACTTTTGACTTAGGCTGAGGACCTTCCGGACCAACCACTTGCTTACTTTTCCCGCGTATCGACTTTTACTACTTTCCACTGTGAGTTATAGCATCCCTTTTTACTTTAACTATTTTGGGAACTGAGATTACATGCGCATTTTACATTTTACATACTAGGCACGAGTACTTAAACTTTATATATGTGTGGGTTATACAACGGCATAAACTTTCCCCTTAGCTCGGTAACGTTTAGTCATTGGTCTTTGAACCGGTGAACGCGAATCTTAGATATGGATCCATAGGGTTTGACATCCCCACTCGAGCTAGTAGCGCTAGCATTTAACAGGTGTTTAATACTTCGTAAACATACGCACTCGCCAAGTGTACTTTTAGGGGGTGATAAACGTTAAGTTAGTTACCAAGTGCCCACGGTTATACATATACTTTTCATACTGTTTTGAAACGCTGTTGAAGCACTGAAATCTCGTGGCCTACCTTACATTACTGTTATACTTAAACTATAGCTCACCAACCTTTGTGTTGATGTTTTTAAGCATGTTTTTCTCAGGTGCTTAAGGTTTGCTTGCTTCCGCTGTACTAGTCATGCTTTGTAGACACCCGCGGCGCTTATTAGAGATGTCACCGCATGAAATGTTTAATTTGCATTCAAACTATATTACTTTTGAAACGATGTAATTGTAACGACCTACGGGTCGCGTACTATTATTTTTGCTTGCTATACGTTGAAGCATACTTTCGGATGTTAAACATTTGACGTTGGTTAAAACGTCACCTTTTATCATGAATGCAAACTCTTTTTGAAACAGCATATAGTATTTGACCTTGTAATGATCCTGTTGTTGATGATTCGCACACGATGCTTTTGTACGGGGCATCACACCAAAAGCAACTAGAAACTCTGCAGCATCACTTTGACACAACACTTTTTCACCACTGTCTCTAGTACATTTATCGTCAAAACGGTAGCGATCAAAAGTTCCTCTCTTAAGACATAAGTAATGAAAAAATGTCTGTTCTCCAAATTGAAACAAGGACTCCTGATCTTCCATTTGCCTCGACTTGAATTGACTTGAAAGCAAAATAATTCCAAATTTTGTTTAGAACGGGATGGTTTACTTTTTTAACCACGGTTTCTTGAAAAGCTAAGAATTGAACTTGAAGACGATTAACTAAAGATCCCGCCATACGACCTCTTGCATATTACCTAGACCCGCGTATGTTCCATGAGGCAAGCCTCATGGTTTTAAAAGTTTGGTAGGCGTGTCGTCATCCGTCATATTATTCATAAAAAGCCCAAAATTCTGCAACTCCTCCTTGTAAGACAATTTCCTGGAACCGAACTGTATAACCTCATCTATATCCACCTGTTGAACCGAACCTTGCCCGATTTCATATTTTATCTCGCTTGCTGTGTCAAACATTTTGGCTAAATTAGGGACATTATCAATCCAATTGTTTCCTAACTTAAGGCCACCGTTTCTTCTATTAACTTTGGGTTCAAGAAAAATTTCCTTAGAATTATTGGGGTGGATACAACGAGTTTTAATTTCATTACAAGATTTACGATAGGCCGACCCGATACATTGATCTTCTGTTATTGTGGGAGGTGTTGATTTTGTGTTAAGCATATCAACAAAGGAGCAGTGGTTATCGATAAAGGAATTAAGAACTGGAGGGGTTTTAGTAGTAGAAATTGGTGAGATTTGTTTAAGGGCTGGATAGTCTTTTTGTATTAAAGTAAATGGTGTTTTTTTTGAATTGCAAGGGTCAACAGACGTTGGTAGGTTGTTTTTGTTATCCAAAATGTCAGGTGTACCATCCTTATCACAGGATTTGAAAATCGTCCTTTTGATATCATCTGCAACAAAACTAGACCCATGCCTCTTAACTTTTTGAGACAAAACAGCTTTTGTTACCTTTTCAATTGATTGTGCACATCAACATGTATGTTGAATTTTGAAGGTGTTTGAAAATTTAAATTATTAACGGTATCATTTATCTCACCTTCTTCCATTGGCACTTCCAGCGACTTTTCCGATTTCTGTTGATGAAATTCCTGCACCGGAGATTCATTTTGGGCATCGTTTTTCATATTGTTAGCAGCTTTAATGGATAGCTTTAATAGAGAATTATACTCGACAATAGCTTCATCAGGAATAATTTCGATTTCTTTGTTGTAGTTAACCTCCTCAACCCATAAGCTGCAAGTTGTACAATTATCTACATTTGCAGTAACCATCTTTTCAATGGGTCCAGGATTAAAGACTTCGACAAGAGCAAATACAACATTGGCACGTTTAAGATTATTAGAATTACTATTAATATAAAGAACTCTTCCAAAAATTTTAGCAACTTCAATGGAACAGTTAGAAGAAATACACTCATAAGGTATACCAAAAATCACTACTTTAGCAAATCTTGAAAACTTAAGTTTATGTATACTCATCGGAATAACATCAAGAAATTCATCTTCACTCAAAGTTGGTCCCATCGTCATGCTCTTATAACTCTCTTCATCCGAACATTGGACAATGTACCCAAAGAGACCCCACGCAGAGACCGAGTCTATAGCGATGAAACGACCTTTAAGCCACTTAAGCAACTTTATGGTTGTGATTGGGTTTTTATCAACAATAAGATCCGTAATCTGGATTCGTTTGCATACTTCTGAATTGCTTGACAGGTTGATAGAAAGGGAACATGTAGTTGCTTTATTGTTAACCGGATGATAAGGGTGGTTATGAGTAACTATATTCAATTCCTTCTTAGCGAAGCCCACTGTAAGTCTCATTCCATTGATGATCTTGCCATATATTGACTCAATAACGCTGGTAGCCTGCTTAATATTTTGAAGTTTGACAAAGGCAAAGGTTCGATTCTTTCTCCATGAAAGACCCAAAATGGTACCAAATTCTTGAAGAAAATTTTGGATAGTGGAAGGATTAGTAAAACGTGAAAGATTCCCCAAGAAAATGGTGGACTTTTATGGAAATCGTGACTGATTCTTGGTATATTTAGGGTTGGACGATTGAAAATTATCTTGGTTGGGTTTAATTGGGATGGAATTTGGGAAGGTGGGTTTAAAAGGTTGGGAGGATTTTACTTACTGTCTAACAGAAACAAGCGATCTGCATTCATGTTACACATTATGGTTTCAAAAGAAGTTGCAAGTACTTGCAATTTTGCATATACTTCTGTTCATGTAAACGTAAGGTGCTATAATGTGAACAAGCTTACTATGCTATTAATGCAAAAAAGAGCAAGTTAATTATGAGTAATAATAAACCAATGGACCCATTTAGTTTGCTATTATTTATTTTTATATTTTTCATATGCTTTTAAGTGATCCTACTTATAGTTTACTTTTCATTTATAGCATATTTAAAAATGAATTGATGTTGATTATCTCCAAGTCTCGTACAGTGTGATAAGATTGAAATGATGTTACTAGAGTATGTTACTAAGGTTGTCGTTGTTTCATTCGAATTATCCATATTGTCTTTCGCCTTTTCATTAAGAATTATGCTTTCGCTTTTTTGATATCGGCTAAAAAGTCACGTTTTTACCCCGATATTAAGCCCTAAAATGATCAATTAATTAACTTTATCGAAGAATTAACTGTTTATTTGCTTTATTTGGTAGATCAAGTGATTGAAAAATGACGTAAGAAGAATTGAAGAAAACAGACTTAAAATGAAGAATATAGTGTGAAAATTATGAAAACCAAGTTACAATCTCGGAAGCACTGAGCCACACGGTCTGCCACACGGTCTGCCTACACGGTTGTCTCCCACGACTTGCCATTATACACGGGCACACCACACATGCATTGTACAGGGGCTACCCAATCTACCCGTGCAATGTACATGGCCTGCCAAACCCAAAAGTCTATAAAAATGGCCCATTTGTCATCCAATTTTCATACACTTCTCCACACATTCTTACTCTCAATCTCACTCCTCTCTAGTTTATCTCTCTAGGATTATGATATAATGATCAACTATCGATAATTACCTAAAGTAGGCGTTAAACGGAGTCTGTAAAGGATTGGAGGTGTGTCAGAAGTTGTCACTTTTATAATTTCGGAACTCGATTAATCTACTGGTATTTCTATCCCTTTAATCCATCAATTCATAATGTCTTCCATTATTGTTATTGATGGAATTTAACAAGTTCATAAAACATGTTCTTATAGTTAACATAATTACAAAACCAATTTGTAGTAGTGTTAAAGCAAGCGGAAGCAAAATGATAAGTTCATGTTATATGTTTAGCCATTAAGTTAAATTCCATGTTAATATCAAGTCTAGAATATATACTTACATATAAGAACAAGAGGAGAAGATATATATATATACCTCCTCAAGCTAGTTAAGGGTTGTTTCCAAGTTGCAAGATGATGATGAAGATGATGAACTATAGAGCTTCTAACTTGAAGCCTCAAGCAAGTAATACCCACAAGCAATAACCCCAACACCTTTGTAATTAGTTAGGATTTAATTGACACTAGATATGAGCTTGTTAGAACCAAAATAAGAGCTCCCTTTGGTCAAAAAAGGCCACAGCCTTCAGCACATTTCCAGCAGATTCTGTGCAGTTTTACAAGCTCCTTTTGTTTATTATCTCACTTGAAAGAAGTGGTCAAGCCTAGGTACAAGTACATAGCATGCACCTATGAAGTTGTGTATGTGTTGGAAGTTCCAAAATGAGCATGGGTTGTCTCCTAGGAGTCCCAAAAACTGCCCATACTCTTTATATTTTATAACAAGACTTAATTTTATAAAACTAGTAATAATTTTATAAAAATTGTATAAATATACATGTATTTGTTACTTGCAATAATTTTATAAACCATTTTATAAAATATAACACAACATAATTATTTAAACCTATATATAATTAAATCCACATCATATATAAATTATCCAAATAATTTATCTCAAGTGATTATACTTTAGAAAACTGATTTTCTAAAGTTCAAGTGTCGCGTATTCATTTAACAATCCAACTGTTAAAATAAATACATATAAAGTGTTGGTAAGCTTGTTATTGGGTATGACCCGACTTGGATCATAACATAGTGGCCACGTTAATTTAATATGTCTCTCGGGCATACGAAATACCTTCAGTTATGCTAGACGATATTTATGCTAATGATACACTTACTCCTGCTCCTAGCACTCGTGCGTATCACGTGTGCTGAGCACGCTCATTTAGATAATCCCATATGCAAAACAAGGTATATGATACAACTTTACTTGGCGCACACGAAAACAATCTTATCCTTATTTAACTCGTAATCCTTTCCTAATTATAACCCTGTTATTTATGGTAGTTAGTTAAAAAAGGTGTATACTTTACTTACAGATATATAGGTTTAGGGTTTCACTATATATACAAACCCTAACCTCATTTATTGAATAACGTTTTCTAGATACTTGATATTGCTCGATTTATACATATTTATCCTCGCAATATCTTTCTCGTTTTGTTGGATTTTGAAGAGTTTAGTGATTAGAAGTGTTGGTTTGGTGTTTAAAAGATGGTTCAAGGCTAAATGAGGCTAAAAGTCCAATGTGGTGCAAAATTGACCAAATCTTGAGCCTTAGAATGAGAAAAGTTGAAATGCACTTATTTTCGCGGGTAAAAGTGATTCTATGGCTTACACGGATTTTGCAAGTTAAGAAAGTGTAGGCAAGGCGTAAGGTGCGGCGCACCAGAATCAAGGTGCGGTGCACCATTCCAAAGGAAATCTCATTTACAACATCAGACCAGAAAGGAAGATTGCCACGTTATATGGTGCGGCGCACCTGCGCTGTTTCAGCCCAGAATTTTTAGCCAAGTATAAATACGAATTTAAGGGTTTTTGTTGAAGAGAGCTGTAACTTGCGGCTGTTTTGGAACCCTAATTGGGTTCTAATCATGATTCCATCAAGATGGAGCTCAAATCCATGCTCCTAACTCCAATTCCATGAAGATTAGTGATAGATTCACATCATCCATTCTTCATTTTAGTGTTTCTTCTCCATTTTGGTAGTAGCTTTTCTCCATTTTAGTTGTAATGATGAATGATTGTTATTTCTTTGATTTATTTCTTGTTTATGCAATGATTATAGCTTAGATTACTTGTGTTCACTTGATTTGTAAATTTGATGCTTAGATTTTGCCCAAATCTATGAATTGGGTGTTTGAATGAGTTGATGATTATTGTGCTTGATTGATGATCCATTGCTATGCATTTATTTTAGACTTTACTTTGATTACATAGATTGTGTAGCTTTTCTAAGTGATTTGATTAGTGAAACAATTTGTGCTTCAAAACCTTGTGTGATCTAGACAATCAAATTGGGGATTTCAAGTGATTGTGTTCTTGCTTTGGGTTGGTTTTCAATTGATCTTTAGTCAACATAGTGGTGTTTGATTATCTTAAGTGATTTTGATAATTAAAGGATTTTAAGTGATTTTAATCCAAAATCGAGTCTCAATGATCTCACTCAAAACATAGTTTGATCTTTTGAAATGAATCTACGTGAGTTAACGAATTTCATTTGGTTGAGGTTTTATGGAAGTTGACGAATGGAAATGAAACTATATGTTTGAACACTGTTGTGTAATGAATGAATTGGGTAAACCATGGTAAAAGGTGGAATAATCAAGTGGACACATTTTTATCTTATTTGTTTATTTCTCTTAGGTTAATATTAGCTTAATCAACACTTTATCAAAATCCCCCAATCAACTTAGGATAATTACTAGTGTTTTGAGATTCATGTAAATTGCTCCATGTGGAACGAACTTTGACTGAATACTTGCTAGTTGCTATAATGATCGGGTTATTGTTGCCCAGGTGTTTGTGTTAATTGGTTAAGTGTTTTATCATTGTTTTTATATTATTATAAGTTGAACACGAAACGTCTTGCAAATCAATACTCTACCTACTATCAACTTTGAAAACATCTTACGGTAACATGTATGTTCTTCAAATATAAACCCTATGTAACCCCCGAACAGCCATTGTTAAGGTCAAACCAACAATGGTGGACTAGTTTTAATCACCCTTTCATAGATCATCAACTCAACAAGGGTTATTCACAGTAAACCGGACCGGAGAGTTAAAACCACTTAGTCTTTAAACACTCGCACATTGCAATCAACATATATCATAGAAGTTTTAGGACTAAGTGGCTCCTCAAGTGAAAGCAAGGCTCCATAAAAGACACCTGCTAAGAACAAGGATCCAGAGACAGAAACTAGCAACTTCTCAGAAAGAATGACGATGTCGTCAACTACTATTCCTTCGGTATCGCAGGAAGAACCACTAAGGTCGCCACCTCGAATGTCAACCAAACACTGGCAACTAGGTGATGACAAAAAGGAAACTCTGCTTACAATTGTGGGTTCAATACCTATATATTCTACCTCATAGCCTACAGTTAATACCATGCGCACCACTGATTCTGAAAGGCGTACAATGAGACCCGTAAGCGCATGCGAACATCTGCGGGAATATGCATCGATGTTGGGGATCTAATTAATGTAGAAACCCCTGTAGAAAATATTCGTGCGAGACGCGCAACTTCCCCCATCCCTAGATTCGCAACCGTGATGACGCCCAATCTATTTTCAGGGCGCACAGTTGGTTCCTCAAGCGAAAGCAAGAAAAAGAGCCAAGAAGATTTGCTTACAATATTGGATCAAGCTGCACCTGACGAGTATGCTCCGGCATTTGAGGTTCCAAACAAAAGCGATGAGGTATTAAAAAACTTTTATGCAGGTATAATGGTGCACAAGGTCAAGCCTTTCATGGAAACCGCACCAGCGAATGACAAGTTTGCATCCTATATAACTAACTATGTGCCTGTGACGGCGTCAACTATCTCATTAACTATGGGGTGGTACAATGGCACAACAAACCCAGACGATTTCTTATAGAGATATGAAGGTACGACGCATGTTCAATCGTGGAATGATGAAACAAAGTGTTTAGAGTTACCGACTTTACTGCAAGGGGTTGCTAGGGAATGGTTCACTAATATGCCACTTCCCCTAATTAATTGCTATAACGATCTCGAAGCACATTTCTTTATAAACTTTCATAATATGCAGACAAGGAAGAGAACACATGTTGAGTGCCACGATATTAGAAAGTTGAAAGGGAATCCTTGGGACTATTCATCAATCTGTTCACCAAAGAAGTTGCAAAGGTTCCTGGGCTAACCGAAAGCCAGAAGGTATCTAGGTTTATGCATGGATTATGTAGAGACCCACATCTCGCCTTGTGGCAGCGTTTGTGCATGAAAGTACCCGATTTGCTGGCAGAGGCAATAAAGGAAGCACATGCGCATATGCGCGCCTGTGTGGATACTATGCGTAACAGTGGTAAAAGCTTAGATCATAGGGGAAATCGTGATGATGAATCATATCAAGGGCAATCAGGTGGTTCAAAACGAAAGAATGGTAATCACAACCAGGGATTTGGAACATATAGATACAAAAATAGCAGTAAGTTTCGTAAAGGCAATGACAATAGTGATCAGGGGAAAGGGCACTTCTCCAATCAAAATTTTGCAATCGTGCGCGAGTTAAGCAAAACGTCAAAAGAAATCTTGGCAACTGAACCAATTTTCCTGACATGTACTATGCCAGCCAAGATGCCAGATCAGAAGAAACAAGTCTAAATTCTTCGAGTTTTACGACGATTATGGGCACGAAATCAACATGTGTAAGACGTTCATAAAGTGCATAGTTGAATGCCTCAGGAATGGGGAGCTAAATTACCTTAATCCTTCAATGAAACAAGGATCTTCATCACATAGCAATGCGCCTGACTTAGTTCTTTCGAGCCAGAAAAAAGGTAACGACAAAAACATGGATAAAACCATCAATATGGTGTACACTTGGCAAATTGGTCAGAGACGCAAGGCAGAGCAATTGGAGGGATGGGAGATTATGCCCATATCCTTTCCTCATGTGCAAATTCCTAATCCATCACATGCGCCTTTTATAATCAAAGGGCGCGTTACGGACTGTGGATATAACATAAAACGACTAAACGTTGACACAAGAAGTAGCGTTTATGTCATGTATGAGCATTGCTTTAAGAAACTTCCTAAGGGCATCAAGTCCAGGCTATGCGCCCCAACAACTGCACTTTCAAGATTCTCTGGTGAATCTGCATGGTCTCTAGGGTGCATAGACCTGGAGCTTTAATTAACTGACGACAACCATCCCATACTTTCAAGGGCAGTTTCAATTGAATTTTGTGTGGTGCGGTCTTACTCGTGCTATAACGCTTTGCTTGGGAAGATCACCTTGCAAAACATTTGGTGTTCTACCCTCAAAAGTTCATGGTATGATCAAATTTTCTACTAGGCAAGACATAGCCACCATTCGGTCGAAACCTGAAGGAGCGTTATGCGCATCAATTACTCCTCCAGAACCGCTTCCAACAATCGATGTGCAGATGCGAAATTGTTCTGTTTTGGTGAATCCCAAGCACCTAGACAAGAGAATTTAGTTTGGGGGAAACCTGTCCAATGAAACTAAAATTAAGCTACGCGATATCTTAGTTTTAAACATGGACATTTTTTACATGGAGTGAAGAAGACATGATTGGGGTTCTGCATGCAATTGTAGAACATAAGCTTAATTCTAACCCAAGTCTAACTTATGTGCGTCAGAAGAAGCGGGGAATGGCTGCAGACATAAGTGAATGGTTACGAATGGAAGTTGATAAACTGGTATAAGCGAACATACTGCGAGATGTAAGGTACCAAACGTGGGTTGCAAAACCCAGTACTAGTAAAGAAATCAGAAGAGACGTGGTGCATGTGCGTCTATTTCGAGGAATCAATAAAGTTTGCCCAAAAGGAAACTATCCATTACCCGAGATCGATTGGAATGTGGAATCACTGTCAGGGTTTCAATTTAAATGTTTTCTCGATGCGTACAAAGGCTATCACTAGATTCAGATGGCGGTAGCAGACAAAGATAAAACGACATTCCACATCGATCAAGGTATTATCTGTAATACCAAATGCCTTTCGGTTTGAAAAATGCAGGTGCAACATACCAATGGGTAGTTGATACGGGTTTCAAAGATCAAACCGGAAGAAACCTTGAGGCTTATGTTGACGATCTGATTATCAAAAGCAACACATAAGCACAATTGTTGACTAATATCCTAGAAACATTAGACTCTCTATAAAAAAATAACATGAAGCTGAATTCCTCCAAGTGTAGTTTTGGGCTGGAAGAAGGTAAATTCCGGGGTCGCATAGTAACTCCTAGAGGAATTAGGGCAAAACCAAAGAAAATTGAAACAATTGAGCGCATGCACTCACCTAAGTCAAGAAATGAAGTTCAAGGTTTAACCGGCAAATTGACTACCTTAACACCCTTTTTTCGAAGGCAACCGAACGATCATTCCCATTCTTTCAAACCTTGAAATATTCATTGAAAAATTCTGATTTTAGGTGGACAGAGGATGCGGAGAGAGCTTTCCAAGACATGAAGGCGCTCCTAAAAGAGTTACCCACCTTAACGGCACCGATCGCGACAAAGACGTTGAAGTTGTATCTTGCAACGTCGGAGGAGGCTATAAGTTCCGTTCTAATCATAGATAAGGGGCATGTATGTCTCACATTATCGTACACTAACATTATATTTCTTTATGGTATGTTGTATGTATGTATATTTTCCCAAATGAGAAAATGCAGTGATAGAAGCATGTGTACTGCGTTAGCAAAGCACTCAATGAAAGCGGGGTCAATTACCCACCTACTGAAAAGCTAGTATACGTGCAGTGCATATAGCTCGAAGGTTGCACATATATTTTCTGGCGCATCTTATTTTGGTGTTAACTGACCAACCCATAAGATATGTAATAATCGCGGTACGCGCATGCTTGCTTTTTATACAATTTTATAAGACTCATTGAAGCGTGAAAAAATTGAATATAAAATGCTAACGAATGATATTCATACAAATAGGTATTGTACAAACCTGAGGTTTCTAGTCGATTGGACAAACATGCCATAGAGTTGAGAGAGCATGAAATAAACTTCTCTGCGCGTACCGTAGTCAAAGGCCAAATATTTGTATACTATGTAGCTAAAACTTTTTTGGAAGTTGAACCACTTATGGAAAACACAGTACTGCACCTCCAGAATCTGAATCTTAGGAATTGCACACCTATGGCGCTTGTGGTCCTGAAGGCGCTGACGTTGGGCTTATTCTTACGAATACTGATGGTGAAGAGCATACTTATGCGCTCAGGTTTTTATTCGCAGTAACGAATAATGAGTCAGAATATGAAGTATTACTGTCAGGAATGCGCATCGCGCGGCTAATGATATAAAGCATTTAGACGCGTATGTTGACTCACAACTGGTTGCAAAAGTTAATGGATCGTTTAAAGTGCATGATACTTCTATGCAAAGTTATCTGGAGCTAGTCCTTAAACTAGCAGACGAATTTGATACCTTTCAGTTAACACAGGTACCCAGAACTGAAAACAAGAAGGTAGACGCGCTTAGAGAACTAGCCGCCTTAACATTCGATCACTTGCACAAAAATTTGTGGATGGAAGTACTTACAGAAAAGTCAATTGATGCGAAACCCACCGTTGCGCTTGTGCCCATTGAGGAAGAAAATCCTAACTAGATGACGCCTTTTGTTTGATTCTTAACGGATGGCACACTCCTAAAAACGAAAAGGAGGCACGGAAGATCCGCATGAACGACCCCATGTAAGCACTGATAGAGGGGAAATTGTACAGGAAATCCTTTTTAGGGCTGAGTTTATTGTGTATCGGTCCATCTCAGGCTAAGGAGGTGCTCAAAGAAATCCATGAGGGATATTGCACTCCCCATTCAGGATACAGGACCATTGCAGCAAAGGTAATGCGTACCTAGTGTAGTGACCTGAACTTTTCCATGTTTATTTATATTAAATGAAATTGATATTTACATGATTAAGTGTTTCCAACATGTTAAGCAATCAAACTTGTTAAGACTTGATTAATTGAAATAGGTTTCATATAAACAATTAACCACCCAAGTTGACCGGTGATTCACGAACGTTAAAACTTGTAAAAACTATATGATGACATATATATGGATATATATATATATATATATATATATATATATATATATATATATATATATATATATATATATATATATATATATATATATATATATATATATATATATATATATATATATATATATATATATATATATATATATATATATAGTTAACATGGTATTATGATAAGTAAACATATCATTAAGTATATTAACAATGAACTACATATGTAAAAACAAGACTACTAACTTAAAGATTTCGAAACGAGACATATATGTAACGATTATCATTGTAACAATATTTAACTGTATATATATCATATTAAGATATATTAATACATCATATTATCATGATAATGTAATAATTTAACATCTCTTTAGATATAATAAACAATGGGTTAACAACATTTAACAAGATCGTTAACCTAAAGGTTTCAAAACAACATTTACATGTAACGACTAACGATGACTTAACGACTCAGTTAAAATGTATATACATGAAGTGTTTTAATATGTATTCATACACTTTTAAAATACTTCAAGACACTTATCAAAATACTTCTACTTAACAAAAATGCTTACAATTACATCCTCGTTCAGTTTCATCAACAATTCTACTCGTATGCACCTGTATTCGTACTCGTACAATACACAGCTTTTAGATGTATGTACTATTGGTATATACACTCCAATTATCAGCTCTTAGCAGCCTATGTAAGTCACCTAACACATTTGGGAACCATCATTTGGCAACTAGCATGAAATATCTCATAAAATTACAAAAATATTAGTAATCATTCATGACTTATTTACATGTAAACAAAATTACACATCCTTTATATCTAATCCATATACCAATGACCAACAACACCTACAAACACTTTCATTATTCAATTTTCTTCATCTAATTTATCTCTCTCAAGTTCTATCTTCAAGTTCTAAGTGTTCTTCATAAATTCTATAAGTTCTAGTTTCATAAAATCAAGAATACTTCCAAGTTTGCTAGCTTACTTCCAATCTTGTAAAGTGATCATCCAACCTCAAGAAATCTTTCTTATTTACAGTAAGATATCTTTCTAATACAAGGTAATACTCATATTCAAACTTTGATTCAATTTCTCTAACTATAATAATCTTATTTCGAGTGGAAATCTTACTTGAACTTGTTTTCGTGTCATGATTCTGCTTCAAGAACTTTCAAGCCATCCAAGGATCCTTTGAAGCTAGATCTATTTTTCTCATTTCCAGTAGGTTTATCCACAAAACCTGAGGTAGTAATGATGTTCATAATACCATTTGATTCATATATATAAAACTACCTTATTCGAAGGTTCAAACTTGAAATCACTAGAACATAGTTTAGTTAATTCTAAACTTGTTCGCAAACAAAATTTAATCCTTCTAACTTGACTTTTAAAATCAACTAAACACATGTTCTATATCTATATGATATGCTAACTTAATGATTTAAAACTTGGAAACATGAAAAAATACCGTAAAACAGGACATACGCCGTCGTAGTAACACCGCGGGCTGTTTTGAGTTTGATAATTAAAAACTATGATAAACTTTGATTTAAAAGTTGTTCTTCTGAAAAAATGATTTTTATTTTGAACATGAAACTATATCTAAAAATCATGGTTAAACTCAAAGTGGAAGTATGTTTTTTTCAAAATGGTCATCAAGACGTCGTTCTTTCGACTGAAATGACTACCTCTTACAAAAATGACTTGTAACTTATATTTCTGACAATAAACCTATACTTTTTCTATTTAGATTCATAAAATAGAGTTCAATATGAAACCATAGCAATTTGATTCACTAAAAACGGATTTAAAACGAAGAAGTTATGGGTAAAACAAGATTGGATATTTTTTGATTGTTGTAGCTACGGGAAATATTGTAACAATTCTATACAAATCATATCCTAGCTAACTTATATTGTATTATACATGTATTCTAATATATTATGTAATCTTAGGATACCATAGACACGTATGCAAATGTTTTGACATATCATATCGACCCATCTATATATTATTTGGAACAACCATAAACACTCTATATGCAGTAATGTTGGAGTTAGCTATACAGGGTTGAGATTGATTCCAAAAATATATATACTTTGAGTTGTGATCTAGCCTGAGACCTGTATACACTGGGTCGTGGATTGATTCAAGATAATATATATCAATTTATTTCTGTACATCTAACTATGGACAACTAGTTGTAGGTTACTAACGAGGACAGCTGACTTAATAAACTTAAAACAATAAAACGTATTAAAAATATTGTAAATATATTTTGAACATACTTTGATATATATGTACATATTTGTTATAGGTTCGTGAATCGACCAGTGGCCAAGTCTTACTTCCCGATGAAGTAAAAATCTGTGAAAGTGAGTTATAGTCCCACTTTTAAAATCTAATATTTTTGGGATGAGAATACATGCAGCTTTATAAATGTTTTGCAAAATAGACACAAGTACATGAAACTACTTTCTATAGTTGAATGATCGAAGCCAAATATGCCCCTTTTTGCTTGGTAGCCTAAGAATTAGGGAGCATCACTAATTTTGAGAATTAGTGCACGTCTAATTGACGCGAATCCTAAAGATAGATCTATTAGGCCTAACGAACCCCATCCAAAGTACCAGATGCTTTAGTACTTCGAGTTTTATATCATGTCCGATGGATGTCCCGGAATGATGGGGATATTCTTATATGCATCTTGTTAATTTCGGTTACCAGGTGTTCACCATATGAATGATTTTTATCTCTATGTACGGGATGTATATTGAAATATGAAATCTTGTGGTCTATTATTACGATTTGATAAATATATAGGTTAAACCTATAACTCACCAACATTTTTGTTGACGTTTAAAGTATGTTTATTCTCAGGTGAATATTAAGAGCTTCCGTTGTTGCATGCTAATATATGGACAAGATTTGGAGTCAGCATGCTTTGTATAATATTGTTTAAAACTGCATTCGAAATTTACTTTGTTGTAACATATTAATATTGTAAACCAATATGTATTGGTAGTGTGTAAGTGTGATATTTTTTAGATTATCATTTCTGATAATCTAGGTTGTGTCTTTTTAATCTTGTCAATAAAATAAAGGTTATGGTTTGTTTTAAAAACGAATGCAGTCTTTGAAAAACGTCTCATATAGAGGTTAAAACCTCGCAAAGAAATCAATTAATATGGAATGTTTATAATAAATATGAACGGGACATTTCAGTTGGTATCCAAGCGTTGGTCTTAGAGAACCTGAAATTTGCATTAGTGTGTCTTATCGATTTTGTTAGGATACATTAGTGAGTCTGGACTTCGACCGTGTTTTCTTTAAAAACGATTGCTTAACACTTTTGTTGGAAACTATATAGTATTAACATGTAAATATTATGTGATATATTAACCTCTTAATGTGTTTGATATTGTGTGTTAGATGTCTACCACTAGTACAAATCCCATCGACTCACCTAATAATAATGAAGATTCGAATATATTTTGGGAAGATTCACAAATTCCCGAAGAAGAACCGGAAGAGGAGGAACCGGAAGAGGAGGAACCGGAAGAGGAGGAATCGGAAGAAGAGGAACCGGAAGAGGAGGAACCGGAAGAAGAAGAGGTTCCAGAGGAAGAAATATTGATACCTACAGTAATTCGATTAAATAAAAGAAAATCCTCAACCAACGGACCAAAGTTAATAATGGTCAATGGTGTTTCAACAGCAAAATATTGGGAAGATTACCAATTTTCTGATGAATCGGATCCCGATGAGGATTCCGATGATGTTATAGAAATTACCTCGACCTAATTTAATAAAACAAAAGAAAATAATAAGGAAAAAGGTATAAAAATAGAGAAACCCGATTCCAACCCCGATGAACTTTATATGTATCGGCAACATCCGTATTTCCTAAAATGTAACAATGACCCAGGAACCTCTAAACCACCAGGTTTTTCTAAACCATTGTGGAAAATGACGGCTCGTATTAGAGGAACACCATATATTCCTAGAAAATTAGGAAAACGAACCAAGTCCAAAGAAGAAGAAACCAGTGATTTAGATTAGAGGGTTGTAATCATGTTGTGTATTATATGTATTGTAGTGTGCTTGTACTTTTATGTTCTATCTAAAAATTGCTAGTATTGTTTGTTAATTATTCTTTACGAATCTAATCCTTGTCTATTTTACAGTATAAAAACAAAATGGACGTTAAGGGTAGACAACCGAATATTTTAGAAGATCTACCAGAGGATATGATTGAGGAAATCTTGTCTAGAGTCGGTCAGAATTCATCAGCACAATTAATTATGGCAAAATTAACTTGTCAAACATTTGAAAGACTTTCCAGAAATGCCTTAGTTTATAAAAGGCTTTCCTTTGATAGGTGGGGTATATCACATTGGGGAGACTGTAAGTTACGCCGTGTTTTCTTTAAAGCGTTAAATGCGGGGAACCCAAATGCAATTTTTCGCTACGGGTTAAGAACCTATTTTGACTCAACATATCCCAACATAGGATTTCGTGAATTAGAAAGAGCTTCTAACATGCAACATAAAGAAGCATGTTATGCTTACGGGTTAATAATGTTCGCTTCTCATCAAATTGAGAAAAAGAACATTGGGTTGCAACTTTTAAATAAAACATTCCCACAAGTGACGGACTCGGTAGTTGAGATGAGAAACAAGGTTTTTAGATTATTATGGGGCTGTTGGACATTACGAAACCCTCATCCTTTTGATGACATTACAACATGCTGCCTAGCCAATGGTCATAACGGTTATTTTCCACAAGACCAAGGATGGGAAGTCGTCTTAGTAAAACCAGAATGCATGACTTGTTTCGGGACTTATGAATTACGTGTCTTTATTTCCTTTGCTGAACAACTTGCGTATTAACTAGATTTATCTTCAAAGTTGTCCTGTATCAAAGTGTACTATATTTCATATTATATGTAATATAGCGAAGTTGTAAGTTTGAAGAATATTTGTATGTGATATATTATTATAATCAGTTTTTCATATGGAATTGTAGTAGTTGAATTGTATATTAGCTACTAAGTATGAACTTAACTGGTAGGTAGTACCCGAATTAAAAACTATAAAACGCTAATATGAAGAAAAAGCTTTTATAAATAAGTTCATACTATGCTACAAAATACTATTGACTACTCTTAAAATTCTATATGATTAACTTAATTCTTTTGGGCTATTTTTGAAGGAAATGGCACCGGCGACTCGTCAGAATTTGAACATGAGCGAGGAAGACTTCCGTGTTTTTCTTGCAGCAAACATAGCTGCAGTACAAGCTGCGATGCAAAATAACAATAACTCTGGATCTAGCAGTGGAACTAATTTCACAAGAAATCGTGTAGGATGCTCCTACAAAGAATTCACTGTCTGCAAACCTTTGGAATTTGATGGAACCGAGGGTCCAATTGGATTGAAACGGTGGACCGAGAAGGTTGAATTGGTGTTTGCCATAAGTAAATGTACTGAAGAAGACAAAGTAAAGTACGCTACGCATACCTTCACAGGTACGTCGCTAATATGGTGGAATACCTATCTCGAGCAGGTAGGACAAGATGCTGCTTACGCACTACCGTGGTCAGCATTCAAGCAATTGATGAACGAGCAGTATCGTCCCAGAAATGAGGTCAACAAGCTCAAGGTAGAGTTTAGAGGATTACGAACGCAAGGTTTCGATATCACCACGTACGAACGATGATTCACCGAATTGTACCTATTGTGCCCTAGAACATTCGAAGATGAAGAAGAGAAGATCGACGCATTTGTAAAAGGGTTACCAGAAAGGATTCAAGAAGATGTGAGTTCACACGAGCCCGCCTCCATACAAAAGGCAAGTCGAATGGCTCACAAATTAGTGAACCAGATTGAAGGAAGGATTAAAGAGCAGACGACTGAAGAGGCTAACATGAAACAAGTCAAGAGAAAGTGGGAAGAAACCAATGACAAGAGTCACCAATACAACAACAACAATCACAACCACAATCGTAATAACTATCCCAACAACCGCAACATCAATCGCAATAACAACTTCAACAAACGTCCTAACAACAACTACAATAACCATCCCAACAACAATAACAACAACAACAATAGCAACAATAACAATCCTAACAACAATCTCAATAACAACAATGGTAACAAAACCAAAAACAGTCATGCCAAAGGTGTGAAGAGAATCACCAGGGGTTCTGCACGACATTTTGCACTAGGTGTAGAAGAAATGGTCATAGTGCAGAAAAGTGTGAGGCCTACGGACCAAAGTTTAACAGAATTAAAAGAACAAATAATGTTGGAACAGATAATGCCGCCATAGTTTGCTTTGCATGTGGAAAACCAGGCCACATTAGTAGAAATTTCCCGAATCAGGGGAATACTAGTGGGCAGGGCCGCGGGAGAGTTTTCAATATTAATATGGCAGAAGTGCAGGAAGACCCGGAGCTTGTTACAGGTACGTTTCTTATTGACAATAAATCTGCTTATGTTTTATTTGATTCGGGTGCGGATAGAAGCTATATGAGTAGAGATTTTTGTGCTAAACTAAGTTGTCCACTGACGCCTTTGGATAACAAATTTTAACTCGAATTAGCAAACGGTAAATTAATTTCAGCAGATAATATATGTCGGGATAGAGAATTTAAACAGGGGGATGAAATGTTTAAAATTGATTTAATACCAGTCGAGTTAGGGAGTTTTGATGTAATAATTGGTATGGACTGGTTGAAAAAGGTGAGAGCAGAGGTCGTTTGTTACAAAAATGCGATTCGCATTATGCGTGAAAAGGGAAAACCTTTAATGGTGTACGGAGAGAAGAACAATGCGAAATTAAATCTTATTAGTAGTTTGAAGGCGCAGAAACTAATAAGAAAAGGTTATTACATCATTCTAGCACACATCAAGGAAGTTAAACCTGAAGAAAAGAACATCAGTGATGTTCCTGTCGCAAAAGAATTTCCCGATGTATTTTCGAAAGAATTACCGGGATTACCCCCACATCGATCCGTTGAATTTCAAATAGACCTTGTACCAGGAGCTGCACCAATAGCTCGTGCTCCATACAGACTCGCACCCAGGGAAATGAAAGAATTACAAAGTCAGTTACAGGAACGTTTAGAGCGTGGTTTCATTCGACCAAGCACATCACCATGGGGAGCTCCTGTTTTGTTTGTCAAGAAGAAGGATGGTACATTTAGGTTGTGTATCGACTACCGAGAGTTGAACAAACTTACCATCATGAACTGTTACCCACTACCGAGAATCGACGACTTATTTGATCAACTACAAGGCTCGTCGGTTTATTCGAAGATTGATTTACGTTCTGGGTATCATCAAATGCGGGTGAAGGAGGATGATATTCCAAAGACTGCTTTTAGGACACGTTACGGTCATTACGAGTTTATGGTTATGCCGTTTGGGTTGACTAACGCACCAGCTATATTCATGGACCTCATGAACCGAGTGTGTGGACCATACCTTGATAAGTTTGTCATTGTTTTCATCGATGACATACTTATTTACTCAAAGAATGACCAAGAGCATGAAGAACATTTGAGAAAAGTGCTAGAGTTGTTAAGAAAAGAAAAACTGTACGCTAAGTTTTCAAAGTGTGCATTTTGGTTGGAAGAAGTTCAATTCCTCGGTAACATAGTGAACAAAGAAGGTATTCAAGTGGATCCGGCAAAGATTGAAATGTAACGACCCAACCCTCGTTATAACAAAACACGACCCAAATTAAAAATTTTCTGGACCTGCACAACTGGACGGCGTCCAGATTCTTGGACGGCGTCCAGTACTGAAGGCCTGGACGGCGTCCAGCCTTCTTAAAAAAGGCCTGGACCTGCACAACCCGCTTCCCGATACTTTCCAACGAAACCAATTATCACAACATATCAAAATAATTAAAACTAATAGATTTCTAACATCGAAACGAGTTTTAAAAAAGGGGCCCACAATGGCCGTTTTACGAGTTCGTACAAATCATGAGTTTCGACCACATTAGTTTAATTTCCAAACGACACTATGAGCATGGTGTTTGGGGGTTAAACTACCCAAATCTCTGTCAAACTCCAAAAGCTATCAAACCAAAAAGCGTCCCCTAAACCACAAGCGGGACCTCTAATCCAATCGGATACCCTTACCATTATCAACGCCGGAGCCTATTGATATCGGCTAAAAAGTCACGTTTTCACGCCGGTATTGAGGCCCAAAAACAAGAAAGATTCGAACTTTGTCAGCAAAATACCCACTTCGTCGGTTAGAATTGAAGAACAAGTAATTACGAAGACGGTGCAAAAAGAATCAAGAGAATCGGAGCTAAAACGAAGATTCTAGAGCGAAAACGGTGAAAGACAAGAAATCAAGTTAAGATCCAGGAAATTCAGGCTGACCAGCAAGCCATACGGCCTGCCATACGACCTGCCATATGGCCTGCCAGTATGGAAACGGCCTGCCATATACGTGCCACCACACGAGCCACCAAACGGCCTGCCTTGCATACGGCCTGCCAAACGGCCTGCCAGGCGTATTTGGCAATTTTCAAGTCTATTTAAAGGGTCTTTGTCATTCATTCCAACACACACTTCAATTCACTTCTTTCTCTCTCTTGTACAATATTAGTCATACTTTCAAGGCCTTCTCACCTCTGAGCGGAAAATTAAGTACCCGGAGGCGAACGCTGAAGATTGTATTAGGAGCGGTCTGGAGTCTTGAAGTTGTCACTTTTGTATTCAGAACTCGTTTAATCTACTGGTAATTCTATCCTTTATCTTATATAATGTTTTATGATATTATTGCCATGATTAGCGAGTAGTTATCTTTAGTGTATGCTATGATGTAAGCAGTTATAATGCCGAAATATATTATGGTTTGTGTATGTTGTCGAAATACTTTCCGATTATGCTTTAAACTCAATCGCTTTTCCAGCTAATAGAACGTAGTTATAGGCTCTGTTATTGGGAAGTCGCGAACCCCGATTCAGAGTACACTATCTGTGTCACCCCTTGGTAAGAGAAGTCTATCGGATACAACGTAAGATCGACCGAGGCACACCGGTTGTAGTAAGTCTATCGAGCTTTGGATTTCGACTGAGGACTCTTTTGTAGTGAAACATCTGACTAGACCCCTAGTACATTGTCGGTCCCAGACCATGCTAGTGTAGTCACCAAGCATATAAACTTCGTATGTGCACGCTGAAGCACAATGGTTGTTGTAAGATGTACTTCTGCTAAGTAAAGCCATGGAACACGGTTAGTGTTGACCAGTACACTGCTCCATAACGCGGTCTCAAGCATTGCACCCCACTTGAGGGATTCTTAGTTAATTAAGGAACTGTTTGTTTAGACACATAAAGGATTGGACTGTTAAGATAACCGAACGTGTTCATGGAAGTCAGACTTGACTTGGCCATGGTGTTCTTTGTGGTTGAACTCTTTTTAAGGGCCTAACTATCTTTTACCAATCATTAATGAATGCATTAAAACACATCACGTCTCTCGGATATGGTAAACCATGTATTCTATTATGCTTAAGAAAGTTTAGACCATTTTGGAATGTTAATACATCACCCAACCGAGTCGCTCAATTGGATGAGCCGTCTGAACGTGTATGCCTGTAGTCAGACTGCACGGGCATCAGGGGTAAGGGACATTGCTGTCTATTCAGAATCTTCAAGCCTAACGCAGTACCCAGTGACATGTCTTATGACAGGGGCGTTTAGGACCAGTGTAATGAATACAGGGCCTCTGCCTATTCATGAGCCTGCATTCCATAATCTTGGCAGAATAACTGATGAAGTCATAGTATGCACTTACTTTAACCTTATCTGAATTACAAATTTTATCGCATTTACTTTATCTATCTTATAAACTAGAAAATCCCAAAATAAATATTCACTACTCCCTAACTATCTTAGGCTACAATATATGTTCGATGTTACTGATATCTCAAAAATACGACTCTAGGTCATACTTCCCTTACTTATAAGGAGTAGTAAGATTTAGGCCCCGCTAAATATAAATTTAAAACAGTACCCTCTCCCATGAGTGGCTGATCCTGGCGAGCCGCGGCCTAACGACACCGCGCAAATAAAAACCGTCGGTTTCGGCCATATCAAGAGATACCACTAGTTTTTGGCGCCACTGCCGGGGAACTGGTATCAGGCAATACTGCTTTCAATCAAACTTATTCACAAGCATTTAGTGGTGTCTAAGAAAGACAATTATACACGGACTTGGTTATTGGATTTTCCGAACAGTCGCCAATTATATTGGGACTAAAAGGATCCTGCCTCTCCGTAGTTGGCCTGGCCACTTGGTTTGTTGAATAGTTTGAGCAGAACTTTGTTACCGAAATACCAGGGAATCAGTAGTCAGAACCAAAAACATATTCCACCATAGGATAGTTAGTTAATTAGATTAGATTACTTTAGATTACTCTAGTTTACCTTAGATTAGACCACCTTGGATTGCCTTAGAATAAATTAGATTACCTTAGAATTAGATTAGTTTAGCTTATTATAATTTAGCTTATTTGCGAAAATTAAAAACAAAAAGGCATACCTAGTGTATGACCCAAACCTGATCTAGACCAGGGCCGTTGTTATTCGTACCTGATCCAGACGCAATAATCTCTAAAGCACGCAAGGAAGCACGAATCAGAAACCAAATGGCGTTGCGCGTTACTTTAGCAGAAAACACGAAACCCTCAATTGAAGGTCAAGGAGGACCAATCAGATTTCCAGAGATTCAAGGACACTCGTTCGAGTTAAAACATCACATCATCCAGCTCATTCAGAATAGCTGTCAGTTTCATGGATTACCGAATGACGATCCTAATTCTCACCTTGATAAATTCATATCTCTTTCGAACTCCTACAAACAGCCAGGGATAGGACAAGATATAGTCCGGCTATACTTGTTCCCCTATTCTCTCACTCATCATGCTCAAAATTGGTTTGAAGGACTGGAAAAAGATTCCATCACATCATGGACGGAGATGGCGACTAAATATTTCCCTCCTTCAAAACAAACCAAACTGAAGAATGACATCATTAACTTCAAACAAAGTTATGATGAATCTATTTACACTGCATGGGAGCATTTCAAAACCCTGCTGAAGAAATGCCCTAATCACCAGTTAGAACGGTCAGCCCAAATCTGTACCTTCTACAATGGTCTTACGGTAAATCATAGGATGACGATCGATGCAGCAGCTCAAGGGAATCTGATGAACCAAACCGCAGATGAAGCATGGGAATTGCTCGAGAAAATGACGATGCATCATCATGACTGGAACAGTGGTGAAACAACTTCATCATCTGCCCCACTCTCTGCACTTAACAATCAAACGGAGGCCATCAAATCCCTCACAGATAAGATGGAATCTCTTGCAAAGCAACTAGGAGAATTGAAGACGCAACCGCAGCAGGTTAACCAAGCTTAGGCTTGTGTTAATTGTACCAACCCGCAACCTTCTAAAGACTATCAAGTTGAGTACGAAAACCCTGACGATTCAGTCTGTTACGTTCAATACCCAGCTCGTCCACCAAATCCCGGATTCAACCAACCACCAAGGGTTAATCTATTTCAGCGAAGCAATCAACCTTTCCGCTATCGCTATCCACCTTATCCAGCCCAACAATCTCAATTGACCTACGATCAACCACTTCCACTCACTGGTCCCCCAGTTGAGGAAAATTCCCCTACCACCCAGATTACAAAAGCAACTAACCCCACTCTCGGAGCTGATGATCAGTTAACTCAGTTCATCCAAGGACAACAACAGTTAAATCAGAGAACTGCAAACAGACAAGATCAGACGGAGATAGTAATATGAAATCAATTGGCTCTGCTCAAAAGTTTGGAAACGCAGCTCGGATAGTTATCACAACGCCTTGAAACCCGATCGCAGGGAAGATTGCCAAGTAATACTATCCAGAATCTCCACATAGAAGAAGCAAAGCAAATGGATTCCGTAATCCCAGAGGAAAAACCACGGAGAAGGTCAACTAGGCTCAAGAACAAATCAACATATACTTAGAAGCTGACCCCTGAAACTCCGGTTCGCGTACCTTATCCTGGAAGGCTACAAGAAGAACCATCCAAGCTTGATTCCTTCAAACATGATGGCAGATTCCTAGACACCATGTCCAAAGTTCCCAACTAGAAGAGATACATCCGAAGGCTTCTATCTACAAAGGAGAGGATACCAGACTCTAACAAAATTCCACTGAGTGAAGAATGCTCTGCATTACTCAGAAACTCTCTACCACCTAAGATAGGAGATACGGGCCGATTCTTTTTCCCGTGTTCAATCTACCAATCTGGAACCATTCATGCGCTAGCAGATTTAGGAGAAAGTATCAACCTAATCCCCTACTCTCTCTACAAGAGATTAGAGTTAGGAGACTTGTCACCAACCAAAATGACAATCCAACTTGCCGATCATACAATTTGATATCCTAAGGGCATAGTTGAGAACGTCTTGGTGAAAGTCGACAAATTCTTGTATCCTACGGATTTCGTAGTAATGGATATTAAGGAAGACCTACACACCCCAATAGTGTTAGGAAGACCTTTCATGAATACGGCTAGGACTGTCATTGATGTGTACAATCAAACCATGATCTTACGATCACATGAGAAGAGCGTTACCTTCAAAATTGACCGACCAACCAATCTTTCTGGACAGGCAGAGATGTTTGCTATTTCCACCAGACGGATCACTTCCGATGATGAGTCATTACCATCAGCTGACGATATCGAGATGGGTGTCGAATCACAGTCTGTAGACAACCCAGAAATGGAAGAAGAGGATTCCAGCGAAGAAATAGAGGAAGAGGAGGAATCTGAAGAGGAAGAGGAAATGGAAGACGTAAAAGAAACTGCGACAACACCCGTTCCAAGCACTGAGCGTCATGAAGAAATAATGAGGCTTGAAAAGGCAGATCATAGTTTAATCATTCGCTTCAAGAAGAAGAACGACAAGGCTGAGGTTAAGGATATAGAAATTGATCCTGTAAGTATCAAAGTGGAGAATCAGAATACTGAAGAACCCCGTTCATCAGACGCATCCTCAGAGGAACCGGATACCGATGATAACGAGGAAGAGCATCACGAAGACATTCTAACTAACTCACGCTCTCCAACCGAAGTAGATCATGGGGAGCCGGACTCTTCTTCAGATCAAATTCCGGTTATATCCACACATGCAGACATGATTACCTTCATCAATGATACCAATGAATTTGAAGACATTCTCGAAGCCATCCGAAAGTCAACCATTGATTTTTTGCTACGCTTAACAGAACGAATCATGGCTATCAGAGAAGAGCACCACCTCTATCTCCAAAGAGAAGACAATGATGTTGAAATCCTAGAAGAACGCATTCAAGACTTTATCAATTCTCTTCACGATCATATCTATCACGAAGAAAGGCAACGAGAGCATAATTCAGTGGTTCGCACTATTCTCGAGACAAGATTCTATCGAGATCAGAAAATCATTTACTCTAAGGTTTATAACGCCTTAGCCGGATCTGCATTTCTGTTCTCAAGAAATGAACGAGCACTACTGACTATCATCCGGAAGCATAGGATCTTTCTACCGGCCGCCCGACTTATCACTCTGATTTGCAAATGATCGAGGATATTCACAGTCTTTTCGCTCTTCTGGATAGAGATAATTTCGAAAGCACACCAGACAGACTAGTGATTTACGTAACAATTGATCACCACACTGATCTGATTATCAAAGAGTTACAAGTCGCTGTTATGGAAGAAGCAAGATGAAACAATCCGTTCTCTCATCTTGAACCAGATCGAGTCAACATTGCCACCTATGTTACGAAGCAGCTATCACGTATCTTCCACGAATCCACAGATCCTAGTTTCATATTTAAAGCTGGATGTCGGGAGATATACTCAAAGACGGTGAAATTGATACTCGGATCAGGATTGCTGTTCACTTCTTTCCAACTTCGACTTTTAACTAATCTGTGCAAAGCTACAGACTCTTACTATAGAGATCACCGTTCCGAAGACTTCGAGATTCTAAAGATACAGTTTCTGACATTGTTTGAAGACCTCTGAAATGAGCATCCCGTCAGAGAAATCATCAACACCAGCACTGCAACCATGATTGACATTCATGGGTCAACCAACAGAGCTGTGGATCATATTCTCATCGGACTTCAAGACTTATCAAGAGCCGAAACTGCGCACTACTTATCGTTCAAAAGATCTTCAAGAGAAGTACCAGACTTGTTACCACTATTGGTCCGACACTTTCTCAGGACTTATCCACCAAGACTCACATTCCCTCAAGAAGACCAAGATCACAACCATCAACGAGGAATGTTTGCTTTTTGAAGAATCACTACGGTCGAGCCAATGACCTTAAACAAAAGCGCTTCTCAGGAGGCAACCCGTGCAATAAAGTAGAGTAGAAGAATAAAGGATGACAAATGAGCCGATGAATAAGCAAGGAAGCCAGCCGCATCTGCTAGGGGTATTTCTTTCTTTTCGCTACTAACTCAAGATTCAAACTATACTGCATCCTAGCTTATCACTAAGTGTGGGATAACACCCAATCAAAACACTAGACAAACAATCCCAAATCTTCAACTAAAACTCCTAAGTATGGCATACACTAGGAACATTGAGGACAATGTTCGTCTAAGTGTGGGATGTTGGTATCTTTTTATGATATATCATAATAACCCATTACGAAGATTCCAAGTCCTTAAGCCAAATTTCAAATTTTTTGCAAAAGAAACCCTTTTCAAAAAAGTATTTTTGAAAACCTAAAACGTTTGTCAATAAAAATAAGGCTTAAGTAAGGTGGAATTCTTGTTAGACTGAAATCTCTAATAGAGCATTGCATGACTAAGGCATTATCGACCTAAATTGATTATGGTGAGGCACCCCAAATAAGACCAGCATTCATCTTTAATGCTTCACTATTTTCCATTGAGAGTGTCGATGTCTGTGTTCAGAATCAGAACTTGCTTTAGATCTACATCTCCAAGCAGCAAAGCGTGGTTCGGTTGCAATCAAAATAGCTACCCATTTGTCAAACATAAGCCTTCCATACCTCTACTACTTCTACTCCACCACCACATCTATATCACCTCTACTATTTCTCAAAAAACCCAGAAAATGAGATTCGTTCCGAAAACTCGATGTTATAAACCTCTCAAGTATCATGGCAAAGGTCTTGAAAAAGTTTACCGGCAAAAAGTTTCTCGAGATGAAGTCACCAAAAAATAAAAAAATCAAATAAAAGTTCTAAAAAAGGGAGCAGAACTAAATAAGAGAAATGCCGAAGAGAACTCGACCGAAAATGGTTATCAAATGAAGAAAAGTTCAAAAGTGCTTCTCAAAATATTTCAGCACTCCTATCTATCCGAATAAAAGTCTGTATAAAGACTATATTACCCTTTTATCTCGCCCTTCAAAAACAACTTTACTACCACTCCAAAATTCCTTCTCCATCATTGACAAGTAACCCATAAAGCTGAGATTACTACCGTTCTAGCGTTAGCAGTAAGGATTTGAGTCTTTATCAAGCCTATGACGATGGGTGCAGCATGACTGGCTATGAGCGTATTCATTTCTTAGATCTATAGGGAACCCTAAACACTTGAGTGATTTGAGTGACCCGTGAAAGCTAGCCTATGTCATGTAACCTCCTCGCATGCTTGCAGAGATAATTTTAGTCCTAACATAGATGACTCACCTTATCATTTTGCTCTTATAATAAAAGCAAACCGCTTAGGCTATTAGAAAAGAAACGCCGAAAAGATTCTTTAAAATGAGAGTTTGCTTGAGGACAAGCAAAGTCTAAGTGTGGGATATTTGATATCGGCTAAAAAGTCACGTTTTTACCCCGGTATTAAGGCCCAAAAACAAGAAAGATTTGAACTTTGTCAGAAAAATACCCACTTCATCGGTTAGAATTGAATAACAATTAATTACGAAGACGGTGCAAAAAGAATCAAGAGAATAGGAGCTAAAACGAAGATTCTAGAACGAAAACGGTGAAAGACAAGAAATCAAGTTATGATCCAGGGAATTCAGGCTGACCAGCAAGTCATACGGCCTGCCATACGACCTGCCATACGCCTGCCATACGACCTGCCATACGGCCTGCCAGTATGGAAACGGCCTGCCATATACGTGCCACCACATGAGCCACCAAACGGCCTGCCTTGCATACGGCCTGCCATACGGCCTGCCAAACAGCCTGCCAGGCGTATTTGGCAATTTTCAAGTCTATTTAAAGGGTCTTTGTCATTCATTCCAACACACACTTCAATTCACTTCTTTCTCTCTCTTGTACAATATTAGTCATACTTTCAAGGCCTTCTCACCTCCGAGCGGGAAATTAAGTAACCGGAGGCGAACGCTGAAGATTGTATTAGGAGCGGTATGGAGTCTTGAAGTTGTCACTTTTGTATTTAGAACTCGTTTAATCTACTGGTACTTCTATCCTTTATCTTATATAATGTTTTATGATATTATTGCCATGATTAGCGAGTAGTTATCTTTAGTGTATGCTATGATGTAAGCAGTTATAATGCCGAAATAATATTATGGTTTGTGTATGTTGTCGAAATGCTTTCCGATTATGCTTTAAACTCAATCACTTTTCCAACTAATAGAACGTAGTTATAGGCTCTGTTATTGGGAAGTCGCGAACCCCGATTCAGAGTACACTATCTGTGTTACCCCTTGGTAAGAGAAGTATATCGGATACAACGTAAGATCGACCGAGGCACACCGGTTGTAGTAAGTCTATCGAGCTTTGGATTCTGACTGAGGACACTTTCGTAGTGAAACATCTGACTAGACCCCTAGTACATTGTCGGTCCCAGACCATGCTAGTGTAGTCACCAAGCATATAAACTTCGTACGTGCACGCTGAAGTACAGCGGTTGTTGTAAGCTGTACCTCTGCTAAGTAAGGCCATGGAACACGGTTAGTGTTGACCAGTACACTGCACCATAACGCGGTCTCAAGCATTGCACCCCGCTTGAGGGATTCTTAGTTAATTAAGGAACTGTTTGTTTAGACACATAAAGGATTGGACTGTTAGGATAACCGAACGTGTTCATAGAAGTCAGACTTGACTTGGCCATGGTGTTCTTTGTGGTTGAACTCTTTTTAAGGGCCTAACTATCTTTTACCAATCATTAACGAAAGCATTAAAACACATCACGTCTCTCGGATATGGTAAACCATGCATTCTATTATGCTTAAGAAAGTTTAGACCATTTTAGAATGTTAATACGTCACCCAACCGAGTCGCTCAATTGGATGAGACGTCTGAACGTATATGCCTGTAGTCAGACTGCACGGGCGTCGGGGGTAAGGGACATTGCTATCTATTCAGAATCTTCAAGCCTAACACAGTACCCAGTGACATGTCTTATGACAGGGGCATTTAGGACCAGTGTAATGAATACAGGGCCTCTGCCTATTCATGAGTCAGCATTCCATAATCTCGGCAGAATAACTGATGAAGTCATAGTATGCACTTACTTTAACCTTATCTGAATTACAAATTTTATCGCATTTACTTTATCTATCTTATAAACTAGAAAATCCCAAAATAAATATTCACTACTCCCTAACTATATTAGGCTACAATATAGGTTTAATGTTACTGATATCTCAAAAATACGACTCTAGGTCATACTTCCCTTACTTATAAGGAGTAGTAAGATTTAGGCCCCGCTAAATATAAATTTAAAACAGTACCCTCTCCCACGAGTGGCTGATCCTGGCGAACCGCGACCTAACGACACCGCGCAAATAAAAACCGTCCATTTCGGCCATATCACCTATAAAAAGATAAACAACGAGAGGGTAAGCAAAACGCTTAGTGAATGCAATAATTATACACATACATATATAATATATCTACTTGCAATCACTTACTCACGTACCGCATATATGCTAGCAACACAATTAGCTTATAATCTCAAGTATAAAGCTAGTAACCTCCAATACTGCATGCTAGCAACAACAAAGGCATATATATATATATATATATATATATATATATATATATATATATATATATATATATATATATATATATATATATATATATATATATATATATATATATATATAACCCGAATAATATAGTATGCTACACTACAACACAACAACCATGGTTAACCAATTGAACAAGGGAACAGTGTTTAAAGACCGTCGGAGTTCATAACAACCATTAGTGCACTTAACACGTCGTACACTAACCCCACGGGTGGCATCTTAACACGTCGATACTTCACCCTGGGTGGCGTCTTAACACGTCGACACTTCACCCCGAGTGGCGTCTTAACACTTCGACACTTCACTCTTCATTTACTTGAGGTGGCATCTTAACATGTCGATACTTCACCTCGAGTGGCACCTTAACACATCGGCACTTCACCCGTTAATCTCTTGGAGTGGCATCTTAGCACATTGATACTTCACTCCGGGTGGTGTCTTAACACATCGACACTTCACCCCGGGGCGGCGTCTTAACACATCAACACTTCACCCGTCATATTACTTTGAGTGGTATCTTAGTACATTGACACTTCACTCGTCACGTGAAATGTGGTGTCTTAGCACATCGACACTTCACATCTCACGCTACAACAAATAAATACATTATATACCTATGCATATAATTATTCTACTCACCTTAGAGTCTTTTGGGAAAGATAGCCGAGCTTGCAACTTCAATGTAACGTACCTATTACATTTAGCACATAATCAAATCACCACTCAAGTTGGTCAACCAACTTACTCCCCATTCTAGTGCCACTTTTGTAGTGACCCGAACTTTTCCATGTTTATATATATATTAAATGAAATTATTATTTACATGATTAAGTGTTTCCAACATGTTAAGTAATCAAACTTGTTAAGACTTGATTAATTGAAATAGGTTTCATATAGACAATTGACCACCCAAGTTGACCGGTGATTCACGGACGTTAAAACTTGTAAAAACTATACGATGACATATATATGGTTATATATATAGTTAACATGATTTTATTATAAGTATGTATCTCATTAGGTATTTTAACAATGAGTTATATACATAAAAATGAGACTATTAATTTAAGAAACTCGAAAACGATATATATATAACGATTATCGTTATAACAACGTCTTACTAGGTACATATGAATCATATTAAGATATTGATACACTTGGTTAATTATGTTAAATGATAATTAAATATATTATTAAGTGTATTAACAATGAAATACATATGTAAAAATAAGACTACTAACTTAATGATTTCAAAACGAGACATATATGTAACGATTATCGTTGTAACGACATTTAACTGTATATATATCATACTAAGATATATTATATATCATAATATCATGATAATATAACAATTTAACATCTCATTTGTTATAATAAACAATGGGTTAACAACATTCAACAAGATTGTTAACCTAAAGGTTTTAAAACAACATTTACATGTAACGACTAACGATGACTTAACGACTCAGTTAAAATGTATATACATGTAGTGTTTTAATATGTATTCATACACTTTTGAAAGACTTCAAGACACTTATCAAAATACTTCTACTTAACAAAAATGCTTACAATTACATCCTTATTCAGTTTCATCAACAATTCTACTCGTATGCACCCGTATTCGTACTCGTACAATACACAGCTTTTAGATGTATGTACTATTGGTATATACACTCCAATGATCAGCTCTTAGTAGCCCATGTGAGTCACCTAACACATGTGGGAACCATCATTTGGCAACTAGCATGAAATATCTCATAAAATTACAAAAATATGAGTAATCATTCATGACTTATTTACATGAAAACAAAATTACATATCCTTTATATCTAATCCATACACCAACGACCAAAAACACCTACAAACACTTTCATTCTTCAATTTTCTTCATCTAATTGATCTCTCTCAAGTTCTATCTTCAAGTTCTAAGTGTTCTTCATAAATTCCAAAAGTTCTAGTTTCATAAAATCAAGAATACTTCCAAGATTGCAAGTTTACTTCCAAGTTTTCTAAATCCATTCCAAGTAATCATCCAAGATCAAGAAACCTTTGTTACTTACAGTAGGTTATCTTTCTAATACAAGGTAATAATCATATTCAAACTTTAATTCAATTTCTATAACTATAACAATCTTATTTCGAGTGGAAATCTTACTTGAAATTATTTTCGTGTCATGATTCTGCTTCAAGAACTTTCAAGCCATCCAAGGATCCTTTGAAGCTAGATCTATTTTTCTCATTTCCAGTAGGTTTATCCAAGGAACTTGAGGTAGTAATGATGTTCATAACATCATTCGATTCATACATATAAAGATATCTTATTCGAAGGTTTAAACTTGTAATCACTAGAACATAGTTTAGTTAATTCTAAACTTGTTCGCAAATAAAAGTTAATCCTTCTAACTTGACTTTTAAAATCAACTAAACACATGTTCTATATCTATATGATATGCTAACTTAATGATTTAAAACCTGGAAACACGAAAAATACCGTAAAACCGGATTTACGCCGTCGTAGTAACACCGCGGGCTGTTTTGGGTTAGTTAATTAAAAACTATGATAAACTTTGATTTAAAAGTTGTTATTCTGGGAAAATGATTTTTATTATGAACATGAAACTATATCCAAAAATTATGGTTAAACTCAAAGTGGAAGTATGTTTTCTAAAATGGTCATCTAGACGTCGTTCTTTCGACTGAAAATGACTACCTTTACAAAAACGACTTGTAACTTATTTTTCCGACTATAAGCCTATACTTTTTCTGTTTAGATTCATAAAATAGAGTTCAATATGAAACCATAGCAATTTGATTCACTCAAAACGGATTTAAAATGAAGAAGTTATGGGTAAAACAAGATTGGATAATTTTTCTCATTTTAGCTACGTGAAAATTGGTAACAAATCTATTCCAACCATAACTTAATCAACTTGTATTGTATATTATGTAATCTTGAGATACCATAGACACGTATACAATGTTTCGACCTATCATGTCGACACATCTATATATATTTCGGAACAACCATAGACACTCTATATGTGAATGTTGGAGTTAGCTATACAGGGTTGAGGTTGATTCCAAAATATATATAGTTTGAGTTGTGATCAATACTGAGATACGTATACACTGGGTCGTGGATTGATTCAAGATAATATTTATCGATTTATTTCTGTACATCTAACTGTGGACAACTAGTTGTAGGTTACTAATGAGGACAGCTGACTTAATAAACTTAAAACATCAAAATATATTAAAAGTGTTGTAAATATATTTTGAACATACTTTGATATATATGTATATATTGTTATAGGTTCGTGAATCAACTAGTGGCCAAATCTTACTTCCCGACGAAGTAAAAATCTGTGAAAGTGAGTTATAGTCCCACTTTTAAAATCTAATATTTTTGGGATGAGAATACATGCAAGTTTTATAAATGATTTACAAAATAGACACAAGTACGTGAAACTACATTCTATGGTTGAATTATCGAAATCGAATATGCCCCTTTTTATTAAGTCTGGTAATCTAAGAATTAGGGAACAGACACCCTAATTGACGCGAATCCTAAAGATAGATCTATTGGACCTAACAAACCCCATCCAAAGTACCGGATGCTTTAGTACTTCGAAATTTATATCATATCCGAAGGGTGTCCCGGAATGATGGGGATATTCTTATATATGCATCTTGTTAATGTCGGTTACCAGGTGTTCACCATATGAATGATTTTTATCTCTATGTATGGGATGTGTATTGAAATATGAAATCTTGTGGTCTATTGTTACGATTTGATATATATAGGTTAAACCTATAACTCACCAACATTTTTGTTGACGTTTAAAGCATGTTTATTCTCAGGTGAATACTAAGAGCTTCCGCTGTTGCATACTAAAATAAGGACAAGATTTGGAGTCCATGTTTGTATGATATTGTGTAAAAACTGCATTCAAGAAACTGATTTCGATGTAACATATTTGTATTGTAAACCATTATGTAATGGTCGTGTGTAAACAGGATATTTTAGATTATCATTATTTGATAATCTACGTAAAGCTTTTTAAACCTTTATTTATGAAATAAAGGTTATGGTTTGTTTTAAAATGAATGCAGTCTTTGAAAAACGTCTCATATAGAGGTCAAAACCTCGCAACGAAATCAATTAATATGGAACGTTTTTAATCAATAAGAACGGGACATTTCAGTTGGTATCAGAGCTGGTTTAATTCCGTTTATGAGCGGGTTAATCGTAGAGGGGGTTCTCACAGTGTTACCTGTGACGAAGCATTGGCTCTTACTCCTCGCAGTCCCTATTAGGGTTGGCTGTACGTTGCCGAGAGGCGGGCCGTAAAATCAGTGTATGAGGTACGCTCAGTGGTCACCAGGCGATTAGCTGGGAAGGCACTGAGTGGGATGCGTCCCCACTATATTTCAGTTGGTATCCGAGCGTTGGTCTTAGAGAACCAGAATTTTGCATTAGTGTGTCTTATCGAGTTTGTTAGGATGCATTAGTGAGTCTGGACTTCGACCGTGTTTACTTGAAAAATGATTGCTTAACAAATTTTGTTGGAAACTATATATTTTTAACATGTGAATATTATGTGATATATTAATCTCTTAACATGTTTGATATTGTGTGATAGATGTCTACCTCTAGCACAAATCCCATTGACTCACCTAATAATAATGAAGAGTCGAATATATATTGGACTGATTCACAAGTTCCCGAAGAAGAACCGGAAGAAGAATCAGAACCGGAAGAAGAATCAGAACCGGAAGAGGAGGAACCGGAGGAGGAAATAGAACCGGTGGGGGAAATAATAAAATGGTTAAGTAAAAGAAAATCCTCAACCAACCGACCAAGGTTAATTATGGTCAATGGTGTTTCCGCCAAGGAAGCAAAATATTGGGAGGATTACCAATTCTCCGATGAATCGGATTCCGACGAGAATTCCGATGATGTTATAGAAATTACCCCAACTTAATTTAAAAAGGCAAAAGAAAATAATAAGGGAAAGGGCATAAAAATAGAGAAATCTAATTCCAACCCCGTTGAACTTTATATGTATCGTCAACCCCCGAAGCCCTTAAGTTGTAACAATGACCCGGGAACCTCTAAACCACCAGGTTTTTCTAAACCGTTGTGGAAAACGACAGCTCGTATTAGGGGAACATCATATATCTCTAGAAACTTGGCAAAACGAACCAAAACCGAAGAAGAAGAAACGAGCAAGTCAGAATAAGATAGTTGTATTCGTGTGGTGTAATATATGTAATACAGTGTGCTTATGCTTTATGATATATGTAAAAATTGCTTGTATTAATAAGTATTTTTTTTGTATGAATCTAACTCTTGTCTATTTTACAGTATAAAAACACAAAATGGATAGACAACCCAATATTTTAAGAGACCTACCCGGAGACATGATTGATGAAATCTTGTCTAGAGTCGGTCAGAATTCTTCGGTACAACTGTTTACGGCGAAATCAGTTTGTAAGACATTCAAAGAACGTTCCAAGAATGTCTTGGTTTATAAGAGACTTTCGTTTGAAAGATGGGGGATATCACATTGGGAAACCCATAAGTTACGATGTGTTTACTTTGACGCATATATTGCGGGGAACCCAAATGCTATTTTACGCAACGGGTTAAGAAATTATTTTGACTCAATGTATCCGAATATAGAACTTCATGATTTAGAAAAAGCGGCTAACATGCAACATAAAGAAGCATGCTATGCTTACGGGTTAGTAATGTTCGCTTCTCACCAAAGTGAGAAAAAGAACATCGGGCTACAACTATTAAACAAAACGTTCCCACAAGTGACGGAGTCGGTAATTGGGGTAAGAAATGAGGTTTTTAGGTTATTACGAGACTGTTGGTCATTACGCAACCCTCGTCCCTTTGACGACGTTACAATACGCTGTCTTATCAACAGCCATAACGGTTATGTTCCACAAGACCAAGGATGGGAAGTAGTCTTAGTAAAACCAGAATGCATGACTTGTTTCTGGACGTATGAATTACGTGTCTTTATTGCCTTTGCTGAACGACTTGTGTACTAGCTAGAATTATCTTCACAACTATCTTGTATCAAAGTTATTGTGTGCTATATTTCATGCTTTATGTAAAATAAGCGGTATTGTAAGTTTGTAAAATATTGTATAAAAGTTTGAACGCGAAATATTATTATAATCAGTTTTTCATATAGAATTGTAGTAGTTGAATTGTATATTAGCTACTAAATATGAACTTAACGGGTAGGTACTACCCGAATTTAAACTTATAAAACGCTAATATGAAGAAAAAGCTTTTATAAATGAGTTCATATTATGCTACGAAATACTATTAACTACTCTTAATATTCTGTATGATTAACTTGTTCCATTTGACTATTTTGAAGGAAATGGCACCGACTACTCGACACACCGTGAATATGAATGAAGAGGAATTCTGTACTTTTCTAGCTTCAAACATAGCCGCAGTACATGCTGCGCTACATACCAACAATAACCTTGGATCTAGCAGTACAGGAAATCGTGTAGGATGCACCTACAAAGAATTCACTGCCTGCAAACCTTTGGAATTTGATGGAACCGAAGGATCGATCGGATTGAAACGGTGGACCGAGAAGGTCGAATCGGTGTTTGCCATAAGTAAGTGTACTGAAGAGGACAAAGTGAAGTACGCTACGCATACCTTCACAGGTTCTGCGTTAACATGGTGGAATACCTATCTAGAGCAAGTGGGACAAGATGATGCTTACGCACTACCGTGGTCAGCATTCAAGCACTTGATGAACGAGAAGTACCGTCCCAGAACCGAGGTCAATAAGCTCAAGACAGAACTTAGAGTGTTACGAACCCAAGGATTTTATATTACCACGTACGAAAGACGATTCACAGGATTATGCCTATTGTGTCCGGGAGCGTTCGAAGATGAGGAAGAGAAGATCGACGCGTTTGTGAAAGGATTACCGGAAAGAATCCAAGAAGATATAAGTTCACACGAGCCCGCCTCCATACAACAGGCAAGTAGAATGACTCACAAACTAGTGAACCAGATTGAAGAAAGAATTAAAGAACAGACTACTGAAAAGGCCAATGTGAAGCAAGTCAAAAGAAAGTGGGAGGAAAACGGTGATAAGGATCACCAATACAACAACATCAATTACAACAATAATCGCAACAATTATCCCAACAATCGCAACATCAATCGCAACAACAACAAATGGCCCAATAACAACAACAACAACAACAACAACAACAACAACAATATCAACTACAACAATCATCCCAACAACAATAACATCCTCAACAACAACAACAACAATCAGAAGCAGCTATGCCAAAGGTGTGAAAAGTATCACTCAGGGTTCTGCACCAAATTTTGCAACAAGTGTAAAAGAAATGGTTATAGCGCGGCGAAGTGTGAGGTCTACGGACCAGGGGTTAACAGAACGAAAGGAACAAATGGTGTCGGAACGAGTAATGGTGGAGCAAGTAGTGTGGGAGAAAGTTATGCCAATGTAGTTTGTTATAAATGTGGAAAACCGGGCCACATTATTAGAAATTGCCCAAACCAGGAGAACACGAATGGGCAAGGCCGCGGAAGAGTTTTCAATATTAATGCGACAGAGGCACAGGAAGACTCGGAGCTTGTTACGGGTACGTTTCTTATTGACAATAAATCTGCTTACGTTTTATTTGATTCGGGTGCGGATAGAAGCTATATGAGTAGAGATTTTTGTGCTAAATTAAGTTGTCCATTGACGCTGTTGGATAGTAAATTTTTACTCGAATTAGCAAATGGTAAATTAATTTCAGCAGATAATATATGCCGGAATCGAGAAATTAAACTGGCTAGCGAAATATTTAAGATCGATTTGATACCAGTAGAGTTAGGGAGTTTTGATGTAATAGTTGGCATGGACTGGCTGAAGAAGGTGAAAGCAGAGATCGTATGTTATAAAAATGCAATTCGCATTGTACGAGAAGAAGGAGAACCCTTAATGGTGTACAGAGAAAAGGGCAACATGAAGCTACATCTTATTAGTAATTTGAAGGCACAAAAACTAATAAGAAAAGGTTGCTATGCTGTTCTAGCACACGTCGAGAAAGTACAAACTGAAGAAAAAAGCATCAATAATGTTCCCGTCGCAAAAGAATTTCCCGATGTATTTCCGAAAGAATTATCGGGACTACCTCCACATCGATCTGTTGAATTTCAAATAAATCTTGTACCAGGAGCTGCACCAATAGCTCGTGCTCCTTATAGACTCGCACCCAGCGAGATGAAAGAACTGCAAAGCCAACTGCAAGAACTATTAGAACGTGGTTTCATTCGACCAAGCACATCACCATGGGGAGCTCCTGTTTTGTTTGTCAAAAAGAAGGATGGTACATTTAGGTTGTGTATTGACTACAGAGAGTTGAACAAACTTACCATCAAAAACCGTTATCCACTGCCGAGAATTGACGACTTATTTGATCAACTACAAGGCTCGTCGGTTTATTCGAAGATCGATTTACGTTCTGGATATCATCAAATGCGAGTAAAGGAGGATGATATTCCAAAAACTGCTTTTAGGACGCGTTATGGTCATTACGAGTTTATGGTTATGCCGTTTGGATTGACTAACGCACCAGCTGTGTTCATGGACCTTATGAACCGAGTGTGTGGGCCATATCTTGAAAATTTTGTCATTGTTTTCATCGATGACATACTTATTTACTCAAAGAATGATCAAGAGCACGAAGAACATTTGAGAAAAGTTCTAGAAGTATTGAGGAAAGAAAAACTGTACGCTAAGTTTTCAAAGTGTGCATTTTGGTTGGAAGAAGTTCAATTCCTCGGTCACATAGTGAACAAAGAAGGTATCCAGGTGGACCCGGCAAAGATCGAAACCATTGAAAAGTGGGAAACCCCAAAAACTCCGAAGCATATACGTCAATTTTTAGGATTGGCTAGTTACTACAGAAGATTCATCCAAGATTTCTCCAAAATAGCAAAACCCTTGACTGCATTAACGCATAAAGGGAAGAAATTTGAATGGAAGGATGAACAAGAGATGGCGTTTCAATTATTGAAGAAAAAGCTAACTACGGCACCTATATTGTCATTGCCTGAAGGGAATGATGATTTTGTGATTTATTGTGACGCATCAAAGCAAGGTCTCGGTTGTGTATTAATGCAACGGACGAAGGTGATTGCTTATGCGTCTAGACAATTGAAGATTCACGAGCAAAATTATACGACGCATGATTTGGAATTAGGCGCGGTTGTTTTTTCATTAAAGACTTGGATGCACTACTTATATGGGGTCAAAAGTATTATATATACCGACCACAAAAGTCTTCAACACATATTTAATCAGAAACAACTGAATATGAGGCAGCGTAGGTGGATTGAATTGTTGAATGATTACGACTTTGAGATTCGTTACCACCCGGGGAAGGCAAATGTGGTAGCCGACGCCTTGAGCAGAAAGGACAGAGAACCCATTCGAGTAAAATCTATGAATATAATGATTCACACTAACCTTACTACTCAAATAAAGGAGGTGTAGCAAGGAGTTTTAAAAGAGGGAAATTTAAAGGATGAAATACCCAAAGGATCGGAGAAGCATCTTAATATTCGGGAAGACGGAACCCGGTATAGGGCTGAAAGAATTTGGGTACCAAAATTTGGAGATATGAGAGAAATGGTACTTAGAGAAGCTCATAAAACCAGATACTCAATACATCCTGGAACGGGGAAGATGTACAAGGATCTTAAGAAACATTTTTGGTGGCCAGGTATGAAGGCTGATATTGCTAAATATGTAGGAGAATGTTTGATGTGTTCTAAGGTCAAAGCTGAGCATCAGAAACCATCAGGTCTACTTTAACAACCCGAAATCCCGGAATGGAAATGGGAAAACATTACCATGGATTTCATCACTAAATTGCCAAGGACTGCAAGTGGTTTTGATACTATTTGGGTAATAGTTGATCGTCTCACCAAATCAGCACACTTCCTGCCATTAAGAGAAGATGACAAGATGGAGAAGTTAGCACGACTGTATTTGAAGGAAGTCGTCTCCAGACATGGAATACCAATCTCTATTATCTCTGATAGGGATGGCAGATTTATTTCAAGATTCTGGCAGACATTACAGCAAGCATTAGGAACTCGTCTAGACATGAGTACTGCCTATCATCCACAAACTGATGGGCAGAGCGAAGGGACGATACAAACGCTTGAAGACATCCTACGAGCATGTGTTATTGATTTTGGAAACAGTTGGGATCGACATCTACCGTTAGCAGAATTTTCTTACAACAACAGCTACCATTCAAGCATTGAGATGGCGCCGTTTGAAGCACTTTATGGTAGAAAGTGAAGGTCTCCGATTTGTTGGAGTGAAGTGGGGGATAGACAGATTACGGGTTCGGAGATAATACAAGAAACTACCGAGAAAATCATCCAAATTCAACAAAGATTGAAAACCGCCCAGAGTCGACAAAAGAGCTACGCGGACAGTAAAAGAAAAGATATAGAGTTTGAAATTGGAGAAATGGTCATGCTTAAGGTTTCACCTTGGAAAGGCGTTGTTCGATTTGGTAAACGGGGGAAACTAAATCCAAGGTACATTGGACCATTCAAGATTATAGATCGTGTCACACCAGTAGCTTACCAACTGAAGCTACCTCAACAACTCACGGCTGTACATAACACTTTCCACGTCTCAAATTTGAAGAAATGTTTTGCTAAAGAAGATCTCACTATTCCGTTGGACGAAATCCAAATCAATGAAAAACTTCAATTCATTGAAGAACCCGTCGAAATAATGGATCGTGAGGTTAAGAGACTTAAACAAAACAAGATACTGATTGTTAAGGTTCGATGGAATGCTCGTAGAGGACCCGAGTTCACTTGGGAGCGTGAAGATCAGATGATGAAGAAATACCCGCATTTATTTCCAGAAGATACGTCAACACCTCCAACTGCTTAAAATTTCGGGACGAAATTTATTTAACGGGTAGGTACTGTAGTGACCCGAACTTTTCCATGTTTATATATATATTAAATGAAATTGTTAATTACATGATTAAGTGTTTCCAACATGTTAAATAATCAAACTTGTTAAGACTTGATTAATTGAAATAGGTTTCATATAGACAATTGACCACCCAAGTTGACCGGTGATTCACGAACGTTAAAACTTGTAAAAACTATACGATGACATATATATGGTTATATATATAGTTAACATGATTTTATTATAAGTATGTATCTCATTAGGTATTTTAACAATGAGTTATATACATAAAAATGAGACTATTAATTTAAGAAACTCAAAAACGATATATATAACGATTATCGTTATAACAACGTCTTACTAGGTACATATGAATCATATTAAGATATTGATACACTTGGTTAATTCTGTTAAATGATAAGTAAATATATTATTAAGTGTATTAACAATGAAATACATATGTAAAAATAAGACTACTAACTTAATGATTTCGAAACGAGACATATTTGTAACGATTATCGTTGTAACGACATTTAACTGTATATATATCATACTAAGATATATTATATATCATAATATCATGATAATATAACAATTTAACATCTCATTTGTTATAATAAACAATGGGTTAACAACATTCAACAAGATCGTTAACCTAAAGGTTTTAAAACAACATTTACATGTAACGACTAACGATGACTTAACGACTCAGTTAAAATGTATATACATGTAGTGTTTTAATATGTATTCATACACTTTTGTAAGACTTCAAGATACTTATCAAAATACTTCTACTTAACAAAAATGCTTACAATTACATCCTCGTTCAGTTTCATCAACAATTCTACTCGTATGCACCCGTATTCGTACTCGTACAATACACAGCTTTTAGATGTATGTACTATTGGTATATACACTCCAATGATCAGCTCTTAGCAGCCCATGTGAGTCACTTAACACATGTGGGAACCATCATTTGGCAACTAGCATGAAATATCTCATAAAATTACAAAAATATGAGTAATCATTCATGACTTATTTACATGAAAACAAAATTACATATCCTTTATATCTAATCCATACACCAACGACCAAAAACACCTACAAACACTTTCATTCTTCAATTTTCTTCATCTAATTGATCTCTCTCAAGTTCTATCTTCAAGTTCTTAGTGTTCTTCATAAATTCCAAAAGTTCTAGTTTCATAAAATCAAGAATACTTCCAAGATTGCAAGTTTACTTCCAAGTTTTCTAAATCCATTCCAAGTAATCATCCAAGATCAAGAAACCTTTGTTACATACAGTAGGTTATCTTTCTAATACAAGGTAATAATCATATTCAAACTTTAATTCAATTTCTATAACTGTAACAATCTTATTTCGGGTGAAAATCTTACTTGAAATTGTTTTCGTGTCATGATTCTGCTTCAAGAACTTTCAAGCCATCCAAGGATCCTTTGAAGCTAGATCTATTTTTCTCATTTCCAGTAGGTTTATCCAAGGAACTTGAGGTAGTAATGATGTTCATAACATCATTCGATTCATACATATAAAGCTATCTTATTCGAAGGTTTAAACTTGTAATCACTAGAACATAGTTTAGTTAATTCTAAACTTGTTCGCAAATAAAAGTTAATCCTTCTAACTTTACTTTTAAAATCAACTAAACATATGTTCTATATCTATATGATATGCTAACTTAATGATTTAAAACCTGGAAACACGAAAAACACCGTAAAACCGGATTTACGTCGTCGTAGTAACACCGCGGGCTGTTTTGGGTTAGTTAATTAAAAACTATGATAAACTTTGATTTAAAAGTTGTTATTCTGGGAAAATGATTTTTATTATGAAAATGAAACTATATCCAAAAATTATGGTTAAACTCAAAGTGGAAGTATGTTTTCTAAAATGGTCATCTAGACGTCGTTCTTTCGACTGAAATGACTACCTTTACAAAAACGACTTGTAACTTATTTTTCCGACTATAAACCTATACTTTTTCTGTTTAGATTCATAAAATAGAGTTCAATATGAAACCATAGCAATTTGATTCACTCAAAACGGATTTAAAATGAAGAAGTTATGGGTAAAACAAGATTGGATAATTTTTCTCATTTTAGCTACGTGAAAATTGGTAACAAATCTATTCCAACCATAACTTAATCAATTTGTATTGTATATTATGTAATCTTGAGATACCATAGACACGTATACAATGTTTCGACCTATCATGTCGACACATCTATATATATTTCGGAACAACCATAGACACTCTATATGTGAATGTTGGAGTTAGCTATACAGGGTTGAGGTTGATTCCAAAATATATATAGTTTGAGTTGTGATCAATACTGAGATACGTATACACTGGGTCATGGATTGATTCAAGATAATATTTATCGATTTATTTATGTACATCTAACTGTAGACAACTAGTTGTAGGTTACTAACGAGGACAGCTGAATTAATAAACTTAAAACATCAAAATATATTAAAAGTGTTGTAAATATATTTTGAACATACTTTGATATATATGTATATATTGTTATAGGTTCGTGAATCAACCAGTGGCCAAGTCTTACTTCCCGACGAAGTAAAAATCTGTGAAAGTGAGTTATAGTCCCACTTTTAAAATCTAATATTTTTGGGATGAGAATACATGCAGGTTTTATAAATGATTTACAAAATAGACACAAGTACGTGAAACTACATTCTATGGTTGAATTATCAAAATCGAATATGCCCCTTTTTATTAAGTCTGGTAATCTAAGAATTAGGGAACATACACCCTAATTGACGCGAATCCTAAAGATAGATCTATTGGGCCTAACAAACCCCATCCAAAGTACCGGATACTTTAGTACTTCGAAATTTATATCATATCCGAAGGGTGTCCCGGAATGATGGGGATATTCTTATATATGCATCTTTTTAATGTCGGTTACCAGGTGTTCACCATATGAATGATTTTTATCTCTATGTATGGGATGTGTATTGAAATATGAAATCTTGTGGTCTATTGTTACGATTTGATATATATAGGTTAAACCTATAACTCACCAACATTTTTGTTGACGTTTAAAGCATGTTTATTCTCAGGTGAATACTAAGAGCTTCCGCTGTTGCATACTAAAATAAGGACAAGATTTGGAGTCCATGTTTGTATGATATTGTGTAAAAACTGCATTCAAGAAATTGATTTCGATGTAACATATTTATATTGTAAACCATTATGTAATGGTCGTGTGTAAACAGGATATTTTAGATTATCATTATTTGATAATCTACGTAAAGCTTTTTAAACCTTTATTTATGAAATAAAGGTTATGGTTTGTTTTAAAATGAATGCAGTCTTTGAAAAACGTCTCATATAGAGGTCAAAACCTCGCAACGAAATCAATTAATATGGAACGTTTTTAATCAATAAGAACGGGACATTTCAACTTTGACCCATGGTGCAATTCCAACCCATTTGCACACATAACCCTAATAATGGGTCAATTTTACCAAAACCCTAACGCTAGCCCATTAAGGTCTTAATACACTTTATAATCACAAGTTTAGTGTGTTTTCATACTCATTAATCAACCTAGGTCGCCCAAGACCCATTTGACCCATTTCGAGGTCAACACACCCAATTGGGTCACCCACAACCCAAATGACACCCACTAACATTAACCACAAGTGTGCTAGTGATTTACTAAGTCCTTAAGACCCATTTACACACTTTAACCTTTCAAAACCCTAGGTTAGTCATCTTTGAGTCTTCATGACCCAAACTTACCCAAAAACCCCCAAATCACTAGCAAATGAGTTTTATACACATCACTAACCCAAACCCTAAACCTTAACCAATTAATAGTAAGGAAATCAAGGTTAAGACTTACCACTATAATCAAAATGTAGCTAGTGGAGAGATGAACAACTTTAATGCTCGAGCTCTAACCCGAAACAAGCTTCTTCTACTTCGATTTGAGCTTTCTCGCACTTGAATCACACACTCTCTCTAGAATTGAAGTGGATGAAGTTTGGTGGTTGTAAATGGAGTAAATGAGGCTCCACAAATTGACCTAGGGCCTTAAATTCGTCCACAATGTGAAATTACCAAGTTACCCCTTTTAAATATCTAAAACACAAAAACAGGCTCGTCAGGCAATCTGGATGGCGTCCAGAATTCTGGACGGCATCCAGACCTTTAAACTGGGATGGCGTCCCACCCTGTTGGACGGCGTCCAACATAACAGGGAAAAACTGGTTCTTACAAGTCTCCCCCACTTGAACCGGATTGCGACCTCGCAATCCAAGCCGCATGACAAGTAGGAAGATACACAAGAACAAACTCTTCGGGCTCCCAAGTAAACTCGGAACCTTTACTACGACACCATTGAATTTAAAAGTCCTAACCACTTTATTTCTCAATCTTTTGACCTTCTCGTCGAGTATAGAAATTGGCTCCTCAACATATTCCAACTTATTATTTAGCTCAATCTCGTCTAACGGTACCCATGATGAATCATCCGCAAGACACTTACAGAGATGGGAAACATGGAATGTATTATGGATCCCCGCAAGTTCTTCGGGTAATTCCAAACGATATGCAACTTCGCCAACCCAAGCTAAAACTTTAAATGGGCCAATAAACCGAGGAGCTAACTTTCCCCATTTTCAAAACCGAATAATACCTTTCCATGGCGAAACCTTAAGCATCACCATGTTGCCCTCTTGGAATTAGATCATTCGCCTACGTTTATCGGCATACGACTTTTGTCTATCTTGCACATTTTTCAAATGATCCCGAATCACATCAATCTTGCTATTCATTTCTAAAACCAAATCGGTACTCCCGATTTCCTTTTGTCCCACTTCACCCCAACAAATTGGAGTTCGACACCTTCGCCCATAAAGCATCTCATACGGTGGCATCCCAATACTAGTATGATAACTATTATTGTACGAGAATTCCACCAAAGGTAAGTGCTCGTCCCAACTACCACCAAAATCAATAATACACGCCCGTAACATATCCTCCAATGTTTGATTCGTACGTTCGGTTTGACCGTCCGTTTGAGGATGATACGTCGTGCTCAATTTTAATTGTGTACCCATATCGTCATGAAACTTTTCCTAAAACCGAGATGTGAAACGAGTATCTCGATCCAAAAAAATCGATATAGGAACCCCATGTCGAGCGACTACTTCCTTGATAAACAATTTAGCCAAGGTTAGTTCACATAAACCTAATCACTAATCAACACCCGGTCCGACCCGTCTCCTACAAGTCCCGCATAAAAACGCATACACATTAAAGTCTAAGTCTTGGCACCTATCTCAGGTCGCCTAAATCCCTTAGACCATGCTCTGATACCACTTGTAACGACCCAACCCTCGTTATAACAAAACACGACCCAAATTAAAAATTTTCTGGACCCGCACAACTGGACGGCGTCCAGTACTGAAGGCCTGGACGGCGTCCAGCCTTCTTGGACGGCGTCCAATTGGGCTAAAAAGTTCTTATCAATTTTCCATTAAGCTAGAACGAAAAACCCGCTTCCCAACACTTTCCAACGAAACCAATTATCACAACATATCAAAATAAGTAAAACTAATAGATTTCCAACATCGAAACGAGTTTTACAAAATGGGTCCCACAACGGCCGTTTTACGAGTTCGTACAAATCATGAGTTTCGACCACATTAGTTTAATTTCCAAACGACACTATGAGCATGGTGTTTGGGGGTTAAACTACCCAAATCTCGGTCAAACTCCAAAAGCTATCAAACCAAAAAGCGTCCCCTAAACCACGAGCGGGACCTCTAATCCAATCGGATGCCCTTACCCTTATCAACGCCGGAGTCTATAAAAAGATAAACAACGAGAGGGTAAGCAAAACGCTTAGTGAATGCAATAATTATGCACATACATATATAATATATCTACTTGCAATCACTTACTCACATACCGCATACATGCTAGCAACACAATTAGCTTATAATCTCAAGTATAAAGCTAGTAACCTCCAATACCGCAATCTAGCAACAACAAAGGCATATATATATATATATATATATATATATATATATATATATATATATATAACCCGAATAATATAGTATGCTACACTACAACACAATAACCATGGTTAACCAATTGAACAAGGGAACGGTGTTTAAAGATCGTCGGAGTTCATAACAACTATTAGTGCACTTAACACATCGTACACTAACCCCACGGGTGGCATCTTAACACGTCGATACTTCACCCTGGGTGGCATCTTAACACGTAGACACTTCACCCTGAGTGGCGTCTTAACAATTCGACACTTCACTCTTCATTTACTTGAGGTGGCATCTTAACACGTCGATACTTCACCTCGAGTGGCGCGTTAACACATCGGTACTTCACCCGTTAATCTCTTGGAGTGGCATCTTAGCACATCGATACTTCACTCTGGGTGGTGTCTTAACACATCGACACTTCACCCCGGGTGGTGTCTTAACACATCGACACTTCACCCGTCATATTACTTTGAGTGGTGTCTTAGCACATCGACACTTCACTCGTCACATGAAATGTGGTGTCTTAGCACATCGACACTTCACATCTCACGCTACAATAAATAAATACATTATATACCTACGCATATAATTATTCCACTCACCTTAGAGTCTTTTGCGAAAGATAACCGAGATTGCAACTTCAATGTAACGTACCTATTACATTTAGCATATAATCAAATCACCACTCAAGTTGGTCAACAAACTTACTCCCCATTCTAGTGCCACTTTGACCCAAGGTGCAATTCCAACCCATTTGCACACATAACCCTAATAATGGGTCAATTTCACCAAAACCCTAACGCTAGCCCATTAAGGTCTTAATACACTTTATAATCACAAGTTTAGTGTGTTTTCATACTCATTAATCAACCTAGGTCGCCCAAGACCTATTTGACCCATTTCGAGGTCAACACACCCAATTGGGTCACCCACAACCTAAATGACACCCACTAACATTAACCACAAGTGTGCTAGTGATTTACTAAGTCCTTAAGACCCATTTACACACTTTAACCTTTCAAAACCCTAGGTTAGTCATCTTTGAGTCTTCATGACCCAAACTTACCCAAAAACCCCCAAATCACTAGCAAATGGGTTTTATACACATCACTAACCCAAACCCTAAACCTTAACCAATTAATAGTAAGGAAATCAAGGTTAAGACTTACAACTACAATCAAAATGTAGCTAGTGGATAGATGAACAACTTTAATGCTCGAGCTCTAACCCGAAACAAGCTTCTTCTACTTCGATTTGAGCTTTCTCACACTTGAATCACACTCTCTCTCTAGAATTAAAGTGGATGAAGTTTGGTGGTTGTAAATGGAGTAAATGAGGCTCCATAAACTGATCTAGGGCCTTAAAGTCGTCCACAATGTGAAATTACCAAGTTACCCCTTTTAAATATCTAAAACACAAAAACAGGCTCGTCAGGCAATCTGGACGGCGTCCAGCCCTTCAAACTGGGACGGCGTCCCACCGTGTTGGACGGCATTCAACATAACAGGGAAAAACTGGTTCTTACATGAAATCGTTGAAAAGTGGGAAACACCGAAAACTCCGAAGCACATACGCCAATTTTTAGGGCTGGCTGGTTATTATAGGAGATTCATCCAAGATTTTTCCAAAATAGCAAAACCCTTGACTGCATTAACGCATAAAGGGAAGAAATTTGAATGGAAGGATGAACAAGAGAAAGCATTTCAATTGTTGAAGAAAAAGTTAACTACGGCACCTATATTGTCATTACCTGAAGGGAACGATGATTTTGTGATATATTGTGACGTCGCAAATCAAGGTCTCGGTTGTATATTAATGCAACGAATGAAGGAAATTGCTTATGCGTCTAGACAATTGAAGATTCACGAGCAAAATTATAGGATGCACGATTTGGAATTAGGCGCGGTTGTTTTTGCATTAAAGACTTGGAGGCACTACTTATATGGGGTTAAAAGTATTATATATACCGACCACAAAAGTCTTCAACACATATTTAATTAGAAACAACTGAACATGAGGCAGCGTAGGTGGATTGAATTGTTGAATGAATATGACTTTAAGATTCGTTACCACCCGGGAAAGGCAAATGTGGTAGCCGACGCCTTGAGCAGAAAGGACAGAGAACCCATTCGAGTAAAATCTATGAATATAATGATTCACAATAACCTTACTACTCAAATAAAGGAGGCGCAACAAGGAGTTTTAAAAGAGGAAAATTTAAAGAATGAAATATCCAAAGGATCGGAGAAGCATCTTAATATTTGGGAAGACGGAACCCGGTATAGGGCTGAAAGAATTTGGGTACCAAAATTTGGAGATATGAGAGAAATGGTACTTAGAGAAGCTCATAAAACCAGATACTCAATACATCTTAGAACGGGGAAGATGTACAAGGATCTCAAGAAACATTTTTGGTGGCCAGGTATGAAAGCCGACATTGCTAAATACGTAGGGGAATGTTTGACGTGTTCTAAGGTCAAAGCGGAGCATCAGAAACCATCAGGTCTACTTCAACAACCCGAATTCCCGAAATAGAAATGGCAAAACATTACCATGGATTTCATCACTAAATTGCCAAGGACTACAAGTGGTTTTGATACTATTTGGTTAATAGTCGATCGTCTCACCAAATCAGCACACTTTCTGCCAATGAGAGAAGATGATAAAATGGAGAAATTGGCGCGATTATATTTGAAGGAAGTTGTCTCCAGACATGGAATACCAAACTCTATTATCTCTGATAGGGATGGCAGATTTGTTTCAAGATTCTGGCAAACATTACAGCAAGCATTAGGAACTCGTCTAGACATGAGTACTGCCTATCATCCATAAACTGATGGGCAGAGCAAAAGGATGATACAAACGCTTGAAGACATGCTACGAGCAAGTGTTATTGATTTCGGAAACAGTTGGGATCGGCACCTCCCGTTAGCAGAATTTTCCTACAACAACAGCTACCATTCAAGCATTGACATGGCGCCGTTTGAAGCACTTTATGGTAGAAAGTTCAGGTCTCCGATTTGTTGGAGTGCAGTGGGGGATAGACAGATTACGGGTCCGGCGATAATATAAGAAACTACCGAGAAGATCATCTAAATTCAACAACGGTTGAAAACCGCCTAAAGTCGACAAAAGAGCTACGCCGACATTAAAAGAAAAGATATAGAAGTTGAAATTGGAGAGATGGTCATGCTTAAAGTTTCACCTTGGAAAGGCGTTGTTCGATTTGGTAAACAGGGGAAATTAAATCCAAGGTATATTGGACCATTCAAGATTATTGATCGTGTCGGACCAGTTGCTTACCGACTTGAATTACCACAACAACTCGCGGCTGTACATAACACTTTTCACGTCTAGAATTTGAAGAAATGCTTTACTACAGAAGATCTCACCATTCCATTAGACGAAATCCAAATCAACGAAAAACTTCAATTCATCGAAGAACCTGTCGAAATAATGGATCGTGAGGTTAAAAGACTTAAGCAAAACAAGATACCAATTGTTAAGGTTTGATGGAATGCTCGTAGAGGACCCGAGTTCACCTGGAAATGAGAAGATCAGATGAAGAAGAAATACCCGCACTTATTTCCAGAAGATAGGTCAACACCTCCAACTGCTTAAAATTTCGGGACGAAATTTATTTAACGGGTAGGTACTGTAGTGACCCGAACTTTTCCATGTTTATTTATATTAAATGAAATTGATATTTACATGATTAAGTGTTTCCAACATGTTAAGCAATCAAACTTGTTAAGACTTGATTAATTGAAATAGGTTTCATATAAACAATTGACCACCCAAGTTGACCGGTGATTCACGAACGTTAAAACTTGTAAAAACTATATGATGAAATATATATGGATATATATATATATATATATAGTTAACATGGTATTATGATAATTAAACATATCATTAAGTATATTAACAATGAACTACATATGTAAAAACAAGACTACTAACTTAAGGATTTCGAAACGAGACATATATGTAACGATTATCGTTGTAACAATATTTAACTATATATATATATCATATTAAGATATATTAATACATCATATTATCATGATAATGTAATAATTTAACATCTCTTTAGATATAATAAACAATGGGTTAACAACATTTAACAAGATCGTTAACCTAAAGGTTTCAAAACAACATTTACATGTAACGACTAACAATGACTTAACGACTCAGTTAAAATGTATATACATGAAGTGTTTTAATATGTATTCATACTCTTTTGAAAGACTTCAAGACACTTATCAAAATACTTCTACTTAACAAAAATGCTTACAATTACATCCTCGTTCAGTTTCATCAACAATTCTATACGTATGCACCCGTATTCGTACTCGTACAATACACAGCTTTTAGATGTATGTACTATTGGTATATACACTCCAATTATCAGCTCTTAGTAGCCCATGTGAGTAACCTAACACATGTGGGAACTATCATTTGGAAACTAGCATGAAATATCTCATAAAATTACAAAAATATTAGTAATCATTCATGACTTATTTACATGTAAACAAAATTACACATCCTTTATATCTAATCCATATACCAATGACCAAAAACACCTACAAACACTTTCATTCTTCAATTTTATTCATCTAATTGATCTCTCTCAAGTTCTATCTTCAAGTTCTAAGTGTTCTTCATAAATTCTATAAGTTCTAGTTTCATAAAATCAAGAATACTTCCAAGTTTGCTACCTTACTTCCAATCTTGTAAAGTGATCATCCATCCTCAAGAAATCTTTCTTATTTACAGTAAGATATCTTTCTAATATAAGGTAATACTCATATTCAAACTTTGATTCAATTTCTCTAACTATAACAATCTTATTTCGAGTGGAAATCTTACTTGAACTTGTTTTCGTGTCATGATTCTGCTTCAAGAACTTTCAAGCCATCCAAGGATCCTTTTGTAGTGACCCGAACTTTTCCATGTTTATATATATTAATTGAGATTGATATTTACATGATTAAATGTTTCCAACATGTTAAGCAATCAAACTTGTTAAGACTTGATTAATTGAAATAGGTTTCATATAGACAATTGACCACCCAAGTTGACCGGTGATTCACGAACGTTAAAACTTGTAAAAAAACTATATGATGACATATATATGGTTATATATATAGTTAACATGATATTATGATAAGTAAACATATCATTAATTATATTAACAATGAACTACATATGTAAAAACAAGACTACTAACTTAATGATTTTGAAACGAGACATATATGTAACGTTTATCGTTGTAACGACATTTAATGTATATATATCATATTAAGAGATATTCGTACATCATAATATCATGATAATATAATAATTTAAAATCTCTTTTGATATTATAAACATTGGGTTAACAACATTTAACAAGATCGTTAACCTAAAGGTTTCAAAACAACATTTACATGTAACGACTAACGATGACTTAACGACTCAGTTAAAATGTATATACATGTAGTGTTTTAATATGTATTCATACACTTTTGAAAGACTTCAAGACAATTATCAAAATACTTCTACTTAACAAAAATGCTTACAATTAGATCCTCGTTCAGTTTCATCAACAATTCTACTCGTATGCACCCGTATTCGTACTCGTACAATACACATCTTTTAGATGTATGTACTATTGGTATATACACTCCAATGATCAGCTCTTAGCAGCCCATGTGAGTCACCTAACACATGTGGGAACCATCATTTGGCAACTAGCATGAAATATCTCATAAAATTACAAAAATATGAGTAATCATTCATGACTTATTTACATGAAAACAAAATAACATATCCTTTATATCTAATCCATACACCAACGACCAAAAACACCTACAAACACTTTCATTCTTCAATTTTCTTCATCTAATTGATCTCTCTCAAGTTCTATCTTCAAGTTCTAAGTGTTCTTCATAAATTCTAAAAGTTTTAGTTTCATAAAATCAAGAATACTTTCAAGTTTGCTAGCTCACTTCCAATCTTGTAAGGTGATCATCCAACCTCAAGAAATCTTTGTTTCTTACAGTAGGTTAACATTCTAATACAAGGTAATAATCATATTCAAACTTTGGTTCAATTTCTATAACTATAACAATCTTATTTCAAGTGATGATCTTACTTGAACTTGTTTTCGTGTCATGATTCTGCTTCAAGAACTTCGAGCCATCCAAGGATCCATTGAAGCTAGATCCATTTTTCTCTTTTCCAGTAGGTTTATCCAAGGAACTTAAGGTAGTAATGATGTTCATAACATCATTCGATTCATACATATAAAGCTATCTTATTCGAAGGTTTAAACTTGTAATCACTAGAACATAGTTTAGTTAATTCTAAACTTGTTCGCAAACAAAAGTTAATCCTTCTAACTTGACTTTTAAAATCAACTAAACACATGTTATATATCTATATGATATGCTAACTTAATGATTTAAAACCTGGAAACACGAAAAAACACCGTAAAACCGGATTTACGCCGTCGTAGTAACACCGCGGGCTGTTTTGGGTTAGTTAATTAAAAACTATGATAAACTTTGATTTAAAAGTTGTTATTCTGAGAAAATGATTTTTATTATGAACATGAAACTATATCCAAAAATTATGGTTAAACTCAAAGTGGAAGTATGTTTTCTAAAATGGTCATCTAGACGTCGTTCTTTCGACTGAAATGACTACCTTTACAAAAACGACTTGTAACTTATTTTTCTGACTATAAACCTATACTTTTTTTGTTTAGATTCATAAAATAGAGTTCAATATGAAACCATAGCAATTTGATTCACTCAAAACGGATTTAAAATGAAGAAGTTATGGGTAAAACAAGATTGGATAATTTTTCTCATTTTAGCTACGTGAAAATTGGTAACAAATCTATTCCAACCATAACTTAATCAACTTGTATTATATATTATGTAATCTTGAGATACCATAGACACGTATACAATGTTTCGACCTATCATGTCGACACATCTATATATATTTCGGAACAACCATAGACACTCTATATGTGAATGTTGGAGTTAGCTATACAGGGTTGAGGTTGATTCCAAAATATATATAGTTTGAGTTGTGATCAATACTGAGATACGTATACACTGGGTCGTGGATTGATTCAAGATAATATTTACCGATTTATTTCTGTACATCTAACTGTGGACAACTAGTTGTAGGTTACTAACGAGGACAGCTGACTTAATAAACTTAAGACATCAAAATATATTAAAAGTGTTGTAAATATATTTTGAACATACTTTGATATATATGTATATATTTTTATAGGTTCGTGAATCAACCAGTGGCCAAGTCTTACTTCCCGACGAAGTAAAAATCTGTGAAAGTGAGTTTCATTTGCCTTTTTACCCTTTATATTTTTGGGACTGAGAATACATGCGCTTTTATAAATGTTTGAGGAAATAGACACAAGTAATTGAAACTACATTCTATGGTTGAATTATCGAAATCGAATATGCCCCTTTTTATTAAAGTCTGGTAATCTAAGAATTAGGGAACAGACACCCTAATTGACGCGAATCCTAAAGATAGATCTATTGGGCCTAACAAACCCCATCCAAAGTACCGGATGCTTTAGTACTTCGAAATTTATATCATATCCGAAGGGTGTCCCGGAATGATGGGGATATTCTTATATATGCATCTTGTTAATGTCGGTTACCAGGTGTTCACCATATGAATGATTTTTATCTCTATGTATGGGATGTGTATTGAAATATGAAATCTTGTGGTCTATTATTATGATTTGATATATATAGGTTAAACCTATAACTCACCAACATTTTTGTTGACGTTTTAAGCATGTTTATTCTCAGGTGATTATTAAGAGCTTCCGCTGTCACATACTTAAATAAGGACGAGATTTGGAGTCCATGCTTGTATGATATTGTGTAAAAACTGCATTCAAGAAACTTATTTTGTTGTAACATATTTGGATTGTAAACCATTATGTAATGGTCGTGTGTAAACAGGATATTTTAGATTATCATTATTTGATAATCTACGTAAAGCTTTTTAAAACCTTTATCTATGAAATAAAGGTTATGGTTTGTTTTAAAAATGAATGCAGTCTTTGAAAAACGTCTCATATAGAGGTCAAAACCTCGCAACGAAATCAATTAATATGGAACGTTTTTAATCAATAAGAACGGGACATTTCAGTTGGTATCCGAGCGTTGGTCTTAGAGAACCAGAAAATTTGCACTAGTGTGTCTTATCGAGTTTGTTAGGATGCATTAGTGAGTCTGGACTTCGACCGTGTTTACTTGAAAAATGATTGCTTAACAAATTTTGTTGGAAACTATATATTTTTAACATGTGAATATTATGTGATATATTAATCTCTTAACGCGTTTGATATTATGTGATAGATGTCTACCTCTAGAACAAGTCCCATTGACTCACCTAATAATAATGAAGAGTCAAATGTAAATTGGAATGATTCGTGGACTGATTCACAAGTTCCCGAAGAGGAACCGGAAGAAGAGTCGGAACCGGAAGAAGAATCGGAACCGGAAGAAGAATCGGAACCGGATGAAGAAATAGAACCGGTGGGGGAAATAATAAAACGATTAAGTAAAAGAAAATCCTCAACCAACCGACCAAGGTTAATTATGGTCAATGGTGTTTCCGCCAAGGAATCAAAATATTGGGAGGATTACCAATTCTCCGATGAATCGGATTCCGACGAGAATTCCGATAATGTTATAGAAATTACCCCAACTGAATTTAAAAAGGCAAAAGAAAATAATAAGGGAAAGGGCATAAAAATAGAGAAATCTAATTCCAACCCCGATGAACTTTATATGTATCGTCAACGCCCGAAGTCCTTAAGTTGTAACAATGACCCGGGAACCTCTAAACCACCAGGTTTTTCTAAACCAATGTGGACAACGACGGCTCGTATTAGGGGAACATCATATATCCCTAGAAACTTGGCAAAACGAACCAAAACCGAAGAAGAAGAAACGAGCGAGTCGGAATAAGATAGTTGTATTCGTGTGGTGTAATATATGTAATATAGTGTTCGTATGCTTTATGATATATGTAAAAATTGCTTGTATTAATAAGTATTTTTTTATGAATCTAACTCTTGTCTATTTTACAGTTTAAAAACACAAAATGGATAGACAACCCAATATTTTAAGAGACCTACCCGGAGACATGATTGATGAAATCTTGTCTAGAGTCGGCCAGAATTCCTCGGCACAACTATTTAAGGCGAGATCAGTTTGTAAGACATTCGAAGAACGTTCCAAGAATGTCTTGGTTTATAAGAGACTTTCTTTTGAAAGATGGGGGATATCACATTGGGAAACCCATAAGTTACGATGTGTTTACTTTGATGCATATATTGCGGGGAACCCAAATGCTATTTTACGCAACGGGTTAAGAAATTATTTTGACTCAATATATCCGAATATTGGACTTCGTGATTTAGAAAAAGCGGCTAACATGCAACATAAAGAAGCATGTTATGCTTACGGATTAGTAATGTTCGCTTCTCACCAAAGTGAGAACAAGAACATCGGGCTACAACTATTAAACAAAACGTTTCCACAAGTGACGGAGTCGGTAATTGGGGTAAGAAATGAGGTTTTTAGATTATTACGGGACTGTTGGACATTACGTAACCCTCGTCCCTTTGACGACGTTACAACACGCTGTCTTATCAACGGCCATAATGGTTATGTTGCACAAGACCAAGGATGGGAAGTAGTCCTAGTAAAACCAGAATGCATGACTTGTTTCTGGACGTATGAATTACGTGTTTTTATTGCCTTTGCTGAACGACTTGTGTACTAGCTAGAATTATCTTCACAACTATCTTGTATCAAAGTTATTGTGTGCTATATTTCAAGCTTTATGTAAAATAAGCGGTATTGTAAGTTTGTAAAATATTGTATAAAAGTTTGAACGCGAAATATTATTATAATCAGTTTTTCATATAGAATTGTAGTAGTTGAATTGTATATTAGCTACTAAGTATGAACTTAACGGGTAGGTACTACCCGAATTTAAACTTATAAAACGCTAATATGAAGAAAAAGCTTTTATAAATGAGTTCATATTATGCTACGAAATACTATTAACTACTCTTAATATTCTGTATGATTAACTTGTTCCATTTGACTATTTTGAAGGAAATGGCACCGACTACTCGACACACCGTGAATATGAATGAAGAGGAATTCCGTACTTTTCTAGCTTCAAACATAGCCGCAGTACAGGCTGCGCTACATACCAACAATAACCTTGGATCTAGCAGTACAGGAAATCGTGTAGGATGCACCTACAAAGAATTCACTGCCTGCAAACCTTTGGAATTTGATGGAACCGAAGGACCGATCGGATTGAAACGGTGGACCGAGAAGGTCGAATCGGTGTTTGCCATAAGTAAGTGTACTGAAGAGGACAAAGTGAAGTATGCTACGCATACCTTCACAGGTTCTGCGTTAACATGGTGGAATACCTATCTAGAGCAAGTGGGACAAGACGATGCATACGCACTACCGTGGTCAGCATTCAAGCACTTGATGAACGAGAAGTACCGTCCCAGAACCGAGGTCAATAAGCTCAAGACAGAACTTAGAGGGTTACGAACCCAAGGATTTGATATTACCACGTACGAAAGACGATTCACAGAATTGTGCCTATTGTGTCCGGGAGCATTCGAAGATGAGGAAGAGAAGATCGACGCGTTTGTGAAAGGATTACCGGAAAGAATCCAAGAAGATATAAGTTCACACGAGCCCGCCTCCATACAACAGGCATGTAGAATGGCTCACAAACTCGTGAACCAAATTGAAGAAAGAATTAAAGAACAGACTGCTAAAGAGGCCAATGTGAAGCAAGTCAAAAGAAAGTGGGAGGAAAACGGTGATAAGAATCACCAATACAACAACAACAACAATTACAACAACAATCGCAACAATTATCCCAACAATCGCAACATCAATCGCAACTACAACAAACGGCCCAACAACAACAACAACAACAACAGCAACTACAACAATCATCCCAACAACAATAATAAAAGCAACAACAACAACAATCAGAAGCAGCTATGCCAAAGGTGTGAAAAGAATCACTCGGGGTTCTGCACCAAATTTTGCAACAAGTGTAAAAGAAATGGTCATAGCGCGGCGAAGTGTGAGGTCTACGGACCAGGGGTTAATAGAACGAAAGGAACAAATGGTGTCGGAACGAGTAATGGCGGAGCAAGTAGTGTCGGAGCAAGTTATGCCAATGTAGTTTGTTATAAATGTGGAAAACCGGGCCACATTATTAGAAATTGCCCGAACCAGGAGAACACGAATGGACAAGGCCGCGGAAGAGTTTTCAATATTAATGCGGCAGAGGCACAGGAAGACCCGGAGCTTGTTACGGGTACGTTTCTTATTGACAATAAATCTGCTTACGTTTTATTTGATTCGGGTGCGGATAGAAGCTATATGAGTAGAGATTTTTGTGCTAAATTAAGTTGTCCATTGACGCCTTTGGATAGTAAATTTTTACTCGAATTAGCAAATGGTAAATTAATTTCAGCAGATAATATATGTCGGAATCGAGAAATTAAACTGGTTAGCGAAACATTTAAGATTGATTTGATACCAGTAGAGTTAGGGAGTTTTGATGTGATAATCGGTATGGACTGGTTGAAAGAAGTGAAAGCAGAGATCGTTTGTTACAAAAATGCAATTCGCATTATACGAGAAAAAGGAAAACCCTTAATGGTGTACGGAGAAAAGGGCAACACGAAGCTACATCTTATTAGTAATTTGAAGGCACAAAAACTAATAAGAAAAGGTTGCTATGCTGTTCTAGCACACGTCGAGAAAGTACAAACTGAAGAAAAGAGCATCAATGATGTTCCCGTCGCAAAAGAATTTCCTGATGTATTTCCGAAAGAATTACCGGGATTACCCCCACATCGATCCGTTGAATTTCAAATAGATCTTGTACCAGGAGCTGCACCAATAGCTCGTGCTCCTTACAGACTCGCACCCAGCGAGATGAAAGAACTACAAAGCCAATTACAAGAACTTTTAGAGCGTGGTTTCATTCGACCAAGCACATCACCGTGGGGAGCTCCTGTTTTGTTTGTCAAGAAGAAAGATGGTACATTCAGGTTGTGTATCGACTACCGAGAGTTGAACAAACTTACCATCAAGAACCGCTACCCACTACCGAGAATCGATGACTTATTTGATCAACTACAAGGCTCGTCTGTTTATTCAAAGATTGACTTACGTTCCGGGTATCATCAAATGCGGGTGAAAGAAGATGATATTCCAAAGACTGCTTTCAGAACACGTTACGGTCATTACGAGTTTATGGTCATGCCGTTTGGTTTAACTAATGCACCAGCTGTGTTCATGGACCTTATGAACCGAGTGTGTGGACCATACCTTGACAAGTTTGTCATTGTTTTCATTGATGACATACTTATTTACTCAAAGAATGACCAAGAACACGGTGAACATTTGAGAAAGGTGTTAGAAGTATTGAGGAAGGAAGAATTGTACGCTAAGTTTTCAAAGTGTGCATTTTGGTTGGAAGAGGTTCAATTCCTCGGTCACATAGTGAACAAAGAAGGTATTAAGGTGGATCCGGCAAAGATAGAAACTGTTGAAAAGTGGGAAACCCCGAAAACTCCGAAACACATACGCCAGTTTTTAGGACTAGCTGGTTACTACAGAAGGTTCATCCAAGACTTTTCCAGAATAGCAAAACCCTTGACTGCATTAACGCATAAAGGGAAGAAATTTGAATGGAATGATGAACAAGAGAAAGCGTTTCAATTATTGAAGAAAAAGCTAACTACGGCACCTATATTGTCATTGCCTGAAGGGAATGATGATTTTGTGATTTATTGTGACGCATCAAAGCAAGGTCTCGGTTGTGTATTAATGCAACGAATGAAGGTGATTGCTTATGCGTCTAGACAATTGAAGATTCACGAACAAAATTATACGACGCATGATTTGGAATTAGGCGCGGTTGTTTTTGCATTAAAGACTTGGAGGCACTACTTATATGGGGTCAAAAGTATTATATATACCGACCACAAAAGTCTTCAACACATATTTAATCAGAAACAACTGAATATGAGGCAGCGTAGGTGGATTGAATTATTGAATGATTACGACTTTGAGATTCGTTACCACCCGGGGAAGGCAAATGTGGTAGCCGATGCCTTGAGCAGGAAGGACAGAGAACCCATTCGAGTAAAATCTATGAATATAATGATTCATAATAACCTTACTACTCAAATAAAGGAGGCGCAACAAGGAGTTTTAAAAGAGGGAAATTTAAAGGATGAAATACCCAAAGGATCAGAGAAGCATCTTAATATTCGGGAAGACGGAACCCGGTATAGGGCTGAAAGGATTTGGGTACCAAAATTTGGAGATATGAGAGAAATGGTACTTAGAGAAGCTCATAAAACCAGATACTCAATACATCCTGGAACGGGGAAGATGTACAAGGATCTCAAGAAACATTTTTGGTGGCCGGGTATGAAAGCCGATGTTGCTAAATACGTGGGAGAATGTTTGACGTGTTCTAAGGTCAAAGCTGAGCATCAGAAACCATCAGGTCTACTTCAACAACCCGAAATCCCAGAATGGAAATGGGAAAACATTACCATGGATTTCATCACTAAATTGCCAAGGACTGCAAGTGGTTTTGATACTATTTGGGTAATAGTTGATCGTCTCACCAAATCAGCACACTTCCTGCCAATAAGAGAAGATGACAAGATGGAGAAGTTAGCACGACTGTATTTGAAGGAAGTCGTCTCCAGACATGGAATACCAATCTCTATTATCTCTGATAGGGATGGCAGATTTATTTCAAGATTCTGGCAGACATTACAGCAAGCATTAGGAACTCGTCTAGACATGAGTACTGCCTATCACCCACAAACTGATGGGCAGAGTGAAAGGACGATACAAACGCTTGAAGACATGCTACGAGCATGTGTTATTGATTTCGGAAACAGTTGGGATCGACATCTACCATTAGCAGAATTTTCCTACAACAACAGCTACCATTCAAGCATTGAGATGGCGCCGTTTGAAGCACTTTATGGTAGAAAGTGCAGGTCTCCGATTTGTTGGAGTGAAGTGGGGGATAGACAGATTACGGGTCCGGAGATTATACAAGAAACTACCGAGAAGATCATCCAAATTCAACAACGGTTGAAAACCGCCCAAAGTCGACAAAAGAGCTACGCTGACATTAAAAGAAAAGATATAGAATTTGAAATTGGAGAGATGGTCATGCTTAAAGTTGCACCTTGGAAAGGCGTTGTTCGATTTGGTAAACGAGGGAAATTAAATCCAAGGTATATTGGACCATTCAAGATTATTGATCGTGTCGGACCAGTAGCTTACCGACTTGAGTTACCTCAACAACTCGCGGCTGTACATAACACTTTCCACGTCTCGAATTTGAAGAAATGTTTTGCTAAAGAAGATCTCACTATTCCGTTAGATGAAATCCAAATTAACGAAAAACTTCAATTCATCGAAGAACCCGTCGAAATAATGGATCGTGAGGTTAAAAGACTTAAGCAAAACAAGATACCAATTGTTAAGGTTCGATGGAATGCTCGTAGAGGACCCGAGTTCACCTGGGAGCGGGAAGATCAGATGAAGAAGAAATACCCGCATCTATTTCCAGAAGATTCGTCAACACCTTCAACAGCTTAAAATTTCGGGACGAAATTTATTTAACGGGTAGGTACTGTAGTGACCCGAACTTTTCCATGTTTATATATATTAATTGAGATTGATATTTACATGATTAAATGTTTCCAACATGTTAAGCAATCAAACTTGTTAAGACTTGATTAATTGAAATAGGTTTCATATAGACAATTGACCACCCAAGTTGACCGGTGATTCACGAACGTTAAAACTTGTAAAAAAACTATATGATGACATATATATGGTTATATATATAGTTAACATGATATTATGATAAGTAAACATATCATTAATTATATTAACAATGAACTACATATGTAAAAACAAGACTACTAACTTAATGATTTTGAAACGAGACATATATGTAACGTTTATCGTTGTAACGACATTTAATGTATATATATCATATTAAGAGATATTCGTACATCATAATATCATGATAATATAATAATTTAAAATCTCTTTTGATATTATAAACATTGGGTTAACAACATTTAACAAGATCGTTAACCTAAAGGTTTCAAAACAACATTTACATGTAACGACTAACGATGACTTAACGACTCAGTTAAAATGTATATACATGTAGTGTTTTAATATGTATTCATACACTTTTGAAAGACTTCAAGACAATTATCAAAATACTTCTACTTAACAAAAATGCTTACAATTAGATCCTCGTTCAGTTTCATCAACAATTCTACTCGTATGCACCCGTATTCGTACTCGTACAATACACAGCTTTTAGATGTATGTACTATTGGTATATACACTCCAATGATCAGCTCTTAGCAGCCCATGTGAGTCACCTAACACATGTGGGAACCATCATTTGGCAACTAGCATGAAATATCTCATAAAATTACAAAAATATGAGTAATCATTCATGACTTATTTACATGAAAACAAAATAACATATCCTTTATATCTAATCCATACACCAACGACCAAAAACACCTACAAACACTTTCATTCTTCAATTTTCTTCATCTAATTGATCTCTCTCAAGTTCTATCTTCGTTCTAAGTGTTCTTCATAAATTCTAAAAGTTTTAGTTTCATAAAATCAAGAATACTTTCAAGTTTGCTAGCTCACTTCCAATCTTGTAAGGTGATCATCCAACCTCAAGAAATCTTTGTTTCTTACAGTAGGTTAACATTCTAATACAAGGTAATAATCATATTCAAACTTTGGTTCAATTTCTATAACTATAACAATCTTATTTCAAGTTATGATCTTACTTGAACTTGTTTTCGTGTCATGATTCTGCTTCAAGAACTTCGAGCCATCCAAGGATCCATTGAAGCTAGATCCATTTTTCTCTTTTCCAGTAGGTTTATCCAAGGAACTTAAGGTAGTAATGATGTTCATAACATCATTCGATTCATACATATAAAGCTATCTTATTCGAAGGTTTAAACTTGTAATCACTAGAACATAGTTTAGTTAATTCTAAACTTGTTCGCAAACAAAAGTTAATCCTTCTAACTTGACTTTTAAAATCAACTAAACACATGTTATATATCTATATGATATGCTAACTTAATGATTTAAAACCTGGAAACACGAAAAAACACCGTAAAACCGGATTTACGCCGTCGTAGTAACACCGCGGGCTGTTTTGGGTTAGTTAATTAAAAACTATGATAAACTTTGATTTATAAGTTGTTATTCTGAGAAAATGATTTTTATTATGAACATGAAACTATATCCAAAAATTATGGTTAAACTCAAAGTGGAAGTATGTTTTCTAAAATGGTCATCTAGACGTCGTTCTTTCGACTGAAATGACTACCTTTACAAAAACGACTTGTAACTTATTTTTCTGACTAGAAACCTATACTTTTTTTGTTTAGATTCATAAAATAGAGTTCAATATGAAACCATAGCAATTTGATTCACTCAAAACGGATTTAAAATGAAGAAGTTATGGGTAAAACAAGATTGGATAATTTTTCTCATTTTAGCTACGTGAAAATTGGTAACAAATCTATTCCAACCATAACTTAATCAACTTGTATTATATATTATGTAATCTTGAGATACCATAGACACGTATACAATGTTTCGACCTATCATGTCGACACATCTATATATATTTCGGAACAACCATAGACACTCTATATGTGAATGTTGGAGTTAGCTATACAGGGTTGAGGTTGATTCCAAAATATATATAGTTTGAGTTGTGATCAATACTGAGATACGTATACACTGGGTCGTGGATTGATTCAAGATAATATTTACCGATTTATTTCTGTACATCTAACTGTGGACAACTAGTTGTAGGTTACTAACGAGGACAGCTGACTTAATAAACTTAAGACATCAAAATATATTAAAAGTGTTGTAAATATATTTTGAACATACTTTGATATATATGTATATATTGTTATAGGTTCGTGAATCAACCAGTGGCCAAGTCTTACTTCCCGACGAAGTAAAAATCTGTGAAAGTGAGTTTCATTTGCCTTTTTACCCTTTATATTTTTGGGACTGAGAATACATGCGCTTTTATAAATGTTTGACGAAATAGACACAAGTAATTGAAACTACATTCTATGGTTGAATTATCGAAATCGAATATGCCCCTTTTTATTAAAGTCTGGTAATCTAAGAATTAGGGAACAGACACCCTAATTGACGCGAATCCTAAAGATAGATCTATTGGGCCTAACAAACCCCATCCAAAGTACCGGATGCTTTAGTACTTCGAAATTTATATCATATCCGAAGGGTGTCCCGGAATGATGGGGATATTCTTATATATGCATCTTGTTAATGTCGGTTACCAGGTGTTCACCATATGAATGATTTTTATCTCTATGTATGGGATGTGTATTGAAATATGAAATCTTGTGGTCTATTATTATGATTTGATATATATAGGTTAAACCTATAACTCACCAACATTTTTGTTGACGTTTTAAGCATGTTTATTCTCAGGTGATTATTAAGAGCTTCCGCTGTCACATACTTAAATAAGGACGAGATTTGGAGTCCATGCTTGTATGATATTGTGTAAAAACTGCATTCAAGAAACTTATTTTGTTGTAACATATTTGGATTGTAAACCATTATGTAATGGTCGTGTGTAAACAGGATATTTTAGATTATCATTATTTGATAATCTACGTAAAGCTTTTTAAAACCTTTATCTATGAAATAAAGGTTATGGTTTGTTTTAAAAATGAATGCAGTCTTTGAAAAACGTCTCATATAGAGGTCAAAACCTCGCAACGAAATCAATTAATATGGAACGTTTTTAATCAATAAGAACGGGACATTTCACCTTTGAAGCTAGATCTATTTTTCTCATTTCCAGTAGGTTTATCCACAAAATCTAAGGTAGTAATAATGTTCATAACATCATTCGATTTATATATATATAACTACCTTATTCGAAGGTTTAAACTTGAAATCACTAGAAAATAGTTTAGTTAATTCTAAACTTGTTCGCAAACAAAAGTTAATCCTTCTAACTTGAATTTTAAAATCAACTAAACACATGTTCTATATCTATATGATATGATAACTTAAAGATTTAAAACTTGGAAACATGAAAAAACACCGTAAAACCGGACATACGCCGTCGTAGTAACACCGCGTGCTGTTTTGGGTTTGATAATTAAAAACTATGATAAACTCTGATTTAAAAGTTGTTCTTCTGGTAAAATGATTTTTCTTATAAACATGAAACTATATCCAAAAATCATGCTTAAACTCAAAGTGAAAGTATGTTTTTTCAAAATGGTCATCAAGTGTCCTTCTTTCGACTGAAATGACTACCTCTTACAAAAATGACTTGTAACTTATATTTCCGACTATAAACCTATACTTTTTCTGTTTAGATTTATAAAATAGAGTTCAATATGAAACCATATCAATTTGATTCACTCAAAACGGATTTAAAACGAAGAAGTTATGGGTAAAACAAGATTGGATATTTTTTGATTGTTGTAGCTACGGGAAATATTGTAACAATTCTATACAAATCATATCCTAGCTAACTTATATTGTATTATACATGTATTCTAATATATTATGTAATCTTGGGATACCATAGACACGTATGCAAATGTTTTGACATATCATATCGACCCATCTTTATATATTATTTGGAACAACCATAGACACTCTATATGCAGTAATGTTGGAGTTAGCTATATAGGGTTGAGGTTGATTCTAAATATATATATACTTTGAGTTGTGATCTAGCCTGAGACGTGTATACACTGGGTCATGGATTGATTCAAGATAATATATATATCGATTTATTTCTGTAAATCTAACTATGGACAACTAATTGTAGGTTACTAACGAGGACAGCTGACTTAATAAACTTAAAACAGTAAAACGTATTAAAAATATTGTAAATATATTTTGAACATACTTTGATATATATGTACATATTTGTTATAGGTTCATGAATCGACCAGTGGCCAAGTCTTACTTCCCGACGAAGTAAAAATTTGTGAAAGTGAGTTATAGTCCCACTTTTAAAATCTAATATTTTTGGGATGAGAATACATGCAGCTTTATAAATGTTTTACAAAATAGACACAAGTACATGAAACTACTTTCTATGGTTGAATGATCGAAGCCGAATATGCCCCTTTTTGCTTGGTAGCCTAAGAATTAGGGAACATCTCTAATTTTGAGAATTAGTGCACGCCTAATTGACCCGAATCCTAAAGATAGATCTATTAGGCCTAACGAACCCCATCCAAAGTACCGGATGCTTTAGTACTTTGAGTTTTATATCATGTCCGATGGATGTCCCGGAATGATGGAGATATTATTATATGCATCTTGTTAATGTCAGTTACCAGGTGTTCACCATATGAATGATTTTTATCTCTATGTATGGGATGTATATTGAAATATGAAACCTTGTGGTCTATTATTACGATTTGATAAATATATAGGTTAAACCTATAACTCACCAACATTTTTGTTGACGTTTAAAGCATGTGTATTCTCAGGTGAATATTAAGAGCTTCCGCTGTTGCATGCTAATATATGGACAAGATTTGGAGTCAGCATGCTTGTATAATATTGTTTAAAACTGCATTCGAAATTTACTTTGTTGTAACATATTAATATTGTAAACCAATATGTATTGGTAGTGTGTAAGTGTGATATTTTTTAGATTATCATTTCCGATAATCTAGGTTGTGTCTTTTTAACCTTGTCGATAAAATAAAGGTTATGGTTTGTTTTAAAAACGAATGCAGTCTTTGAAAAACATCTCATATAGAGGTCAAAACCTCGCAAAGAAATTAATTAATATGGAATGTTTATAATAAATATGAACAGGACATTTCACCTAGTATTATTGGCCCACTATCTATAATGATGCCACATAAGTAGTAAGGACATGTCAATCATGTCAGTAGCACACACCACTTAGCAGGGCACCACGACACCCGATGATACCGATATCAGCAACACGGTCGTTCTGTAAATGGGTCATTGACATTGTCGATCCAATAAAAACATGCTCAGATATGCACATGTCAGTATGCATATACAAGAAATCACATTATATGTGTTTCATTGATATTTATACAATCATTGTTTGCTCAGGGGGCCTGAAGTTCTTAGTTGTAGCAATCAATTACTTCACCAAATGGGTAGAAGCAAAACCATTGGCGACAATTACCAGTCGACATGATATCGTTCAAAAAGTCAGTTTTGTTTGTCGTGTAACAAGGTTGACGGAACGGGTCTCATGTGAGAAATTAGTGATTTATATTTTTAATAGCGGGGCCTAAATCCACTTTTTACTTCCTAAGGTAGAAAGCGTAAGTTAACCTAGGGTCGTTCTTTTGGATGGTTTATGAAATGTCCCGTTCATATTCATTATAAACGTTCCATATTAATTGATTTCGTCGCGAGGTTTTGACCTCTATATGAGACATTTTTCAAAGACTGCATTCATTTTTAAAACAACCATAACCTTTATTTTATCGATAAAGGTTTAAAAAGCATTACGTAGATTATCAAATAATGATAATATAAAATATACCGTTTACACACGACCATTACATAATGGTTTACAATAAGAATATATTACATCAAAAATAAGTTTCTTGAATGCAGTTTTTACATAATATCATACAAGCATGGACACCAAATCTTGTCCTTATTTTAGTATGCAACAGCAGAAGCTCTTAATAATCACCTAAGAATAAACATGCTTTAAACGTCAACAAAAATGTTGGTGAGTTATAGGTTTAACCTATATATTTATCAATCGAAATAATGGACCACAAGATTTCATATTTCAATATACATCCCATACATAGAGATAAAAAATCATTTATATGGTGAACACCTGGTAACCGACATTAACAAGATGCATATAAGAATATCCCCATCATTCCGGGACATCCATCGAACATGATATAAAAACTCGAAGTACTAAAGCATCCGCTACAACGGATGGGGTTTGTTGGGCCCAATAGATCTATCTTTAGGATTCGTGTCAATTAGTAGACTGGTTTACTAATTCTTAGGTTACCAAGTAAAAGGGGCATATTCGGCTTCGATCGTTCATCCATAGAAAGTAGTTTCATGTACTTGTGTCTATTTTGTAAAACATTTATAAAGATGCATGTATTCTCATCCCAAAAATATTAGATTTTAAAAGTAGGACTATAACTCACTTTCACAGATTTTTATTTCGTCGGGAAGTAAGACTTAGCCACTGGTCGATTCACGATCCTATAACAAATATGTACATATATATCAAAGTATGTTCAAAATATATTTACAACACTTTTAATACATTTTGATGTTTTAAGTTTATTAAGTCAGTTGTCCTCGTTAGTAACCTATAACTAGTTGTTCATAGTTAGATGTACATAAATAAATCGATATATATTATCTTGAATCAATCCACGACCTAGTGTATACACGTCTCAGGCTAGATCACAACACAAAGTATATATATTTTTGGAATCAACCTCAACCCTGTATAGCTAACTCCAACATTACTGCATATAGAGTGTCTATGGTTGTTCCAAATAATATATATAGATGGGTCGATATGATATGTCAAAACATTTGCATACGTGTCTATGGTATCCCAAGATTACATAATATATTAGAATACATGTATAATACAATATAAGTTAGTTAGGATATCATTTGTATAGAATTGTTACAATATTTCCCGTAGCTACAACAATCAAAAAATATCCAATCTTGTTTTACCCATAACTTCTTCGTTTTGAAAACCGTTTTGAGTGAATCAAATTGCCATGGTTTCATATTGAACTCTATTTTATGAATCTAAATAGAAAAAGTATAGGTTTATAGTCGGAAATATAAGTTACAAGTTGTTTTTGTAAGAGGTAGTCATTTCAGTCGAAAAAATGACGTCTTGATGACCATTTTGAAAAACGTACTTCCACTTTGAGTTTAACCATAATTTTTGGATATAGTTTCATGTTCATAAGAAAAATCATTTTCCCAGAAGAACAACTTTTAAATCAAAGTTTATCATAGTTTTTAATTAACTAACCCAAAACAGCCCGCAGTGTTACTACGACGGCGTATATCCAGTTTTACGGTGTTTTTCATGTTTTCAGGTTTTAAATCATTAAGTTAGCATATCATATAGATATAGAACATGTGTCTAGTTGATTTTAAAAGTCAAGTTAGAAGGATTAACTTTTGTTTGCGAACAAGTTTAGAATTAACTAAACTATGTTCTAGTGATTTCAAGTTTAAACCTTCGAATAAGGTAGTTTTATATATATGAATAGAATGATGTTATGAACATCATTACTATCTCAGGTTTTGTGGATAAACCTACTGGAAATGAGAAAAATAGATCTAGCTTCAAAGGATCCTTGGATGGCTTGAAAGTTCTTGAAGCAGAATCATGACATGAAAACAAGTTCAAGTAAGATTTTCACTCGAAATAAGATTGTTATAATTATAGAAATTGAATCAAAGTTTGAATATGAGTATTACCTTCTATTAGAAAGATATCTTACTGTAAATAAGAAAGATTTCTTGAGGTTGGATGTTCACTTTACAAGATTGAAAGTAAGCTAGCAAACTTGGAAGTATTCTTGATTTTATGAAACTTGAACTTATAGAATTTATGAAGACCACTTAGAACTTGAACATAGAACTTGAGAGAGATCAATTTAATGAAGAAAATTGAAGAATGAAAGTGTTTGTAGGTGTTTTTAATCATTGGTATATGGATTAGATATAAAGGATGTGTAATTTTGTTTACATGTAAATAAGTCATGAATGATTACTAATATTTTTGTAATTTTATGAGATATTTCATGCTAGTTGCCAAATGATGGTTTCCACATGTGTTAGGTGACTCACATGGGCTGCTAAGAGCTGATCATTAGAGTGTATATACCAATAGTACATACATCTAAAAGCTGTGTATTGTACGAGTACGAATACGGGTGCATACGAGTAGAATTGTTGATGAAACTGAACGAGGATGTAATTGTAAGCATTTTTGTTAAGTAGAAGTATTTTGATAAGTGTCTTGAAGTCTTTAAAAAGTGTATGAATCAATATTAAAACACTACATGTATATACATTTTAACTGAGTCGTTAAATCATCGTTAGTCGTTACATGTAAATGTTGTTTTGAAACCTTTAGGTTAACGATAATGGTAAATGTTGTTAACTCATTGTTTATTATATCTAAAGAGATGTTAAATTATTACATTATCATGATATTATGATATATTAATATATCTTAGTATGATATATATACAGTTAAATGTTGTTACAACGATAATCGTTACATATATGTCTCGTTTCGAAATCATTAAGTTAGTAGTCTTGTTTTTACATATGTAGTTTATTGTTAATACACTTAATGACATGTTTACTTATCATTTATCATGATTAAACATAGTGTATCAATATCTTAATATGATTCATATGTATTTAGTAAGACGTTGTTATAACGATAATCGTTATATATATCGTTTCGAGTTTCTTAATTCAATAAACTCAATTTTATGTATATAACTCATTGTTAAGATACCTAATGAGATACTTACTTATCATAATATCATGTTAACTATATATGTCATCATATAGTTTTTACAAGTTTTAACGTTCGTGAATCACCGGTCAACTTGGGTGGTCAATTGTCTATATGAAACCTATTTCAATTAATCAAGTCTTAACAAGTTTGATTGCTTAACATGTTGGAAACACTTAATCATATAAATATCAATTTCATTTAATATATATAAACATGGAAAATTTTGGGTCACTACAGTACCTACCCGTTAAATAAATTTCGTCCCGAAATTTTAAGCAGTTGGAGGTGTTGACGTATCTTCTGGAAATAAGTGCGGGTATTTCTTCTTCATCTGATCTTCTCGTTCCCAGGTGAACTCGGGTCCTCTACGAGCATTCCATTGAACTTTAACAATTGGTATCTTGTTTTGCTTAAGTCTTTTAACCTCTCGATCCATTATTTTGACAGATTCTTCGACGAATTGAAGTTTTTCGTTGATTTGGATTTCGTCTAATGGAATAGTAAGATCTTCTTTAGCAAAACATTTCTTCAAATTTGAGACGTGGAAAGTGTTATGTACAGCCGCGAGTTGTTGTGGTAATTCAAGTCGGTAAGCTACTGGTCTGACACGATCAATAATCTTGAATGGTCCTATATACCTTGGATTTAATTTCCCTCATTTACCAAATTGAACAACGCCTTTCCAAGGTGCAACCTTAAGTATAACCATCTCTCCAATTTCAAATTCTATATCTTTTCTTTTAATGTCGGCGTAGCTCTTTTGTCGACTTTGGGCGGTTTTCAACTGTTGTTGAATTTGGATGATCTTCTCGGTAGTTTCTTGTATTATCTTCGGACTTGTAATCTGTCTATCCCCCACTTCACTAAAATAAATCGGGGACCTACTCTTTCTACCATAAAGTGCTTCAAACGGCGATCTCAATGCTTGAATGGTAGCTGTTGTTGTAGGAAAATTCTGCTAACGGTAGATGTCGATCCCAACTATTTCCGTAATCAATAACACATGCTCGTAGCATGTCTTCAAGCATTTGTATCATCCTTTCACTCTGCCCATCAGTTTGTGGATGATAGGCAGTATTCATGTCTAGACGAGTTCCTAATGCTTGCTGTAATGTCTGCCAGAATCTTGAAATAAATCTACCATCCCTATCAGAGATAATAGAGATTGGTATTCCATGTCTGGAGACGACTTCCTTCAAATGCAGTCGTGCTAACTTCTCCATCTGGTCATTTTCTTTTATTGGCAGGAAGTGTGCTGATTTGGTGAGACGATCAACTATTACCCAAATAGTATCAAAACCACTTGCAGTCCTTGGCAATTTAGTGATGAAATCCATGGTAATGTTTTCCCATTTCCATTCCGGGATTTCGGGTTGTTGAAGTAGACCTGATGGTTTCTGATGCTCCGCTTTGACCTTAGAACACGTCAAACATTCTCCTACGTATTTATCAACATCGGCTTTCATACCCGGCCACCAAAAATGTTTCTTGAGATCCTTGTACATCTTTCCCATTCCAGGATGTATTGAGTATCTGGTTTTATGAGCTTCTCTAAGTACCATTTCTCTCATATCTCCAAATTTTGGTACCCAAATTCTTTCAGCCCTATACCGGGTTCCGTCTTCCCCAATATTAAGATGTTTCTCCGATCCTTTGGGTATTTCATCCTTTAAATTTCCCTCTTTTAAAACTCCTTGTTGCGCCTCCTTTATTTGAGTAGTAAGGTTATTGTGAATCATTATATTCATAGCTTTTACTCGAATGGGTTCTCTGTCCTTTCTACTCAAAGCTTCGGCTACCACATTCGCCTTCCCCGGGTGGTAACAAATCTCAAAGTCGTAATCATTCAACAATTCAATCCACCTGCGCTGCCTCATGTTCAGTTGTTTCTGATTAAATATATGTTAAAGACTTTTGTGGTCGGTATATATAATACTTTGACCCCATATAAGTAGTGCCTCTAAGTCTTTAATGCAAAAACAACCGCGCCTAATTCCAAATCATGCGTCGTATAATTCTGCTCGTGAATCTTCAATTGTCTAGACGCATAAGAAATTACCTTCGTTAGTTGCATTAATACACAACCGAAACCTTGCTTTGAAGCGTCACAATATATCACAAAATCATCATTCCCTTCAGGTAATGACAATATAGGTGCCATAGTTAATTTTTTCTTTAACAATTGAAACACTTTCTCTTGTTCATCCTTCCATTCAAATTTCCTCCCTTTATGCGTTAATGCAGTCAAGGGTTTTGCTATTTTGGAAAAATCTTGGATGAACCTTCTGTAGTAACCAACTAGTCCTAAAAATTGACGTATGTATTTTGGAGTTTTCGGGGTTTCCCACTTTTCAACGGTTTCAATCTTTGCTGGATCCACCTGAATACCTTCTTTGTTCACTATGTGACCGAGGAATTGAACTTCTTCCAACCAAAATGCACACTTTGAAAACTTACCGTACAATTTTTCTTTTCTCAGCAACTCTAGCACTTTTCTTAAATGTTCTTCATGCTCTTGATCATTCTTCGAGTAAATAAGTATGTCATCGATGAAAATAATGACAAACTTATCAAGATATGGCCCACACACTTGGTTCATGAAGTCCATGAACACAGCTGGTGCGTTCGTCAATCCAAACGACATAACCATAAACTCGTAATGACCGTAACGCGTCCTAAATGCAGTCTTTGGAATATCATCCTCCTTCACCCGCATTTGATGATACCCAGAACGTAAATCAATCTTCGAATAAACCGACGAGCCTTGTATTTGATTAAATAAGTCGTCGATTCTCGGTAGTGGGTAGCGGTTCTTGATGGTAAGTTTGTTCAACTCTCGGTAGTCGATGCACAACCTAAATGTACCATCCTTCTTCTTGACAAATAAAAACAGGAGCTCCCCACGGTGATGTGCTTGGTCGAATGAAACCACGCTCTAAAAGTTCTTGTAATTGGCTCTGAAGTTCCTTCATTTCGCTAGGTGCGAGTCTGTATGGAGCACGAGCTATTGGTGCAGCTTCCGATACAAGGTCTATTTGAAATTCAACGGATCGGTGTGGAGGTAGTCCCGGTAATTATTTCGGAAATACATCGGGAAATTCTTTTGCGACTGGAACATCATTGATGTTCTTTTCTTTGAAATTAACTGGAACATCATTGATGTTCTTTTCTTTGAAATTAACTTTCTCGACGTGTGCTAGCACAGCATAGCAACCTTTTCTTATTAGTTTTTGTGCCTTCAGGTTACTAATAAGATTTAACTTCGCGTTGCTCTTTTCTCCGTACACCATTAAGGGTTTTCCTTTTTCTAGTATAATGAGAATTGCATTTTTGTAACAAATGATGTAAGCTTTTACTTCTTTCAACCAGTCCATACCAATTATCACATCAAAACTCCCTAACTCTACTGGTATTAAATCAATCTTAAACGTTTCATCACCCAGTTTAATTTCTCTATCCCGACATATATTATCTGCTAAAATTAATTTACCATTTGCTAATTCGAGTAAAAATTTATTATCCAAGGGCGTCAATGGGCAACTTAATTTAGCACAAAAATCTCTACTCATATAGCTTCTATCTGCACCTGAATCAAATAAAACATAAGCAGATTTATCGTCAATAAGAAACGTACCGGTAACAAGCTCCAGGTCTTCCTGTGCTTCTGCCGCATTAATATTGAAAACTCTTCCACGGCCCTGCCCATTAGTATTCCCCTGATTCGGGAAATTTCTAATAATGTGGCCCGGTTTTCCACATTTATAACAAACAACGTTGGTATTACGTGCTGCGACACAATTCGTTTCGGCATTACTTGTTCCGACATTATTTGTTCCTTTAGTTCTGTTAAACTTTGGTCCGTAGACCTCACAATTTTTTGCGCTATGACCATTTCTTTTACACCTATTGCAAAATGTCATGCAAAACCCCTGATGATTTTCTTCACACCTATGACATGGCTATTTTTGGTTTTTATTGCCGTTGTTGTTATTGAGGTTGTTGTTGGGATTGTTATTGTTGTTGAAACGGTTGTTGTAGTTGTTGTTGTTGTTCGGATGTTTGTTGTAGTTATTGTTAGGATTGCGGTTATTGTTGCGATTGTGGTTGTTAGGATAGTTGTTCCGATTGTGGTTGTAATTGTTGTTGTTGTTGTACTGGTGACTCTTGTCACTGTTTTCCTCCCACTTCCTCTTGAGTTGTTTCGTGTTGGCTTCTTCGGCCGCCTGCTATTTAATTCTTCCCTCAATCTGATTTATGAGTTTATGAGCCATTCGACTTGCCTTCTGCATAGAAGCGGGCTCGTGTGAACTCACATCTTCTTGAATCCTTACTGGTAACCCTTTTACAAACGAGTTGATCTTCTCTTCTTCATCTTCGAACGCTCCCGGACACAATAGGCACAACTCTGTGAATCGTCGTTCATATGTGGTAACGTCGAACCCTTGTGTTCATAACTCTCTAAGTTCTGCCTTGAGTTTATTGACTTCGTTTCTAGGACGGTACTGCTCGTTCATCAATTGCTTGAATGCCAACCACGGTAGTGCGTAAGCAGCATTTTGTCTAACCTGTTGAAGATAGGTGTTCCACCACGTTAATGCAGTACCTGTGAAGGTATGCGTATCGTACTTAACTTTGTCCTCTTCAGTACACTTACTTATGGCAAACACCGATTCGACTTTCTTGGTCCACCGTTTCAATCCAATTGGTCCTTCAGTTTCATCAAATTCCAAAGGTTTGTAGGCAGTGAATTCTTTGTAGGAGCATCCTACACGATTTCTTGTGGAATTAGTTCCACTGTTAGATCTAGAGTTATTGTTATTTTGCATCGCAGCCTGTACTGCGGCTATGTTTGCTGCAAGGAAAACACGGAAGTCTTCCTCGCTCATGTTCAAATTCTGACGAGTTGCCGGTGGCATTTCCTTCAAAATAGCCAACTGAATCGAGTTAATCATACAGAATATTAAGAGTAGTCAATAGTATTTTGTAGCATAATATGAACTCATTTATAAAAGCTTTTTCTTCATATTAGTGTTTTATAAGTTTAAATTTGGGTACTACCTACCCGTTAAGTTCATACTTAGTATCTAATATACAATTCAACAACTACAATTCCATATGAAAAACTGATTATAATAATATATCACATACAAATATTCTTCAAACTTACAACTTCGCTATATTACATATAACATGAAATATAGTACACTTTGATACATGACAGTTTTGAAGATAAATCTAGTTAATACGCAAGTTGTTCAGCAAAGGAAATAAAGACACGTAATTCATAAGTCCAGAAACAAGTCATGCATTCTGGTTTTACTAAGACGACTTCCAATCCTTGGTTTTGTGGAAAATATCCGTTATGACCATTGGCTAGGCAGCATGTTATAATGTCGTCAAAAGGATGAGGGTTTCGTAATGTCCAACAGCTCCGTAATAATCTAAAAACCTTGTTTCTCACCCCAACTACTGAATCCGTCACTTGTGGGAAGGTTCTATTTAAAAGTTGTAATCCGATGTTCTTTTTCTCACTTTGGTAAGAAGCGAACATCACTAACCCGTAAGCATAACATGCTTCTATATGTTGCATGTTAAAAGCTCTTTCTAATTCACGAAATCCTATGTTGGGATATGTTGAGTCAAAATAGGTTCTTAACCCGTAGAGTAAAATTGCATTTGGGTTCCCCGCATTTAACGCTTTAAAGAAAACACGGCGTAACTTACGGTCTCCCCAACGTGATATACCCCACCTATCAAAGGAAAGCCTTTTATAAACTAAGGCATTTCTGGAAAGTCTTTCAAATGTTTGACAAGTTAATTTTGCCATAATTAATTGTGCTGAAGAATTCTGACCGACTCTAGACAAGATTTCCTCAATCATATCCTCTGGTAGATCTTCTAAAATATTCAGTTGTCTACCCGTAACGTCCATTTTGTTTTTATACTGTAAAATAGACAAGGATTAGATTCGTAAAGGATAATTAACAAACAATACAAGCAATTTTTACATAGAACATAAAAGTACAAGCACACTACAATTCATATAATACACAACATGATTACAACCCTCTAATCTGAATCACTGGTTTCTTCTTCTTTGGACTTGGTTCATTTTCCTAATTTTCTAGGGATATATGGTGCTCCTCTAATACGAGCCATCGTTTTCCACAATGGTTTAGAGGTTCCTGGGTTATTTTTACAATTTAGGAAATACGGATGTTGCCGATACATATAAAGTTCATCGGGGTTGGAATCAGGTTTCTCTATTTTTATACCTTTTCCCTTATTATTTTTCTTCCGCTTATTAAATTGGGTCGAGGTAATTTCTATAACATCATCGGAATCCTCATCGGGATCCGATTCATCAAAAAATTGCTAATCTTCCCAATATTTTGCTTCCTCGGTGGAAACACCATTGACCATTTTTAACTTTGGTCCGTTGGTTGATGATTTTCTTTTATTTAATCGATTTACTGTAGGTATCAATATTTCTTCCTCTGGAACCTCTTCTTCTTCCGGTTCCTCCTCTTCCGGTTCCTCCTCTTTTGATTCCTCTTCTTCCGGTTCCTCTTCTTCCGGTTCCTCTTCTTCTGGTTCCTCTTCGGGAATTTGTGAATCTTCCCAAATTATATTCGACTCTTCATTATTATTAGGTGAGTCGACGGGATTTGTACTAGTGGTAGACATCTATCACACAATATCAAACACATTAAGAGGTTAATATATCACATAATATTTACATGTTAATAATATATAGTTTCCAACAAAAGTGTTAAGCAATCCTTTTTAAAGAAAACACAGTCGAAGTTCAGACTCATTAATGTATCCTAACAAACTCGATAAGACACACTAATGCAAATTTCTGGTTCTCTAATACCAACGCTCGGATACCAACTGAAATGTCCCGTTCATATTGATTATAAACGTTCCATATTAATTGATTTCGTCGCGAGGTTTTGACCTCTATATGAGACGTTTTTCAAAGACTGTATTCATTTTTAAAACAACCATAACCTTTATTTTATCGATAAAGTTTTAAAAAGCATTACGTAGATTATCAAATAATGATAATCTAAAATATACCGTTTACACACGACCATTACATAATAATTTACAATAAGAATATATTACATCAAAAATAAGTTTCTTGAATGAAGTTTTTACATAATATCATACAAGAATGAACTCCAAATCTTGTCCTTATTTTAGTATGCAACAGCGGAAGCTCTTAATAATTACCTGAGAATAAGCATGCTTTAAACGTCAACAAAAATGTTGGTGAGTTATAGGTTTAACCTATATATTTATCAATCGAAATAATAGACCACAAGATTTCATATTTCAATATACATCCCATACATAGAGATAAAAAATCATTCATATGGTGAACACCTGGTAACCGACATTAACAAGACGCATATAAGAATATCCCCATCATTCCGGGACATCCATCGGACATGATATAAAAACTCGAAGTACTAAAGCATCCACTACAACGGATGGGGTTTGTTGAGCCCAATAGATCTATCTTTAGGATTCGCGTCAATTAGTAGACTGGTTTACTAATTCTTAGGTTACCAATTAAAAGGGGCATATTCGGCTTCGATCGTTCAACCATAGAAATTAGTTTCATGTACTTGTGTCTATTTTGTAAAACATTTATAAAGCTGCATGTATTCTCATCCCAAAAATATTAGATTTTAAAAGTGGGACTATAACTCACTTTCACATATTTTTATTTTGTCGGGAAGTAAGACTTGGCCACTGCTCGATTCATGAACCTATAACAAATATGTACATATATATCAAAGTATGTTCAAAATATATTTACAATACTTTTAATAAATTTTGATGTTTTAAGTTTATTAAGTCAGCTGTCCTCGTTAGTAACCTACAACTAGTTGTCCATAGTTAGATGTACAGAAATAAATCGATATATATATTATCTTGAATCAATCCACGACCTAGTGTATACACGTCTCAGGCTAGATTACAACTCAAAGTATATTTATTTTTGGAATCAACCTCAACCCTGTATAGCTAACCCCAACATTACTGCATATAGAGTGTCTATGGTTGTTCCAAATAATATATATAGATGGGTCGATATGATATGTCAAAATATTTGCATACGTGTCTATGTTATCTCAAGATTACATAATATATTAGAATACATGTATAATACAATATAAGTTTGCTAGGATATGATTTGTATAGAATTGTTACAATATTTCCCGTAGCTACAACAATCAAAAAATATCCAATCTTGTTTTACCCATAACTTCTTCGTTTTAAATTCGTTTTGAGTGAATCAAATTGCTATGATTTCATATTGAACTCTATTTTATGAATCTAAACAGAAAAAGTATAGGTTTATAGTCAGAAATATAAGTTACAAGTTATTTTTGTAAGAAGTAGTCATTTCAGTCAAAAGAACGACGTCTTGATGACCATTTTGAAAAACATACTTCCACTTTGAGTTTAACCATGATTTTTGGATATAGTTTCATGTTCATAAGAAAAATCATTTTCCCAGAAGAAAAACTTTTAAATCAAAGTTTATCATAGTTTTTAATTAACTAACCCAAAACAGCCCGCGGTGTTACTACGACGGCGTATATCCAGTTTTACGGTGTTTTTCGTGTTTTCAGGTTTTAAATCATTAAGTTAGCATATCATATAGATATAGAACATGTGTCTAGTTGATTTTAAAATTCAAGTTAGAAGGATTAACTTTTGTTTGCGAACAAGTTTAGAATTAACTAAACTATGTTCTAGTGATTTCAAGTTTAAACCTTCAAATAAGGTAGTTTTATATATATGAATGATGTTATGAACATCATTACTACCTCAGGTTATGTGGATAAACCTACTGGAAATGAGAAAAATAGATCTAGCTTCAAAGGATCCTTGGATGGCTTGAAAGTTCTTGAAGCAGAATCATGACACGAAAACAAGTTCAAGTAAGATTTCCACTCTAAATAAGATTGTTATAGTTATAGAAATTGAATCAAAGTTTGAATATGAGCATTACCTTGTATTTGAAAGATATCTTACTGTAAATAAGAAAGATTTCTTGAGGTTGGATGTTCACTTTACAAGATTAGAAGTAAGCTAGCAAACTTGGAAGTATTCTTGATTTTATGAAACAAGAACTTATAGAATTTATGAAGAACACTTAGAACTTGAAGATAGAACTTGAGAGAGATCAATTTGATGAAGAAAATTGAATAATGAAAGTGTTTGTAGGTGTTTTTAGTCGTTGGTATATGAATTAGATATAAAGGATGTGTAATTTTGTTTACATGTAAATAAGTCATGAATGATTACTAATATTTTTATAATTTTATGAGATATTTCATGCTAGTTGCCAAATGATGGTTCCCACATGTGTTAGGTGACTCACATGGGCTGCTAAGAGCTGATTATTGGATTGTATATATGATGTGCGAAAAGTGGTATATGAATTGTTGTATGGAAAATACCGGTTTTAAAGATTACACACACTAACGGGCAGTGTACCCGATCGTGTAGTAGTATAGATAATGGTAAAATTCATGTATCGTTCCAAGGACAGTTATATGTGCAAATTAAGATTGTATAAACTAAATTGTGATTAAGCTAAAATAAATGAAATCAAACAAGTACAAGATATTGGGTTGCCCTTTAACGATGGAAAAATCAATAAAGGAATAAGTTTAAAGACAATATTTTTGGTATTTTAGGTTTATGAAGATGAAAGATAGTTTTTATATCAAATTAAACAAATATGCTCGTCTAGACTTTTTACCCTCGAATGTTGATTGTTGTTTTAGGATTAAGACCGGATTGATTGACTATGCACGAGAACTAATTAATCGGTTTACCAAGAGTAGTCTTGCGCAAACACTCAAACGGGATTACACGACGCAAGTGATGTTCTTGTCATCTAAGACCTCCTATTTGTAATCAATTAATTCAACTAGTCTAAAAACTTGAATGATGATCATGCCAATGATGTGTTGATCATGATCCACTCCTATGTCAACTAATGGTTTAGCTTAGTTCATTCCCTTGGTCCAGTTAAATGCTCAATTCACCCAACCCAAGTAATCAATTAAGTGTAGTAATAGGATCCCTATAAACGTCACTAGATAAGGCAAATTTCTAACACCTATTAGCTATATGGAATTGAGTAGTGAAAATATGTATAACAGATTCTAGGGAATTGATCGTTTACCTAGAAAACTACACATATCAAATAAGCTATCCGAAAGTATATACAAGAGTCGTTCTTACATTCCTATATAGATTAATCGTTTGGACGCAACTTACCCCTTTTGGTAAAAGACGGGCAAACACTTGTCACTAGGTGCAAATCAATATACTAAATCAACAAGATGGTGTTTCTTAGTTGAACAAGTATACTAACTAATTGAATCGAAAAGATTAAACCTAACAAGAATGGTTCTTGTATTCAAACATCAAACTATCATACATAAGAACAATCAATCAACCAAAGTAACAATCAACATCTCGGTTATTAATCTAGACAAGCATAAAAAGAACTAGCTAACAATCATATTTAAAGACAATAACAAACTGGAAATAAAGATAGAATTCATTGTGATAACAAGAATCGACCTTTGATATGAATCTTGGATGATGATCCTGATGATTCTTGAATCCGGATTGAAATGATGGATTAGGTGATCCTGGATTACTCCAAGGATCACCTTGAATCGTAACCTCTGCCTCTAAAAATGACTGTGTAATGGCGTCTGAAGAATGAAGCTGGAAAGGGGCTTAAAAAGGAAGAATATAGCTGGAAAAGCCAGCGTGCGCGGCGCGCACAAAAGTAGGTGCGCGGGGCGCACTAGCCACCTACCACCTTTTACTTTACAGCTCGATTACACGTCTCAGATCTACTTTACAGACGAAAAAGGGGATCGTGTGCGGAGGATGTGCGCGGTGCGCACTGTAGTGCGCGGAGTGCACACTTTAATTTTGGTGCGCATTTATGTTTTGTTTAAGCAACTTTCTGATCAAAATTGGTCATGCGCGGTGGCGTGCGCGGTGCGTGCGCGGAGTACACACCCAGGGTGCACGTTTTTGTTTCTTCGTTTCTTGTTCTGGTTTTGATCTTTGAGTTGTTTCATTCATTATCTTCAACATTTCTTCAAGTATACAATGATTCTATGCTTAATTACAATACAATGAAATATACAAGGAAATAATACAAATAAAATTGTAAAACAATGAAAATGACTTGATATTGCGACTAATGATATGTCTATTTTGAGCAATATCAAAATCCCCCACACTTATCTCTTGCTTGTCCTCAAGCAAGTCTTGTTTTAAACACTCGAATACAAAACAAAAATATGAAACACACACATTTATTGGAGCACACATTTATTGGAATCACAGTCACACAATATAGTACACAAGTTTACACTAATCACACGAAGTAGACGAAACACACACATTTTTTTTGGAACACCAAACTCACGCTATATGAAACACACACACACACACACACACACACACACACACACATTTGGAATGATCGGGAGAAAAGAACTTTGTTGTAAGCTCTGAAAAATTTTGGATCTTTAGGGAAAATTGGATCTTGTGAAAACGTTTTCTGATTTTTTAAAATGTCATGCTAGTTTTTACACTAGACACGTTTTCCGGGTTTTAACCTCAAATTCCGGTTGAGGGTAACTAAAAACCTAAGTCTCAGTCGGCGATTAGCAAGCTATCCGCCCCCATGATTGTAGTATCATGGAACTCTTAACCGGGCGCCCCCTGACGCGATATAAATATCGGTCTTTCATGATAATTTGTACATTTAAATCAAGGGTTAAAACTGCGAAGACTAAGCTATCGCGCGGGACAGATCCTGCTCCAGCTTATACACCGTAATTGGTCTTGCACTGGATAACGACTTGGATTTACCCTACCAAGTTTATTTTTGGGTTTGAAAGTTCAAGACTTTCCCTTCCCACTGTACCTTTATATCGTGATATGATATTGGTATGAAATGATATAGTTTAGGAAGTTTGCTATATCAAGTAAGGCAAAAATTTGGAAGACTTTACTTCCTTCATGGATGAACTATATGCATCCTTTAAGTTTAGTGACATTTTATTCGTTTTATTTTCAAGCTAAAAGTACCTTAAAACACTTTACTTGCGAAATTTGCTGATAGTAATTCGAAAATATTGGTAAAATCCCCCACACTTGGCTTTTTCGTTAAGTCTTTTCTTTCAAAAATTTTAAAATTTCCCATTAAAATGCGAAAATAAGCCAAGTTGCATACCGTTTGAATACCCGCGAGAATTTATACCATCCCCCCACACTTAAGATTAAGTAATGCCCTCATTACTTAGTAAAATTTAAATTCGAGAGGACAATAGTGAGAAAAAGGAGTTCGAAAAACCTAGGTTCAAAAACCGGAGATCGTGGAGTATAGGTGAGCGATGGTGCATCCTTCATTCTTTGATCTTCATCACACAAATTCTAATTTGATAGGTACCTTGCTGAATTTTAATACTAGTGTCACTAAAACCTTGAAAAACCTCGTGCAATTTTCATGCACTCGACTTGACCCCAGAATTTAATGCCTAGTGGGGTTAAACTCCCCCACACTTTATCGGACGAGACGTGAAGTCGGTGGAAAAAGTTCCACGAATCAAAATAGTGAGCCAATCATTTACACCTCGGGTGGTGTATATTATATGTGATAAATCCTTTTTCAGTTTCCCGAAAAAGGATGACCTAACCCGAGGGTTAACATACGACTCCTCTCCATGTGCGACTTTCTGTAAAACTTTTATTCTTATTGGTGGATCTTGGTCAAATGGGTCTTTAAAGATTTTCTTCCCCAAATTGACATCCTCTGGAATAAGCATGGACCCGCTGTGAATCTCAACTATTGAGCGGGGCTCAATTTCCAGCTTCAATTCCTTTAATTCTTCAGTTGTAAGTTCATAACCATTAGCCACGAGAACGAGTAGCAAACCGTCTTCCTCCTTTAACACAATCTCATCTATATAACTAGAAGAGTAAGAATGTAACTCGGGGAAATCCTGCAAAAGCTCAGAAAGTGGATCTAAACGAGTACATTTTTCAACAACCAGTTCGTCTTGCAAAATAGATTGTGAAGTTACAAATTGTGGAGCTAGACTGGATTCTGTCACATTTGGAAACAGAATCAACGGTGAATAATGATCGGTAGCAAGTTGCATAGTGGGTAGGGGACTCGAATGTTTTACATTCGGATTCATGCAACATTGCCAAGACCCATAAAAACACGGGCAGAAACCTTCAACTATCATCCTTTCTTTCATAGACATGTTTTTAGTGTTAACCACAACTTCATTTTCTTCTTTCTCTTGGTACCCCTCGTTGGTAACACTAGGAGATAAATATAATTCGATTAGTTTCCTCCGTTCTACTCTCATTCTCTCACCCATTGTCATATTCCTATGGTCAACCATTTTCCTGCAACTGACAAAAACTAGAAAAGAATAAAAGCACCGACACTAAATAGTGAAAGAAAAAAAATAATAATAAAAATTCTACAAAAAAAATGATAAAATTTAAAAAATAATAATCACAACTTAGTCAACAATTCTTATCTTGACACAACTGTCCCCGGCAGCGGCGCCAAAAACTTGATGTGCGAAAAGTGGTATATGAATTGTTGTATGGAAAATACCGGTTTTAAAGATTACACACACTAACGGGCAGTGTACCCGATCGTGTAGTAGTATAGATAATGGTAAAATTCGTGTATCGTTCCAACGACAGTTATATGTGCAAATTAAGATTGTATAAACTAAATTGTGATTAAGCTAAGATAAATGAAATCAAACAAGTACAAGATATTGGGTTGCCCTTTAACGATGGGCAAATCAATAAAGGAATAAGTTTAAAGACAATATTTTTGGTATTTTAGGTTTATGAAGATGAAAGATAGTTTTTATATCAAATTAAACAAATATGCTCGTCTAGACTTTTTACCCTCGAATGTTGATTGTTGTTTTAGGATTAAGACCGGATTGATTGACTATGCACGAGAACTAATTAATCGGTTTACCAAGAGTAGTCTTGCGCAAACACTCAAACGGGATTACACTACGCAAGTGATGTTCTTGTCATCTAAGACCTCCTATTTGTAATCAATTAATTCAACTAGTCTAAAGACTTGAATGATGATCATGCCAATGATGTGTTGATCATGATCCACTCCTATGTCAACTAATGGTTTAGCTTAGTTCATTCCCTTGGTCCAGTTAAATGCTCAATTCACCCAACCCAAGTAATCAATTAAGTGTAGTAATAGGATCCCTATAAACGTCACTAGATAAGGCAAATTTCTAACACCTATTAGCTATATGGAATTGAGTAGTGAAAATATGTATAACAGATTCTAGGGAATTGATTGTTTACCTAGACAACTACACATATCAAATAAGCTATCCGAAAGTATCTACAAGAGTCGTTCTTACATTCCTATATAGATTAATCGTTTGGATGCAACTTACCCCTTTTGGTAAAAGACGGGCAAACACTTGTCACTAGGTGCAAATCAATATACTAAATCAACAAGATGGTGTTTCTTAGTTGAACAAGTATACTAACTAATTGAATCGAAAAGATTAAACTTAACAAGAATGGTTCTTGTATTCAAACATCAAACTATCATACATAAGAACAATCAATCAACCAAAGTAACAATCAACATCTCGGTTATTAATCTAGACAAGCATAAAAATAACTAGCTAACAATCATATTTAAAGACAATAACAAACTGAAAATAAAGATAGAATTCATTGTGATAACAAGAATCGACCTTTGATATGAATCTTGGATGATGATCCTGATGATTCTTGAATCCGGATTGAAATGATGGATTAGGTGATCCTGGATTACTCCAAGGATCACCTTGAATCGTAACCTCTGCCTCTAAAAATGACTGTGTAATGGTGTCTGAAGAATGAAGCTGGAAAGGGGCTTAAAAAGGAAGAATATAGCTGGAAAAGGCAGCGTGCGCGGCGCGCACAAAAGTAGGTGCGCGGGGCGCACTAGCCACCTACCACCTTTTACTTTATAGCTCGATTACACGTCTCAGATCTACTTTACAGACGAAAAAGGGGATCGTGCGTGGAGGATGTGCGCGGTGCGCACTCTAGTGCGCGGAGTGCACACTTTAATTTTGCGCGGTACGCATTTATGTTTTGTTTAAGCAACTTTCTGATCAAAATTGGTCGTGCGCGGTGGCGTTCGCGGTGCGTGCGCGGAGTGCACACCCAGGGTGCACATTTTTGTTTCTTCGTTTCTTGTTCTGGTTTTGATCTTTGAGTTGTTTCATTCATTATCTTCAACATTTCTTCAAGTATACAATGATTCTATGCTTAATTACAATACAATGAAATATACAAGGAAATAATACAAATAAAAATGTAAAACAATGAAAATGACTTGATATTGCGACTAATGATATGTCTATTTTGAGCAATATCAATATACCAGTAGTACATACATCTAAAAGCTGTGTATTGTACGAGTACGAATACGGGTGCATACGAGTAGAATTGTTGATGAAACTGAACGAGGATGTAATTGTAAGCATTTTTGTTAAGTAGAAGTATTTTGATAAGTGTCTTGAAGTCTTTCAAAAGTGTATGAATACATATTAAAACACTACATGTATATACATTTTAACTGAGTCGTTAAATCATCGTTAGTCGTTACATGTAAATGTTGTTTTGAAACCTTTAGGTTAACGATCATGTTAAATGTTGTTAACTCATTGTTTATTATATCTAAAGAGATGTTAAATTATTACATTATCATGATATTATGATATATTAATATATCTTAGTATGATATATATACAGTTAAATGTTGTTATAACGATAATCGTTACATATATGTCTCGTTTCGAAATCATTAAGTTAGTAGTCTTGTTTTTACATATGTAGTTCATTGTTAATACACTTAATGACATGTTTACTTATCATTTATCATGATTAAACATAGTGTATCAATATCTTAATATGATTCATATGTATTTAGTAAGACGTTGTTATAACGATAATCGTTATATATATCGTTTCGAGTTTCTTAATTCAATAAACTCAATTTTATGTATATAACTCATTGTTAAAATACCTAATGAGATACTTACTTATCATAATATCATGTTAACTATATATGTCATCATATAGTTTTTACAAGTTTTAACGTTCGTGAATCACCGGTCAACTTGGGTGGTCAATTGTCTATATGAAACCTATTTCAATTAATCAAGTCTTAACAAGTTTGATTGTTTAACATGTTGGAAACACTTAATCATATAAATATCAATTTCATTTAATATATATAAACATGGAAAAGTTCGGGTCACTACAGTTTAACGAATTGAAAATCAAGGGGGATAATTGTCTTTTGTTGAATTATCTGGATAGAAAAGTAGTAGTGGTTTTGATAAAGCTAAAGATCCTTCTTGTAGAAAAGTAAAGGTGGTGGAGAGATATCCGGAGTATGCAGATCAAGGAAATGTCGACCAAGATATAGGCTTAGGCTGGGGAAAGGTAATTACGTTTGAGTTAGAGATGTTATTAAGATGAAATAGATCCGGTTGGATGATCCAATCATACAAACCTACTTATCTCTAGACTCTCGGAGTTCTCTTTGAGCGAGACAAGTATGTCACTAAGGTTGCACAACTATAGCGTGTCTAAACTTTGAAGGTTATCCTTAGTGAAGCACTAGTTTTTGTTAGGATGTTAAATTCTAATCTCAACCCTCGTTATTAGTTAGGAAACTGAATAACAACGTGCCGTGTTGATTGAACACAGTCACAAACAGAAAGAATCTGTTAAGTTAAGTTGACAAAACATTGGATAAACTAACAACCTTATAATCATACTACTGAGATCATATCATTCTAACCATTATACTGTATTACAGTGTTAAGCTGACAATAAGACATATAAGAGCCTACCTACAACATACAGTATGACTAATCCTAAGGTAACAATAGGGATGGAAAAAAGTCCCGTACCCGATGGATAAACCTGAAACCCGACACTTTAGAGCCGGGTCTGGGTATTCGGGTCATGGGCCGGGTATGGGGATGGTTTGATTTTTTTCGGGTTTGGGTTTGGGGATGGATTTAAATACAAACCTGCATACCCAACCCGTATACCCGGCCCATATACCCGTATACCCGACCCGAATGGAATTTCAATTTCATTAATAACAATAATAAAATTTAATAATAATATAAGCTACAATGTAGTATTGTACTATTTTTTGATATTTATATATATTTATTTTGATTTAGTACTCAATTTAATATCTTTATTAAAACATAAATTGAAGAAGGTGAATGGTGAATGAGAATGGCTAATAACGGGATATTCGATACCTGCAAGAAAACTCGGTACCCGAGAGTTGGTAAGTAAACGGGGACCCCCGTTTACCCATGGAAAAACCTGATAACCCGACGGTTAGTAAGTAGATGGGGACCCAACATGTATGGGATGTGTCAAAAGTGTGTGCAGTAGTGCTTTATCTTTTATTTCAACTTTTAAATTTATAAAACCTTTATTATTACACTTTAACACCCTAACAAGCAACAAAACCCGATCATATGTAGTATTGTAGGTTGTCGTCCCAAGAGAGCGTAGATACGGATAAGAGTTGTTTTATTATTTAATTCTTATTAAAGAATTAAAGATAGATTTTTATGTCTTTTTAAAGGATAGATTCTTATCTCTTAGGAAAGAGATGCTTTAAAGATAAACAAAACAATGAAAAAAATAAGGAATTGAAGATTCAAAATAAACAATTATAAATAAAAGTAGTTACATGAACAAATAACTTATACGGGAATCATATTAAGCAAGTTTCATAACTTATATTAACACAAAGCAGAATAATAATCATAAACCAACTATTATCCCTTAATAGGTTAAGCTAAGTGTTGCATATCATTCAATAAGTAGGACTTTAAAGCATATGCTAGACACGTGATGTGCATGACTAACATCTCAATTCTTCATGTTCAATTCAATTACATGATACATATCAATCTTGTGATGAGGATCAACATGCAAATAGATTGACAAATTATATAAGCTATTAAACATCAAGTAGATCAACTCAAGTTACTAGCTGAAAGTCAATTACTACTAAATTCTCATGCAATCATTAATTAAACAAATCCAAACGAAGGTTCTTCGATTAATCCTAACAATATCAAACTCTATTATATAAGCGTAATTCCAATTAAACAAGTTTATCACTATTAAGCTTTTTAACCTAGTTGTATGCAATTCAATTTGACAAGTTTGATGGACTAGATCTAAACAAGTAGCATGAATCGAATAATAGATCTTCGGAACAAGTACTAATCAATCATAGAATCATGTTATTTAATCATTAAGCATGGAAAACAGGTATATTTAAGCAAAACAGATTCAAAACAGTTCAAATATCATTACAGAAACTCGATCATACAGATCTGGAAAAGAACCAGAAACTGTACAGATAAAGCACATGAAGCCGGCAACTTTGTTCCAGTCAAGCCGGCGGCTTGGACTGGTGAAGCCGGCGGCTTCATCTAATTCCCAGATGAAGTCATGTAACCACTACGAACGTTTGGTTCATAGCAGAAGACGAACAGAAACGATTAAGGTAAATAAAATAGACTAAACAATAAAGTAAAGATAGAATCATACCTTAAAAAGGTAGATGAAAAGAACTTGAATAATTAACTTGAATGATTCTTGATTACAATGAAAAGTAAATCTAATCTAAGGGTTTTAGTGAAAACCCTAAAAGAAAAAATAAACCAAAATGAATTGTATTGAGTTGTACATTGAAAACTGTAATAGGAGCCATCTATTTATACTGTTTAAAATTGGTGCCTAAGCCGACGGCTTCAGGTGAAGCCGGCGGCTTCCTTGGTTCGGTGACTCCTTTTGCAAGTAAACCTTGATCCGCAAGCACAAAATGCATAACCGTCATAATTAAGCCGGCGGCTTTGATAGCAGGCCGGCGGCTTCAGTGATCCGGCAAATCTTTCTGATTTTGTTTCCATTTCTACAAGAACTTGGTTGACAAGTCGAGAAACCGTGTCCATTAGGCAGACGGCTTTAGGATGAAGCTGGCGGCTTCATCTGCTTTTTGCTTGGTCAACAAGTTCATCCAAATCTACAGCAATTCTAGAACATTCTGGCGTATTTAACCCTAAGCCGGCAGCTTCTTTGACTCCATGCATGCGGCTTCATAGCCTTTTCTACAGTTTTCTTTGGTTTTGATCCTGTTTGATACATAACTTTGATAAAATTATTAGAATTATCTTTTTTTTCCCATTTTACCCATTTTAGTGTGTTTTAGAATTAAAATGACCTTAAAGTACTAAGATAACTCCTCAAAATGTTATCAAAAAACTGTATAATTTAGGAGTTATCAAATTCCCCACACTTAAACCTTTACATGTCTTCAAGTAAACCTTATAAATCATATTACTTTGAATGGGTGTACAGTTAAAGTAAAATTGCAAAGTCAAAAATATGTCTTAATAAGAAGTTAGTTTTTTTATTATTCGTAAGAACTAGTCTGAACCAGACCAAGGATTACAAGTAGTCCTAATGTTTATTAAGTCAAATTTATACAAGTTGGTCATCATTGGACTCTTTTGTTTTCTAACTAGAGCTTTTAAAAGTGTATGGTTCTCATTAGAACTCTTTTATTTAGTTGACCTTCATTGGACTCTTTTAAATTTTCATTTCTTTTGTTTCCATGTTCAGCATTTAGCTTTACACTTGGTAATTTTTTCTAAATTGGCCCTTGTTTGGACTCTTTTGCTGCCTCAGTGCTCCATGTTTATTATGCCATATGGTAGTGGCTATAAGTTTGCAATCATTTCACATTTTTTGGCTTTTAAATTCTTATCTTAAACAAGTAATCTGATCTTGAAATTGAGAGTAGTTCTATTATTACTTTTAAGATTAAGTTAGTAAAAAGACATAAGTTTGACTAAGAATTTATACTTTCTAAAAAAAATTATTTGTACCCATTTTTCAACTTTTTCAGTAAAATTATAGCATCTTTTAATCTCTTTAAGTGAGTAATCACTTCTCTCCCCACACTTAGATTATGCAATGTCCTCATTGCATTTATAATAAAAGATAGAAATAATGAAAGACATAATTGTAATATAAGGGAAAGAGTGATGTTACTTGATTGTAGGATCATAGAATGATTGCGGAGCACTTTTGCGGACTTCTTTTGAATTGAATATAAATAACTTGACAAGATATTAAATAATGCAAAGTATAACACAAACATAATATTTTATTAATAACTTTCATCACTTAAACAATTTAACATTTAGGAGCTATATTGCTCTTACATTCATAATAAGTAACCAAATAATAAAACACTTAGAAAAAACATAATCTTAATAAACATATATAGGGATATGTAGTTTTGATTATAAAGTCGGTTGCGCGACTCATTTTTCTGACGAAATCACTCCTTAGGCTTATTTTCCCCACACTTATTCTTCTCATACTCATTTAACATCTTAATTTGTTGCAAGAAATTCAATGTGGTGTCAAGACCTCTACGAAATGACATTTCAAATGTGACATTTAACTCATGGATGTGTTTTCTCACTTCAGTGCTAAGCTTATATTGCTCTTTTATGAATTCAGTCACTATTTTATCAACGGTAAGCTCATCATCATCCTCTTTATCAATTTTAACCATTTTCACATTCGAGCGAGGGACTTTAGATCTCGGGATTAACAGAATAGATTCAAATATAGCACCATAATGAATGATTAACGTATTATTAGCATAGTTAATGGTGGCACGAGCAGTAGCTAGAAACGGAGACCCTAGGATTAAAGGAGTTATCGAATCTTCTTTCATGTCCATAACCACGAAATCAATTCTATATAAAGCATAACTGACGATAACTTCAACTTGTTTAACAACCCCCAACGGTTCATGTAAAAGGCTATTAGCAAAGCACACATTCCCTTTGATAGGTTCCAACGATGGCAATCCTAAGTGATTGTAAACAAAGAATGGCATAACATTAATGCTAGAACCAGTATTAGCTAATCCAATAACAGGAATGAGACCACGAATTAAGTAAGGGACTTGGAATTCCCCTGGATCAGTGCGCATAACAACAGGAATTTCAGGTGATGCATATGGGTCTATCGAATCAATTGTGAATGAATAAAGAGGGCAGAAACCTTCTTTTCTTCTTTCTTCCAACTGTTTCATAGTATCAGCTAACCAATCATCTTTATTTTCATACTCTGATTTTTCAAATTTTTCACTAGTAACTTCATCACTTTCATTAACCTTTTTATCAACCTCTTCTTCTTTCTCATCAAATAACTCATGCATAAAGATTATCTCATCACGATCAAGACCTCGAACTTTAGCATATTTTTACTTATCTTCTTCATTAGAAGTCAACTTTTTTTTATTTCTTGATCATATTCTTCCTCTACCATTTCAAACTCCCATAAGTACCTCAAACCAGGTTCATAAATATCAACCTTATTTACTTCTCTAATCACATTCACCTTTTCAAAATGAACTTCTTTAGAAACTTCAGATTCTGCAGGAACTTTACCCTCAAAAAGTTTGAACAACTTAACAACATTGCATTCTAAGTTTTAAATGGATGCTTGATGATTATTTTGCACTTGGGAAAGTTGAGCCTTTATGTTATCATTAGCTTCATTTTGATTCTTGATGAAAGTTAGGATACTTTCTTCAAGATTAGACTTCTTGTCTGTTTGAGCATTAGAAGATGAATTTGGAATGAAGGGTGCTCTAATAGGAAAGAAACCAGGTGGATTTTTATTATTATTAGGATAAGGTATATTATAATTATTACGGTAGTTTGGGTTTCCTTGATATTGATTCACGTAAGAAACATTCTTAACTTGCTCCATAGTAAGACTAGCAACACAATCTTTAGTAGCATGAGGACCTTGGCATTTTTTACAACCTACCTTAATCATATGCATTTCTTTTGTAAGCTTTTCAATTTGCCTTCCCAGATTACCCAAATGCACATTCATAGCTTTAACCATATCTTCGGAATCATAACTAACATATTTTACCGAACGAGAAATGTCTAAGCCTTGATGTCATTCGTGGGAATAAGCAGCCAACTTATTGATTAATGTTTCAGCTTCTTCGGCAGTTTTACTCATGATATTTCCTCCAGCAGATGTATCAATCTCTCTTCTTGTAGCAATATCACAACTTTTATATAAAGTAGTTATCTTTTTAAATTTATCCAAATCATGTTGTGGACAACCTCTAAGCATTTGACCAAATCGTACCCACGCAGAATAAAGAGACTCATTAGTTTTCTCACAAAAATTAGCAATTTTAGTTTGAAGGGTGACAGTTTTTGATGCGGGAAAGAATCGAGTTAGAAATTTTTCAACCATAGTATCCTAACTAGTAATATCTCCTTCGAGTAACGAGTTTAACCATTCTTTAGCTTCATCTTTTAGTGACCATGGAAAGAGATGAAGATAGATGACATTACTTTCCACATTATTAATGTTAAACAGATTACAAATATCTTTAAAATTTCGAATGTGAGCATTAGCATCTTCCTTTTCAGTTCCCTTAAATTGGTTATCCTTAAACAAATGAAATATAGGACCTTTAATATCAAAGTTTTCTTTTATAACAGGCTGAGTAATAGCGTGACCTAATCATTCCCGACCCGCTTTCATTAACGCTTCCATTGAATCAGTAGTCATTTCAATTTCTGAACCAAAAAGAGATCCCAAATTAGAATCAGGACTAGACTGTGGACTAGATAATGGATCATCATTAGAAGTAGTTCCTTCATTGAAATTTAATTTCTTAACAATATTCGAATCCTTAGAAGGTTTAAATAATATATCGGGATTTGGTAACATGTCTTGTAAGACGGGTTTCTTGGATCGGGTATTCATGTAATCTAAAATCATAAAAAAGAAATATTTTAGGAGAAAATGTTTTAGACCTAAAAGGATATATATATAATTTAATTTTAAATTTATTCTAATTCTTTTTTCTAATATTTAGGAAGTATGTTAGTATATTAATAAATTTTAAATTGATAAATATTTATAATGATTAATGACATAATTAATAATATAAATATTAAATAACAACTTTTATCGCATGACAACGAATAATCAAACATACACGGCCTATTGAATCTTTCAATACTTAAGTGACCCGTCAACGTCTAGGTTCGAGCAGGAGCCTTTAAATCGGAACCCCAGCAACCCTCCCCTAAAGAAAGACAGTCATCACCCGTTTTCAAGAAATATCAATAACCAAAGTATATCCAATTTCCGTATTTACCACGCTCCCCGGCAGCGGCGTCAAAAAGTTGATGTGTCAAAAGTGTGTGCAGTAGTGCTTTATCTTTTATTCCAACTTTTAAATTTATAAAACCTTTATTATTACACTTTAACACCCCAACGAGCAACAAAACCCGATCAGATGTAGTATTTTAGGTTATCGTCCCAAGAGAGCGTAGATGCGGATAAGAGTTATTTTATTATTTAATTCTTATTAAAGAATTAAAGATAGATTTTTACGTCTTTTTATAGGATAGATTCTTATCTCTTAGGAAATGGATGCTTTAAAGATAAACAAAACAATGAAATAATAAGGAATTGAAGATTCAAAATAAACAATTATAAATAAAAGCAGTTACATGAACAACTAACTTATACAGTGTAAGACCCAAATATTTATGGTACATAATGTATTTATGGTGTACGATGCGTGTATGAGGTGTACGATGCATGTACGTGTTGCTTGCTCGAACGTCGAAGGAAACTGGACGTTGTCAGAAGTGACAAGGTATGTACGTATCTTTTCAACCCCAAATAAAGTTTGTGTTGATGTTTCAAAGCCTTACCGTTGGAAAGAAAATATTATTACGTTTCCAACGATATTTGATTCATCGAAAACGGTGCTATGGTCAAAAAGTTATGGCCAAAACAAGTTTCTGAAAACTGACCTGAAGGTTGGAGCAGTGCTCCACCTTATGGGTCAAATTAGGGTTTAAGTGTCATTTTGAGCAAGATAGGTGTTTAACACCTATGATTGGGTTTGATTGGCATATTAGGACCATTCTCACTTGTGTTAGTGATTATTGGTTAGTTTGGGCGCGGTTTGTGCTTAGAAGTGCATTTGGGTCGAAATTGCACTAGTTGTCAATTTGGGTTGATTTGTATATCCACCCTAATTGTGTTACTTGTTATGTGATAAATGGATTAGGTATATTTCCATCGGCGATTGCGGATTATTCGGTAGCATTCTTCAAGGCGACAAGGTGAGTGTTAATATCCTATATGCATATGTATTTGTAGGATGGGTGCGGGTCGAGTGAAGGGGTTCTTGCTTGTAGAGCTCGCTTTTCATATAGGTGGAGTTGTTGGACTTGTGTATAGGTCCAATTGGCACGGTTGTGCGTTTTGGTTGACCACTTTGACGAGGTGCACACTTTGTGTGTACGTTATCACATGGGCGGGTGATATGGATTATAAAACCCCAATGGCGAAGGGTTAATATTGTGAGTGGAATAATTATGAGTTCATGTTTATGGCGTATTTGTTTGTGGATGTTATGGTATCATCGAGTGTGTACCACGAGCCGGTAGCACTATAAAAATAGATGTGAACCACGAGCCGGTAGCATCGAGTGTGAACCACGAGCCGGTAGCACTATAAAAATAGATGTGAACCACGAGCCGGTAGCATCGAGTGTGAACCAAGAGCCGGTAGCACTATAAAAATAGATGTGAACCACGAGCCGGTAGCATCGAGTGTGAACCACGAGCCGGTAGCACTATAAAACGAGGAGTGAACCACGAGCCGGTAGCGTCAAAGTGTGAACCACGAGTCGGTAGCACTATAAAAGAGTATGACTCAAATACGTACGGTGTGAACCACGAGCCGGTAGCACCATAGCGTTATGGTTAACCATATTGTCTTTGTGATTGTTTAGCATGTTGAATATTGTATACGTATAATGTTGTATCATCGTGATGTAGCTAACCCTCCGGGTGTAGCTTATTGGCATTTGTTCACATTGTCGTTGGTGAACTTACTCATTGTTGATGTTGTTAGCTTGTTGCTTAGTGATCGTACGGTATGCTTAGATTAGCTTTCCTTTATGCTTGGATGCTTCGGTATGCGGTATCTGTTTATTTATGTGGCGTGTCCATTTTATGCATATATATGTATGTAGTATATTCTCACTCACTAAGCGTTAGCTTACCCTCTCGTTGTTTACCTTTTCATAGATTGGCATGGATGCGGTGGCTCGGGTAAGCATGTGACTAGTGGACTCGCGTAGTTGCTTTAGAAGACTTGCTTTTAGATTAATTAGGATTGGGTAGCGTATCCCCAATCGCCATGCTCGGCTCTTATTTTGTGTTTAAAATTATGGGGTCGAAACATGCAAATTGGTACTTAAAGGGTAATTTGGGCATATGTGGGCTCGGTGTCGTAAAACCCTTTTTATTGATGGAACGTGTTAGTTTTAACTATTATAATATGTTGTGAAAACCGTTTAGTCTAAATGTGTCGGGAAGTGGTCAAACATTTTCGCATTTGGGACTTTTTGGGACAGCAGCCTGTCCAGGCTATTCTGCGCGCCGCGCCATGTGCTGTACCAGCAAATTTTTTTTTATATCGCGTTATTGGTTGGTTAACGGGTTGGGTTGTTACAAGTGGTATCAGAGCATGGTCTAAGGGATTTAGGTGACTTGAGATAGGTGCCTAGACTTAGACTTTTGCGTGTTCTTAATTGTTGCGGGACTTGTAGGATTACGGGTCGGAATGGGTTATAATTAGTGCCTTGTTTTTAGGTGAACTAACGTTTATATTAGTAATACGAATATTATTAATATATTATTGTGTTGTGATAATAATTCTCGCGTGTGTTGTTGTCGCGTAGAATTTGTTTGTGATTGTTTATGACATCAAGCGAGGCGGTCGTTGTACTAACAAGTTGATACGGCGTGTATGCGTAATAAGGACTTGCAAACCTTATTACGGGTGCAAATCGTGTCTAACAAGTGATGTACGATGAGTGTTTAGCAAGATGGGGCGGTGTTGTGCGCTTGGTCTATACGTTCTTGATCTAATCGTTTGCATCCCTTAGAATGAAAACGGAAGATGGATGCGGAACGAGTGAGCCTATTCACGAAGGGAAGGATGAGTTAACATTAAAGATTGAGGCTGTGTTTGAACAATATGTCTCGGTTTTCACTGGCAAAGTTAGAGAAGTAACCAAGGAGTTGGTCGAAGGACAAATGACGGAAATGGTCTGAGACCAAGTGACTAAAGTTGTAAAGGAAGAGTTTGAAAACAGGTTTCCCAAACCTCGAGGTAGCGATGATGAAGATGTACTTGCAAGGTTAGGATTACATGGTGCTCATGGTAAGAGGGCACGAAGTACGCCTGAAGGCGTCGGGAATGTGAAGAAGAAGAGTAAGAAGGGTTACAAGCTCACGTGCTATAAGTGTGGGGAACGAGGTCATTTGGCACAAGATTGTATGGTGGTGCCTTTAGGCTCGATCAGGTGTTTCATTTGCCGAATGGAGGGACACCTTCCGAATCGCATGACGATCGGGTCAGGAGGTTAGAGCGTGAATACATGATGGGTAGTGGAGCGCGGAAGCCCAACAGCGCTACATCGGGTACTTTTAGCATGAAATTATATGTTGTTCGCTTGTAATAACATGCGGTAAGTGCGTAAGTCTTAGCTAAACTTTATTCTCCGTTGGAGATAATTCGTAGTCAGTGGAGGGTTTATGTTTATGGCTCCGGTTTGCTCTCAGTAGAGCGTATAAGTGGTATGTTGTGCCTTGACTCTATGGTGCGAATTCTTGGGCGCTTTGGCATTTTGGTTGGTATCGGGTCGTTAAGCTCGTTCGAGTGAGACCCTTAAGGTTTTAATTGTGTTGTGCATGTTATTGATACGGGTGACATTCCTAATGAAAGTACCCTATGGTAACGTTTGATTGTCGGGCGAAGGGCGTAAGACTTGGTGTAACCAAGCATTCCTTAGTATTTGGGAAGTGTTTCTACCAAGCCATGGAAATGAGTTTTGGTGTTCGGATGCTAGTGCGTGTTCACTCTCGTGTTGAAGTTGATGAACCATGAGGTTCGACGGGTGTGATGAAACCCGAGAAATCGAGTGTTTCGGATCTCGATGTATGTTGGTAAAGGAGTCTACATGACGCGACATTAGATGCCTCTTTTATACCTACTAGCGTGGTGTTCGACTCCGATTATGTTGCGATTACATTGTACTTAGGGTACCGAAGTGAAACCCTTAGTTACATGAGTGACTGGGTGAAGTTTGACAAGCTATAGCAATTGGATGATTGCGAGAGTGGAGTTGTGTAATTTGCGGTACACTTTTCGTTCGAAGTGTTAAGGATTAGTTGAAATCCTTTGTGTGCTCAAGATTGGAGCAAGATGTAGTGATGGGTCGTGTGAACCCAATTGTTGATAAAGTCTACCTTTGGTAGCAATGTACGGTTGTACAAACTGCGGTTATGGAACGTAGTTCCAAGTGGGGGAGTACACCCCCGCACGAGGAGGTTTTGGTGGGAGATTTCGGATGACTCTTTTAGTAAACCGAAACTTGTGTCGGGACCTAGATTTGGTCGATTGTGGTAGAGTACAATTTCAGTTAAATTGTACTTATGATTTTGAATTTGAATTATCACCAAGGTGGTAATGTGGTAAATCTTGTTGAGAGATAATGGACGTATTTGGCAAGCAAGGTGAAATCCCTCGGTTAAGGGATGTGTGTGTCGGATTCTCTTTTAGAGAATTATTGTTTTGTACCTATGTTTGATATAGGTGGTTCTTGCTCGATTGTTTGAATGATTAGTGGTATCCGTTAGGATTCACTATGGCATAGCAGAGCGCGATGTTACGCTACTCGTTGTTCGAGGCCAAAAGGGATCGTTGACTGGTGAAGCATGACCTTCGGGGTCCGCTAACTTCATCATGGGATCGTTGATTGGTGGAGCATGACCTTCGGGGTCCTCTGACTTCATCATGAGATCGTTGATTGGTGAAGCATGACCTTCGGGGTCCGCTGACTTCATCATGGGTGTAGTGTTATATCGGTGAAGCATGACCGTTGACGGGGTCCGCTGACTTCATCCGGTGTTGAGATTTGGGAATTGGGTTGCGTGTAGTTTTCTGCCTGCCTTCATGATTGTTGGATATGTGATCTATTGGTCGTTTTATACGCCAATGGTGGGGTCGTAAGGACCACGTTGTGTGAACTAACGGTGGTTTTATACGCCGATGGTGGGGTCGTGGGGACCATGTCGTGGGATAAGTGAGGCGATAGCCGTGTTTCGCTCACATGTTGTTACGGGTGTAACAATAGGCGATTTTTGTGCACCTTAGGTTTAGCGTTGCCATAGTAATTTTGGGCGCTTTTGGTTTTAGCCGTTGTTTATGATGTTAGGATAGTGGCGTATTGGTTGTATTGCGCACTACAAAGGATGTTTAGTGGTAAGTGTAATCCATAAGGATTCATGTGGTTCGATCTTCAACGTTCGGATTGTTGACTTTAGGTTAAGACTTGGTCGCTTTTCGCGTTGTCCTTGGTAAAGGTACGCTAAGGAATTGATATCTCGGTACGAGATTGGTTGAGTTTTTCTCGATATAGGGAAAAGAGCAGGTTTTAGTGCTCAAATGATGGTTTTGTTAAATCGCGGGTGACGATTTAGTTGTTAAAGGCGATTCATTGGGAAGGATTGCCTAAGAAAGTCGGATTGGAACATATGTTGAGGACCTTTGAGTGTAGGTCCGGATGGTTAAGTGATGAGGATCAAGAGGACATGATCGAGTTTAAGTAGGGAGAGTTGTAAGACCTAAATATTTATGGTACATAATGTATTTATGGTGTACGATGCGTGTATGAGGTGTACGAAGCATGTACGTGTTGCTTGCTCGAACGTCGAAGGAAACTGGACGTTGTTAGAAGTGACAAGGTGTGTACGTATCTTTTCAACCCCAAATAAAGTTTGTGTTGATGTTTCAAAGCCTTACCAATGGAAAGAAAATCTTATTACGTTTCCAATGATATTTGATTCATCGAAAATGGAGCTACGGTCAAAAAGTTATGGCCAAAACAATTTTCTGAAAACTGACCTGAAGGTTGGAGCGGCGCTCCACCTTATGGAGCGGCGCTCCGATCGCATCAGAAGCAATTTTCAGCCTTTTTAAAAGGTTTAAATGAGGGGTACTTTGGTCTTTTTAATTGAGGTCGGTTTGGGGTCATCAAGACTGATCTAGAACTCCATTGGAGCTCATTTCTCACCCACACAAACACTCTCATCCACATCTAGAGAGAGAGGAAGAGTTCTAGAGTGAGAGAGCTTAGTTTGGAGAAGAATGAGTCAGATTCTCGCCAAAGCTCGGGTTTTAAAGTTGTTCATCTAGCTCCTAGCTATGTTTTGGTAGTATTGGTAAGTTCTAACTCCGAATTTCATTTGTTAGATTTGATATTCAAGTTAGGGTTTGAGATTGTTAGTTGTAAAACCCATTTGGTTGATGAAGAGGGTTTATGGAAACTTGCTATTTTGATATTTGGCGGGTTTTGGGTTGGTTAATGATTTAACCATATTTAAGACTTGTAAATGGTGTATAATCACTAGTGTTAGTGATTATTGGTGTTTTGGAAACCATTAGGGTTCTTATGGTTGACTAATTTTGACTAGAGTCAAAATTAGGGTTTGTTGATGATTATGACTCAATTGCCGATTTAATAAGGTTTATAAACTTAAAATGGATTAAGTTGAAGTATAGAACCGAGTTAAATATGTTTTGGTGACAAAACTTGCTAATGGCGTGATATTGACTTCTAATGGGTCAAATTAGGGTTTAAGTGTCATTTTGGGCAAGATAGGTGTTTAACACCTATGATTGAGTTTGATTGGCATATTAGGACCATTCTCACTTGTGTTAGTGATTATTGGTTAGTTTAGGCGCGGTTTGTGCTTGGAAGTGCATTTGGGTCAAAATTGCACTAGTTGTCAATTTGGGGTGATTTATATATCCACCCTAATTGTGTTACTTGTTATGTGATAAATGGATTAGGTACATTTCCATCGGCGATTGCGGATTATTCGGTAGCATTCTTCAAGGCGACAAGGTGAGTGTTAATATCCTATATGCATATGTATGTGTAGGATGGGTGCGGGTCAGGTGAAGGGGTTCTCGCTTGTAGAGCTCGCTTCTCGTATAGGTGGAGTTGTTGGACTTGTGTATAGGTCCAATTGGCACGGTTGTGCGTTTTGGTTGACCACTTTGACGAGGTGCACACTTTGTGTGTATGTTATCACATGGGCGGGTGATATGGATTATATAACCCCAATGGCGAAGGGTTAATATTGTGAGTGGAATAATTATGCGTTCATGTTTATGGCGTATTTGTTTGTGGATGTTATGGTAGCATCGAGTGTGAACCACGAGCCGGTAGCACTATAAAAATAGATGTGAACCACGAGCCGGTAGCATCGAGTGTGAACCACGAGCTGGTAGCACTATAAAAATAGATGTGAACCACGAGCCGGTAGCATCGAGTGTGAACCACGAGCCGGTAGCACTATAAAAATAAATGTGAACCACGAGCCGGTAGCATCGAGTGTGAACCACGAGCCGGTAGCACTATAAAACGAGGCGTGAACCACGAGCCGGTAGTGTCGAAGTGTGAACCACGAGCCGGTAGCACTATAAAAGAGTATGACTCAAATACGTATGGTGTGAACCACGAGCCGGTAGCACCATAGCGTTATGGTTAACCATATTGTGTTTGTGATTGTTTAGCATGTTAAATATTGTATACGTATAATGTTGTATCGTCGTGATGTAGCTAACCCTCCGGGTGTAGCTTATTGGCATTTGTTCACATTGTCGTTGGTGAACTTACTCATTGTTGATGTTGTTAGCTTGTTGCTTAGTGATCGTACGGTATGCTTAGATTAGCTTGCCTTTATTCTTGGATGCTTCGGTATGCGGTATTTGTTTATTTATGTGGCGTGTCCATTTTATGCATATATATGTATGTAGTATATTCTCACTCACTAAGCGTTAGCTTACCCTCTCGTTGTTTACCTTTTTATAGATTGGCATGGATGCGGTGGCTCGGGTAAGCATGGGACTAGTGGACTCGCGTAGTTGCTTTAGAAGGCTTTCTTTTGGATTAATTAGGATTGAGTAGCGTATCCCCAATCGCCATGCTAAGCTCTTATTTTGTGTTTAAAATTATGGGGTCGAAACATGCAAATTGATACTTAAAGGGTAATTTGGGCATATGTGGGCCTGGTGTCGTAAAACCCTTTTTATTGATGGAACGTGTTAGTTTTAACTATTATAATATGTTGTGAATACCGTTTAGTCTAAATATGTCGGGAAGTGGTCAAACATTTTCGCATTTGGGACTTTTTGGGACAGCAGCCTGTCCAGGCTATTCTGTGCGCCGCGCAGAAAGGTGGTGCGCCGCGCCATGTGCTGTACCAGCAAAATATTATTTTTTTTTCGCGTTATTGGTTGGTTAACGGGTTGGGTTGTTACATACGGGAATCATATTAAGCAAGTTTCATAACTTATATTAACACAAAGCTAGATATAATAATCATAGACCAACTACTATCCCTTAATAGGTTAAGCTAAGTGTTGCATATCATTTAACAAGTAGGACTTTAAAGCATATGCTAGACACGTGATGTGCATGACTAACATCTTAATTCTTCATGTTCAATTCAATTACATGATACATATCAATCTTGTGATAAGGATCAACATAATATACTGACAAATTATATAAGCTATTAAACACCAAGTAGATCAACTCAAGTTACTAGCTGAAAGTCAATTACTACTAAATTCTCATGCAATCATTAATTAAACAAATCCAAACGAAGGTTCTTCGATTAAGCGTAACAATATCAAACTCTATTATATAAGCGCAATTCCAATTAAACAAGTTTATCACTATTAAGATTTTTAACCTAGTTGCATGCAATTCAATTTGACAAGTTTGATGGACTAGATCTAAACAAGTAGCATGAATCAAATAATATATCTTCGGATCAAGTACTAATCAATCCTATAATCATGTTATTTAATCATTAAGCATGGCAAACAAGTATATTTAAGCAAAATAGATTCAAAACAGTTCAAATATCGTTACAGAAACTCGACCATACAGATCTGGAAAAGAACTAGAAACTGTAAGTATAAAGCACATGAGGCTGGCGGCTTTATTCCAGTCAAGGCAGCAGCTTGGACTGGTGAATCCGGCGGCTTCATCTAATTCCCAGATGAAGTTCAGTTTTTGTCCATGTAACTACTACGAAAGTTTAGTTCATAGCAGAAGACGAACAGAAACGATTAAAGTAAATAAAATAGACTAAACAATAAAGTAAAGATAGAATCATACCTTAAAAAGGTAGATGAAAAGAACTTGAATAATTAACTTGAATGATTCTTGATTACAATGAAAAGTAAATCTAATATAAGGGTTTTAGAGAAAACCCTAAAAGAAAAACGAAACCAAACTATATTGTATTAAGTTGTACATTGAAAACTGTAACATGAGCCATCTATTTATACTGTTTAAAATCTGTGGCCAAGCAACCAGCTTCAGATGAAGCCGGCGGCTTCCTTGGGTCGGTGACTCCTTTTGTGAGTAAACCTTGATCCGCAAGCACAAAACGCATAACCGTCATAATTAAGCCGACGACTTTAATAGCAGGCCGGCGGCTTCAGTGATCCGGCAAATCCTTCTGATTTTGTTTCCATTTTTACTTGAACTTGGTCGACAAGTGGAGAAACCGTGTCCATTAGGCCGGTGATAATACTAAAAACGAACACATATTTCATAGCATTATCCTTCAAGAAAGACAAGCTTTTAGTTGCTATTGTTCTATTTACAAGTGATATTCGTTTAAATAATAAAAGGTGAAGACAAAAGACAGATTCGACGATTTGAAGACGCAAATGACCAAAACGCTAAAGAGTACAAAGTACAATTCAAGTGGTTCAATTTATTGATGAGAAACGTCTCAAAATTACAAGAGTACAAGCCGCAAAACGCAAAGTACAAGATATTAAATTGTACGCAAGGACGTTCAAAAATCCGAAACCGAGACATGAACCAACTATCAACGCGCGACGCAACGGAGCTAAAATTACAAGTCAACTATGCACACGAATATAATATAATATATAAATAATTCTATAAATTATTTATATATTATATTTATATTAAAAACCGTCGGCAAATAAGAAAACAAAAGTACCTGAGCTGTAAAAGGGGGCCATACGATCGCATGGCCTGGAGGCACAAAAACCATGCGATCGCATGGTTCACTGTAGCTGGCCACATCTATAAATTGAAGTGTTTTTCGGACGAAATAAACACACCATATATCCATCTATCATCATACTCTCTCAATATATTTATATTTATATAATTTTAATTTTAATTTAAGTTTAATAATAATTAGGTTATTGTAAGGAATGTTTTAAAGGTTTTGTAAGTCAAAATTCTGTCCGTGTAACACTACGCGATTAATACTCATTGTAAGTTATGTTCAACCTTTTTAAATTAATGTCTCGTAGCTAAGTTATTATTATGCTTATTTAAATCGAAGTAATCGTGATGTTGGGCTAAATATTAAAGACGGGGTTATTGGGCTTTGTACCATAATTGGGGTTTGGACAAAAGATCGACACTTGTGGAAATTAGACTATGGGCTATTAATGGGCTTTCTATTAACTAAACGATACCTCCTTAATTTAATATAAAGGTTATAATTTGACGTATCTATATATAACCACATACGCTTAATCGGGTACGGTGGGCGGGATATTTATAAATACGAATTATTGTTCATTTGACCGGACACGGGGATGGATTAATAGTCAATGGACTCATTAAAATAGGGGTGTATTACATTCAAGAGTAATTGATGTAATTGTTAACAAAGTATTAAAACCTTGGATTACACGCAGTCGATAACCTGGTGTATTCATTAAACAAAGTATTAAGACCTTGTTACAGTTCGAATCCCCAATTAGTTGGAATATTTGACTTCGGGTAATAAGATTAATTTGACGAAGACTCTCGCACTTTATAATTATGACTGATGGACTATTATGAACAAAACCAGATGGACATATCAAATAATCCAGGACAAAGGACAATTAACCCATGGTAATAAATTAAAATCAACACGTCAAACATAATGATTACGGAAGTTTAAATAAGCATAATTCCTTTATTTATATCTCATCGTACTTTTAATTATCGCAATTTTATTTATCGTCATTTTATTTATCGGACTTTTATTTATCACAATTTTAATTATCGTCATTTACTTTACGCTTTAAATTAAGTCATTTGTATATTTAATATTTTACATTAGGTTTTAATTGCGACTTAAGACATAAAATCGACAAACCGGTCATTAAACGGTAAAAAAAACCCCTTTTATAATAATAACAATATTACTTATATATATATATATATATATATATATATATATATATATATATATATATATATATATATATATATATATATATATATATATATATATATATATATATATATATATATATATATATATATATATATATATATATATACAAATATAGTTTAAAATAAATATAGCGTTAAATTTAGTTGTATCCCTGTGGAACGAACCGGACTTACTAAAAACTACACTACTTTATGTTTAGGTACACTGCCTATAAGTGTTGTAGCAAGGTTTAGGTATATCCATTCTATAAATAAATAAATAACTTGTGTAAAATTGTATCGTATTTAATAGTATTTCGTAATAAAAATATAACTATTTCGTATACTACCCTGCACACATCAAGTATTTTTGGCGCCGCTGTGGGGGAACTTCAACAAAGCCGAAAGAAAAATGCTATAAAAAAATATTAGTTTTTAAGCTATTTTTGTTAAAATATAATTTTATATAAGTTTTAAAATACAAAAATATAAAAGAAAAATATATTTCTATTTAAATTAAAAAGTTTATATTTTTATTTTTCTTTTGTTAAAAATTAAAACTAATAAGTAATTTTTTTTTTAAATATAAGTTTTTATTACATATTATATTTTTTATATAAATTTAAAAATCAGAAAAAAAATAAATTAAAAGTATTCGGGCCAAGTACTGTAGCAGCCCAAACAAACAGGCCTGAAACCCAAAGCCATGCGATCGCATGGTCCAGGAGCATAAAACGCATGCGACCGCATGAGGGCTTCTGACACGTCTGATACCTGGTACGTACGGATTAGGGTTAGTTTAATTTAATTATTATTATTATTATTAACCTAATTAGGGTTATACTTAATATAATTAGTTTTTAGTTTTATTTAATTTGTATTTTTAAGTTTCAATTAGTTTTAGTATTTATAAAATTAATACTTTTATAAAATAATAATATAAAAATAATATTTTTATAAAATTGTAGTTTTATCATTTTTTTAGGTATTTTTATAAATTGTATTTTTTAATCATTTAATTCATAATTTGTATTTTTTTTTCGTTCGAAACTAGTTTTAAACATAGTTTTTGCCGTAGTATTTTATATTTCTAGATTTTTAGGCTTTGTCGTAAAATTCCTTAATTACTTTTTCTATTGACTAAGATTTAGATGCTTTAGAATTTTGTGACGTTGTTTTAAAATTTTAATGCCTTTTAAGTTATTGCAGTTTTGGATATAGAATTCCTTTAAGCTTTAATACCTTTAGACGTAAGTTTTAATTCTTAATTTTTTGGCTTTTAAGTTTCGACGCTGCATTTTATTATTATTATTTTTCAACTTTTATTTTTCGACGCTTATTTTTCGACCTCTTAGTTTTCGACGCGCTTTTCTTTTTCATTTCGATGCTCTAGTTTTTAGGACATAGATTTTATCTTCTTTAAATTTCGACAAAAAATTATTTTAAGCGGTTAAATTGATAGACATCCAAAATTTTCTGGTTCGTAGTAATAGTTGGATTTGTTAGTGGCGAGTTGTGGGCTTCCGATTTAAAGGGTCCTGGCTACCTGTTGCATCTATTGGCTATTCGAAACGTGGGCAAAATCAGAAAAGTCTATTAATTTGATAACTTATATAATTTTTATCTTTTATAACTAATAGGATATTCAGTGAATGCACCGAGCAAAACGTTCACCACCTTTCATACGTTCACCACCTGTAACTCGATCAAGACATCTAGCCAACATTGTCGCCGTTGATTTTTCTTTAGAATCGTCATCTAGTCGACCAAGTACTCCAATTCAAATTTTCGATAATCTATTTTTTGAACCCGACCTCACAATTGAGAACCCGGAAGATATTCAAGGACAATTCAGAGATCCTGAACCACTAATCATTCCTCCTGAACCACAAATCACTCATCCAGAGATTGTCGAGGAAGAAACCATTAAGTCAGAATCCTCTAGTGATTCAGATTTAACAAATCTAATCAAGGAAAATCTGGAACCTCTAAGTATGGAAGATCGAATGAGGGCTAAACGCACTGGCCAAGGTCATGCCATTACTCAACCAGACATTAATGCGCCAGATTATGAAAACAAATGACAAATCCTACACATGGTAACTAATCAATGCCAATTTAGTGGTGCGTCGAAGGAAGATCCAAATGAACATCTTCGTACCTTTAATAGGATCTGTACTCTATTTAAAATCAGAGAAGTTGAGGATGAACAGATCTATCTCATGTTATTTCCCTGGACTTTAAAGAGAGAAGCCAAAGATTGGTTAGAATCATTACCTGAAGGGGCGATTGATACATGGGATGTCTTAGTTGAAAATTTTCTTAAACAATTCTTTCCGGCATCTAAAGCCGTGAGACTTCAAGGAGAAATTTTTACGTTCAAGCAAAAGCCAAATGAAACTTTATATGAGGCGTGGACAAGATTTGGAAAGTTGTTGAGAGGATGTCCTCAACATGGTTTAGACACTTATCAAATAGTACAAATATTCTACCAAGGATGCGATATTACTACACAAAAAGACATCGACATAGCAGCTGGTGGTTCCATTATGAAGAAAACTGCAACTGAAGCTTACAAAATTATTGATAACACTGCTTCCCACTCATATGAGTGGCATCAAGAAAAAGACATCGTTAGATCATCTAAAGCGGCTAGAGCCGATTCTAGCCATGACTTTGATTCCGTTTCCGCAAAGTTAGATGCTTTCGAGAGACGAATGGAAAAGATGACTAAGGATATTCACGCAATACGAATTAGTTGTGAACAGTGTGGAGGACCACATTTGACAAAAGATTGTCTCAGTATTGAAAAAACAATGGAACAACGAGAGAATGTTTCATACATGAACCAAAGACCTGGAAATAATTATCAGAATAATTATCAACCGCCAAGACCAAACTACAATCAAAATCAGAATTATAACCGAAATGTTTCATACAACAACCAACAAGGTCCTAGCAATTAACAAGTATCTAACAATACTTACAACCAGCAAAGACCTATTTTTCAAAATAAACCACCACAAACCGATGATAAAAAGCCAAATTTAGAAGACATGATGTCAAAGCTAGTTGAATCTCAAACTCAGTTTTTCACATCTCAGAAACAAACCAATGAACAAAATGCTCAAGCATTTAGAAATCAACAAGCTTCTATTCAAAATCTGGAACAAGAAGAGAGCAACCTAGCAAGGTTGATAGGTGAAAGAAAACCAGGGAGTCTACCTAGCGATACAAATGCTAACCCCCAGAATGAAACAGCTAAAGCCATTACCACGAGAAGTGGTATTACACTTAAACCACCTGAAATACCTGTAATTTCTGATGACTCTATTCCTACTACACAGGCACCACAGCCTGAACAAGAGAAGGAAACAGAAACGGTAGTTGAAAAGGTTAATGAAGATAACACAGTTAAGGCTAAACCTTATGTTAAACCATACCAACCACCACTTCCTTACCCAAGTAAAATGAGAAAAGAAAGACTTGAAGCCGAGCAATCTAAATTTTTGGATATGTTTAAACAAATAAATGTAAATCTTCCTTTCATTGATGTGATTTCAGGAATGCCTAGATATGCTAAATTTCTGAAAGATCTAATCACAAATAGAAAGAAAATGGAAGAACTTTCGGCTGTCACAATGAATGCTAATTGTTCTGCAGTGCTGTTGAATAAACTACCAAAAAAACTCTCTGATCCAGGAAGTTTCACAATTCTATATTTTCTGGGTAGTCTTAGTTCAATAGAAGCATTGACAGACTTAGGTGCTAGTATAAATTTAATGCCGTATTCACTGTACGCTAAACTAGACCACGGAGAATTGAAACCAACAAGAATAAGTATACAACTAGCCGATCGATCAGTAAAATATCCTAGAGGGATAATGGAAAACATGCTAGTTAAAGTTGGTACTTTAGTATTTCCAGTAGATTTTGTTATTCTGGACATGGAAGAAGATTCTCGAGTTCCTCTTATATTAGGAAGACCATTCTTAAACACGGCTAAAGCAATAATAGACGTGTTTGGTAAGAAACTGACCCTAAGTATAGATGACAAAAGTGTTACCTTTTCTGTTGATAGAGCCATGCAACATCCGCAATCTGCAGATGATACATGTTATTATATTCAAACTATAGATTCACATGCAGAATTGTTACAAGAATTTCCATAATTACAAGGAACAGGAGAATGTTCTTTAGGAGAAGGAACTGAACCAATTGATGAAGCTGAAATGTTAGCCGCACTTATGGCTAATGAATATGAACCAACAACAGAAGAACTTCAAATGCTAAAAAAAGAAGACAGATATCGATACAAATCATCGATAGAAGAACCACCGAAATTTGAGTTAAAGCCACTTCCAAACCATTTGGAATACGCTTATTTACATGATGAATCTGAATTACCTGTAATAATATCATCTTATCTTACAGAAAATGAAAAATCTCAACTCATTTCTGTGCTAAAAGCTCATAAACCAGCTATTGCATGGAAGATTTATGACATTAAAGACATAAGTCCTTTGTATTGCACACATAAAATCCTTATGGAAGAAGGCCATAAAACCTATGTGCAACGGCAACGAAGACTAAATCTAAATATCCAAGATGTTGTTAAGAAAGAAATTATTAAACTACTAGATGCAGGTTTAATTTATCCAATCTCTCATAGTCCATGGGTAAGCCCCGTTTAATACGTACCTAAGAAGGGTGGCATGACTGTTATCACAAATGAAAAAAATGAGCTTATTCCTACTAGGACTGTAATAGGATGGCGTGTTTGTATTGATTATAGAAAATTAAATGACGCCACCAGAAAAGATCACTTTCCCTTACCTTTCATTGATCAAATGTTGGAAAGATTAGCCGGAAATAGTTACTATTGTTTTCTTGACGGTTTCATAGGATACTTTCATAGGACCAAGAGAAAACCACATTCACGCACCCTTATGATACTTTTGCTTAAAAACGCTTGCCATTTGGACTTTGCAACGCCCCTGCAACCTTTCAAAGGTGCATGATGGCGATTTTTCACGACATGATTGAAGAATGCATAGAAGTTTTCATGGATGACTTTTCAGTCTTCGGTGAGACTTTTGAAACATGTCTAGTTAATCTTGAACGAATGTTTATTAGATGCGAACAATCAAATCTAGTTCTTAATTGGGAGAAATGCCATTTCATGGTTAAAGAAGGCATCGTTCTTGGTCATAAAATTTCAAAGGAAGGAATTGAAGTGGATAGAGCTAAAGTAGATGTAATTGCTAAACTTCTACATCCCACCAATGTTAGAGGAGTTAGGAGTTTTCTAGGACATGCCGGTTTTTATCGACGTTTCATAAAAGATTTTTCTAAAATTTCCACTCATATGAACAAACTCCTAGAAAAGGATGCTCCATTCATCTTTTCGGATGAATGCATCAAATCTTTTAATATTCTTAAAGAAAAACTCACTAATGCGCCGATCATGATAACTCCAAATTGGAATCTACCATTTGAACTCATGTGCGATGCAAGTGATTTTGCAATGGGAGCCGTTTTAGGACAAAGGATTGAAAAACGATTTCATCCTATCTATTACGCAAGTAAGACATTACAAGGAGCACAAACGAATTACACAACTACTGAAAAAGAACTCCTTGCTATTGTCTTTGGTTTTGACAAATTTCGTTCATATCTCGTTCTAGCTAAAACGGTGGTCTATACCGACCATTCTACTCTTAGATACCTATTTTTGAAACAAGATGCCAAACCACGATTAATTCGTTGGATCTTACTCTTACAAGAGTTCGATATTGAAATCCGTGACAAAAAGGGAGCAGAAAATCTCGCCGCTGATCATCTTTCTCGTCTTGAAAATCCTGAATTAGAAGTTCTAAACGAATCGACCATACAAGACAACTTTCCTGATGAATATCTTTTGAATATCGATTATAATGAAATTCCATGGTTTGCAGACTATGCAAACTACTTAGTATGTGGATTCCTTGAAAAAGGGTTGTCGTACCAAAAATGAAAGAAATTCTTTAGTGATATAAAATACTATTTTTGGGAAGATCCACATTTATTTAAAAGTTGTCCCGATGGAATAATACGCCGATGTGTATTCGGAGATGAAGCTAGTCAAATCTTAAACCATTGTCACACAGGACCAACATGAGGGCATTATGGGCCTCAACTTACAGCAAGGAAAGTCTACGACGCTGGATTCTATTGGCCTACAATTTGCAAAGACGCACACCTTCTTTGTAAATCCTGTGATGCTTGTCAAAGGGCCTGAAAAATAAGTCAACGTGATGAAATGCCACAAAATGTCATTCAAGTATGTGAAGTATTTGACGTTTGGGGTATTGACTTTATGGGTCCATTTCCAAAATCTCATAATAATATCTACATTCTCATTGCCATTGATTATGTATCTAAATGGGCGAAAGCACAAGCTCTCCCAACTAACGATGCACGAGTTGTAATCAACTTCTTAAAACGTCTTTTTGCTAGGTTCGGAACACCGAAAGCTTTAATAAGTGATCGGGGTACTCATTTTTGTAATGATCAACTTGAGAAAGTTCTCAAAAGATATGGAGTAACTCATAAAATCTCAACCGCTTATCATCCACAAACAAGTGGACAAGTTGAAAATACCAACCGAGCTTTAAAACGTATTCTAGAGAAAACCGTAGGATCAAATCCGAAGCAATGGTCCATGAAATTGGAGGATGCACTCTGGGCTTTTAGAACAGCCTACAAAACTCCAATTGGAACCACACTTTTTAAACTCGTTTACAGAAAAACATGTCACCTTCCAGTAGAAATTGAGCACAAAGCATTTTGGGCTTTGAAGACATGTAATCTTGATTTGCATGAAGCCGGACGTCTACTGTTAAGTCAATTAAACGAATTAGAAGAATTAACACATGAAGCATATGAAAATTCGTTAATTTATAAAAGAAAGAACGAAGAAATGGCATGATAAAAGAATCAGAAGTTCAAATGAATTTAAAGAAGGAGACAGAGTTCTTCTTTTTAATTCACGATTCAAGCTATTTCCTGGAAAATTAAAATCAAGATGGTCTGGACCATTCATAGTCAAAAGAGTTTTCCCATATGAAACAATAGAGTTGATAAATTCAAATGGGATTGAATTTAAAGTTAATGGTCACAGAGTTAAACATTATATACATGGTCCAATGAAAGTTGACAATGAAGTCAATCATAATTTCACCACCCAAGAAAACTCTCAGAATGAAAACATAAATATGTTATCAACAACATATGAAAAACCAAAATTGGAAGACGGGGAAGCTTCAAATTGGAGTGATGAAGAAGAATTCCTATACAAACCTCTCATTCCAAGAAAAGAAGAAAAATGTGAACAAGAAGTTCAAGTAGAAGTAAAAGAACCAAGAAAAGATCACCCAAAAAAGGTTAACAAACCAACTCTACTTACTAAAGTAGGAGACCCAGGTGAATTTATCATTTCTTGCTTGCTTAATGATGGTGCTATGTATAATGGACTCGCAGATTTAGGAGCAAGTGCAAATGTTATGCCTCTTTCCTTATACAAAAGATTAGTTATGGGTAAATTAAGACCAACCAGCATAGGTGTTCAATTATTTGACCAAACAGTTAAACACCCGGTTGGAATAGCTAATAATTTACTTGTTAAAGTGGGAAGTTTGACCTTTGTTGCAAACTTCATAGTTATTAATATGGAGGAAGACCTTGATATTCCTCTAATTTTAGGTCGCCCATTTTTAGCAACCACCGAAGCATTCATTAATGTAAGAGAAGGTATAATGACACTTAGGGATGGTTACAAATCGGTTACCTTTGTGAACCGAAAGTTTAGATCTCCATAAACCAAAACTGTTGAACCCATAAAAATGCCTATGTGTGGGGAAGATGAAGAAACACCTAATGATAACCCGATAACAAAGAACCCCGTTATTGATACGAAATTAGATGAACCCATTTTCAATAGTTCAACGAAGAAACTTTATAAACGGATTCAAGATGCTAGGATTAAGGGGAACTTTAAGTTATGTAACCGATTAGTATCCAATTTGTTGCCTAAAGAAAAAGCAGTGTTAATTGAATTTGTGAATGTTACAGAAGAAATCAATCAATGTCTTGAATCCAAAGTCAGAGATATGCAAGTTGTTGATGATCCAATTGAAGATAACAATGAAGTTAATCACAATTTCAACACCACAGCTAACTAAGTTTGGGGAGAATCAAGTCTTTTTAAGGATAATATATATATCTCTATTAGAGTTAGATTTTCTGTTTTCGTGTAGTTCTCGAAAATGGAATCTGAATGGTCTTTCTCTAGCAGACCCTAAAGAACTAGTCTTCTCCCTCCATTCTGAATTTTTATTTCTTTTAGGTTTTACGAGATGAAAAATTCCTTTGATCTGAACCATGGTCTACTACTACACGCTATGATTACTAAACATAATAATAACATCTTCCCGAGTGAACTGGAATCATTCATAAGAGGAAAAATGGACAAAGTGAGGAAAGAACTCAGGAAGAATCATCATAAGACACATTTTGGTAAAGAAAAATCAAAATTCGCAATAAAAAGAAGAGCACGACACCTTGAAAGATGTCATAAATGCGGAAAATGGTCACACGAAGGTAAATGTTCGAACAATCAAACATATTCAAATACCGAATTTGTTACTCTAAGCAGAGAAGGACCGTTCATATGTTTAGAAGAAAAGTTATTGAAAAATTGAGGTTACGCTTATGCAGCTATGGAAAACCAAATCACACGACTCTCCTATGAGTCGGCTAAAGCAGGTCTCTGAGAATTCTATCTCACAGGCAAGTATGTACAGTTTTTATTTTTTTATTTTATTTTATTGCTTTTAACCTTTTGATAATAAACGCTGAATCGTTCGCTATAAAGTATTAAATTGATATTCAATAAAATTAGGTATGCGAAACCGAAATTATTGATATCATACAAAAATTTATTACATCACTGCAAAATTTACCATTTATTCATAAGGTATAAATATCTTTAATCAATCAATCCAAAATATTTCAGAAATTCGTCAGGAGTAAAACTAGGTAAAATAGCCGAAATTACTTTACCCAAAAAGAGGGACGTATATTTTTGTTAATATTTGATTGATTAAAGTGGGATAAAAGATCAAAAAGATTTTTTTATTTTTATTTTTATCTTGTTTAAAAAAATTAATATATAACTATATTTTCAAATCTAAGATTGTAAAAATATTAGTATTTTAATGAAATTTTATTTTATGCATTTTAAATTTAAGTTTGGTGTGAATTTAAAAACAAAAATTTACTTTATTTCATTAAATTAAAAAAAATTGATTTTTAAAATTCGTCGTAAGTTGAAAACTAGGTCATTGAACCAAAATTGCTTTTCCTAAGGGCGGGACGAGAAATTTTATTATCATTATTTTTAATTTTATTGATCTAAAGTATGCCAAAAACATAAAAAAAAATAATCCAAAGAGCTTATCTTTTAAAACAACGCTTTAAAAAGACAAATTTTTAAAATTTTGTCGAGGGACGGACTAGGTAATCGTACCGAAACAACCTCGTCCTAAAAAGGAAAACAAAATTTTAAATTTAATTAATTGTTTTAATAGTAAAAGGTTTTCATAAAAAAAAAAAATACCTGGACTCCATGCGATCGCATGGGATTTACACTTCACCACCATGCGATCGCATGGAGCTGAATATCTGGTCAGGAACAAAAGGTCAGCGAGCTCTCTGCCTTCTCACAAATAACACACACATACACGAACATATACACATAAATTCACCCAAAATCACCAATTTTCAACCAAAATTCATCAAATTTCTTGCTATAATCCGCTCTAATCATGCGTTTATTCAGAAGATTTTCAAAGAAGGTAACGATATCACCCCTAAAACTCTTTAAATTCGAATTTTAGTGTTCTTGAGCTAAATTTTACCTAATTTAATTTTGATAATTTCTAGTGTAATTAGAGTTAAATTGTTAATATATTATGCTTGTATAACCTAGATTGATACTATTTAACATGATTTGAAGCTTTAAACTTCAAAATTTTTAGAAATCTAGGGTTTGTGTTCTTGAGCAATTTGGGAATTTTTGATATAAACAGGTTATGGCCGATTTTTGTTATGAATTAGTGCTAAATTAAGTAGTGTAACATGTTTAGGTAGCTAAATGATCCAAACTTTGATCCTAAACATGATTTTTGAGCATCAAAGTGGACTTTTTAAGTCTAAAATTCATGAACTTGATTATTTTGTTATAAATGCCATTTGAAACTTGTTAAATTGCTAGTAATAATTATTTTGACATGTTATTTGAGTTGAATGCTTATGAACTTTGTATACCTTTTCATATATGCTTATTTGAAAAATTATAGAATTGACAAAAATATGAAAATGAGTTTAAGTTTAATATGAAGTAAACATGTTATTGTAATTGTTTTAATTTGTTATTTTGCTAACACTAATGCATATTTGGATGCACAAATTTTGTGTTTAATGTGTTTTGCAGAGAAATACAGATACAGACGGTGCATCATCGTCTAGACATCATGAACAAGAACCTAAACAAGAACCTGATCAAGAACAACTACCGGAACCACAACCTGAACAACAACATAATGATCAACACATGCTATATTATGAGCCGGAACCACTGTTTTACGCTCATTATTGTCAGTTTCAGCCTCACCCGAGGATTGTGCACCCACTTATCGATGACCAACAGTTACATCCCAACCTAAGATTTGAAATGTCCGGTTCTAATTGATTAAAAACGTTCCATATTAATTGATTTCGTTGCGAGGTTTTGACCTCTATATGAGACATTTTTCAAAGACTGCATTCATTTTTAAAACAAACCATAACCTTTATTTCATAAATAAAGGTTTAAAAAGCTTTACGTAGATTATCAAATAATGATAATCTAAAATATCCTGTTTACACACGACCATTACATAATGGTTTACAATACAAATATGTTACAACAAAATAAGTTTCTTGAATGCAGTTTTTACACAATATCATACAAGCATGGACTCCAAATCTCGTCCTTATTTAAGTATGCGACAGCGGAAGCTCTTAATAATCATCTGAGAATAAACATGCTTAAAACGTCAACAAAAATGTTGGTGAGTTATAGGTTTAACCTATATATATCAAATCATAATAATAGACCACAAGATTTCATATTTCAATACACATCCCATACATAGAGATAAAAATCATTCATATGGTGAACACCTGGTAACCGACATTAACAAGATGCATATATAAGAATATCCCCATCATTCCAGGACACCCTTCGGATATGATATAAATTTCGAAGTACTAAAGCATCCGGTACTTTGGATGGGGTTTGTTAGGCCCAATAGATCTGTCTTTAGGATTCGCGTCAATTAGGGTGTCTGTTCCCTAATTCTTAGATTACCAGACTTAATAAAAAGGGGAATATTCGATTTCGATAATTCAACCATAGAATGTAGTTTCACGTACTTGTATCTATTTTGTAAATCATTTATAAAACCTGCATGTATTCTCATCCCAAAAATATTAGATTTTAAAAGTGGGACAATAACTCACTTTCACAGATTTTTACTTCGTCGGGAAGTAAGACTTGGCCACTGGTTGATTCACGAACCTATAACAATATATACATATATATCAAAGTATGTTTAAAATATATTTACAACACTTTTAATATATTTTGATGTTTTAAGTTTATTAAGTCAGCTGTCCTCGTTAGTAACCTACAACTAGTTGTCCACAGTTAGATGTACAGAAATAAATCGATAAATATTATCTTGAATCAATCCACGACCCAGTGTATACATATCTCAGTATTGATCACAACTCAAACTATATATATTTTGGAATCAACCTCAACCCTGTATAGCTAACTCCAACATTCACATATAGAGTGTCTATGGTTGTTCCGAAATATATATAGATGTGTCGACATGATAGGTCGAAACATTGTATACGTGTCTATGGTATCTCAAGATTACATAATATACAATACAAGTTGATTAAGTTATGGTTGGAATAGATTTGTTACCAATTTTCACGTAGCTAAAATGAGAAAAATTATCCAATCTTGTTTTACCCATAACTTCTTCATTTTTAAATCCGTTTTGAGTGAATCAAATTGCTATGGTTTCATATTGAACTCTATTTTATGAATCTAAACAGAAAAAGTATAGGTTTATAGTCGGAAAAATAAGTTACAAGTCATTTTTGTAAAGGTAGTCATTTCAGTCGAAAGAACGACGTCTAGATGACCATTTTAGAAAACATACTTCCACTTTGAGTTTAACCATAATTTTTGGATATAGTTTCATGTTCATAATAAAAATCATTTTCTCAGAATAACAACTTTTAAATCAAAGTTTATCATAGTTTTTAATTAACTAACCCAAAACAGCCCGCGGTGTTACTACTACGGCGTAAATCCGGTTTTACGGTGTTTTTCGTGTTTCCAGGTTTTAAACCATTAAGTTAGCATATCATATAGATATAGAACATGTGTTTAGTTAATTTCAAAATTCAAGTTAGAAGGATTAACTTTTGTTTGCGAACAAGTTTAGAATTAACTAAACTATGTTCTAGTGATTACGAGTTTAAACCTTCGAATAAGATAGTTTTATATATATGAATCGAATGATGTTATGAACATAATTACTACGTCAAGTTTAGTAGGTAAACCTACTGGAAGTGACAAGAAATGATCTAGCTTCAAAGGATCTTGGATGGCTTGAAAGTTCTTGAAGTAGGATCATGACACAAAAACAAGTTCAAGTAAGATTTTTACTCGAATTAAGATAGTTTATAGTTATAGAAATTGAATCAAAGTTTGAATATGAATATTACCTTGAATAAGAAAGATAACCTACTGTATATAACAAAGGTTTCTTGATCTTAGATGATTACTTGGAATGGATTAGAAAGCTTGGAAGTAAATTAGTAAACTTGAAGGGATTTTTGAAGTGTTCTTGAAGTGTTCTTCCTATGATGATTATAGCTTGATGCTTGAAGTGATTTTTGATGAAGATGATGATTAACTACTGGAAAAATACGTTCATAATAGTGTGTGTGTGTTGAGAGAGAATTAGAAAGAGAATTGGAAGTGAAATGGAGTGAATGATGAGTGGTAATTGGTGAGTGGTGAGTGGGGTTAAAAGGAGTTCTAGTTAGTTGACTAGCTCATGGTAGAAGTTAAAATTGATTAGTCATACATGACATAATCAAGAGTGGAATCCCATGCTAGTTCCTATTGGTATATACCCATAGTAAGTACGTTTTGAAGCTGTGTATAATACGGGTAAGAATACTACTAGAATTCTTGATGCAAGAAAAGAATGGGAAAGTAACTGTAACCATTTTCGTTAAGTATGAGTGTTTTGATATATGTCTTGAAGTCTTCCAAAAGTATTTTAATACATCTAAATACACTACATGTATATACATTTTAACTGAGTCGTTAAGTCATCGTTAGTCGTTACATGTAAGTGTTGTTTTGAAACCTTTAAGTTAACGATCTCAATTAATGTTGTTAACCCATTGTTTATTATATCTAATGAGATGTTAAATTATTATATTATCATGATATTATGATATATTAATATATCTTAATATGATATATATACATTTAAATGTCATTACAACGATAATCGTTACATATATGTCTCGTTTCGAAATCCTTAAGTTAGTAGTCTTGTTTATATGTATATAACTCATTGTTAATATACTTATGGAGATACTTACTTATCATAATTTCATGTTAACCATATGTATATCCATATATACATCATCATGTCGTTTTTACAAGTTTTAACGTTCGTGAATCGCCGGTCAACTTGGGTGGTCAATTGTCTATATGAAACATATTTCAATTAATCAAGTCTTAACAAGTTTGATTGCTTAACATGTTAGAAACATTTAATCATGTAAATATCAATCTCAATTAATATATATAAACATGGAAAAGTTCGGGTCACTACAGTACCTACCCGTTAAATAAATTTCGTCCCGAAATTTTAAGCTGTTGAAGGTGTTGACGAATCTTCTGGAAATAGATGCGGGTATTTCTTCTTCATCTGATCTTCACGCTCCCAGGTGAACTCGGGTCCTCTACGAGCATTCCATCGAACCTTAACAATTGGTTTCTTGTTTTGCTTAAGTCTTTTAACCTCACGATCCATTATTTCGACGGGTTCTTCGATGAATTGGAGTTTTTCATTGATTTGGATTTCATCTAACGGAATAGTGAGATCTTCTTTAGCAAAACATTTCTTCAAATTCGAGACGTGGAAAGTGTTATGTACAGCCGCGAGTTGTTGAGGTAACTCAAGTCGGTAAGCTACTGGTACGACACGATCAATAATCTTGAATGGTCCAATATACCTTGGATTTAATTTCCCTCGTTTACCAAATCGAACAACGCCTTTCCAAGGTGCAACTTTAAGCATGACCATCTCTCCAATTTCAAATTCTATATCTTTTTTTTAATGTCAGCGTAGCTCTTTTGTCGACTTTGGGCGGTTTTCAACCGTTGTTGAATTTGGATGATCTTCTCGGTAGTTTCTTGTATAATCTCCGGACCCGTAATCTGTCTATCCCCCACTTCACTCCAACAAATAGAAGACCTGCACTTTCTACCATAAAGTGCTTTAAATGGCGCCATCTCAATGCTTGAATGGTAGCTGTTGTTGTAGGAAAATTCTGCTAACGGTAGATGTCGATCCCAACTGTTTCTGAAATCAATAACACATGCTCGTAGCATGTCTTCAAGCGTTTGTATCGTCCTTTCGCTCTGCCCATCAGTTTGTGGATGATAGGCAGTACTCATGTCTAGACGAGTTCCTAATGCTTGCTGTAATGTCTGCCAGAATCTTGAAATAAATCTGCCATCCCTATCAGAGATAATAGAGATTGGTATTCCATGTCTGGAGATGACTTCCTTCAAATACAGTCGTGCTAACTTCTCCATCTTGTCATCTTCTCTTATTGGCAGGAAGTGTGCTGATTTGGTGAGACGATCAACTATTACCCAAATAGTATCAAAACCACTTGCAGTCCTTGGCAATTTAGTGATGAAATCCATGGTAATGTTTTCCCGTTTCCATTCTGGGATTTCGGGTTGTTGAAGTAGACATGTTGGTTTCTAATGCTCAGCTTTGACCTTAGAACACGTCAACCATTCTCCTACGTATTTAGCAACATCGGCTTTCATACCCAGCCACCAAAAATGTTTCTTGAGATCCTTGTACATCTTCCCCGTTCCAGGATGTATTGATTATCTGGTTTTATGAGCTTCTCTAAGTACCATTTCTCTCATATCTCCAAATTTTGGTACCCAAATCCTTTCAGCCCTATACCGGGTTCCGTCTTTCCGAATATTAAGATGCTGCTCTGATCCTTTGGGTATTTCATCCTTTAAATTTCCTTCTTTTAAAACTCCTTGTCGCGCCTCCTTTATTTGAGTAGTAAGGTTATTATGAATCATTATATTCATAGATTTTACTCGAATGGGTTCTCTGTCCTTCCTGCTCAAGGCATCGGCTACCACATTTGCCTTCCCCGGGTGGTAACGAATCTCAAAGTCGTAATCATTCAACAATTCAATCCACCTACGCTGCCTCATATTCAGTTGTTTCTGATTAAATATGTGTTGAAGACTTTTGTGGTCGGTATATATAATACTTTTGACCCCATATAAGTAGTGCCTCCAAGTATTTAATGCAAAAACAACCGCGCCTAATTCCAAATCATGCGTCGTATAATTTTGCTCGTGAATCTTCAATTGTCTAGACGCATAAGCAATCACCTTCGTTCGTTGCATTAATACACAACCGAGACCTTGCTTTGATGCGTCACAATAAATCACAAAATCATCATTCCCTTCAGGCAATGACAATATAGGTGCCGTAGTTAGCTTTTTATTCAATAACTGAAACGCTTTCTCTTGTTCATCCTTCCATTCAAATTTCTTCCCTTTATGCGTTAATGCAGTCAAGGGTTTTGCTATTCTGGAAAAGTCTTGGATGAACCTTCTGTAGTAACCAGCTAGTCCTAAAAACTGGCGTATGTGTTTCGGAGTTTTCGGGGTTTCCCACTTTTCAAAAGTTTCTATCTTTGCCAGATCCACCTTAATACCTTCTTTGTTCACTATGTGACCGAGGAATTGAACTTCTTCCAACCAAAATGCACACTTTGAAAACTTAGCGTACAATTCTTCCTTCCTCAATACTTCTAACACTTTTCTCAAATGTTCACCGTGTTCTTGGTCATTCTTTGAGTAAATAAGTATGTCATCAATGAAAACAATGACAAACTTGTCAAGGTATGGTCCACACACTCCGTTCATAAGGTCCATGAACACAGCTGGTGCATTAGTTAAACCAAACGGCATGACCATAAACTCGTAATGACCGTAACGTGTTCTGAAAGCAGTCTTTGGAATATCATCTTCCTTCACCCGCATTTGATGATACCCGGAACGTAAGTCAATCTTTGAATAAACAGACGAGCCTTGTAGTTGATCAAATAAGTCGTTGATTCTCGGTAGTGGGTAGCGGTTCTTGATGGTAAGTTTGTTCAACTCTCGGTAGTCGATACACAACCAGAATGTACCATCTTTCTTCTTGACAAACAAAACAGGAGCTCCCCACGGTGATGTGCTTGGTCGAATGAAACCACGCTCTAAAAGTTCTTGTAATTGGCTTTGCAGTTCTTTCATCTCGCTGGGTGCGAGTCTGTAAGGAGCACGAGCTACTGGTGCACCTCCTGGTACAAGATCTATTTGAAATTCAACGGATCGATGTGGGGGTAATCTCGGTAATTCTTTCGGAAATACATCGAGAAATTCTTTTGCGACGGGAACATCATTGATGCTCTTTTATTCAGTTTGTACTTTCTCGACGTGTGCTAGAACAGCATAGCAACCTTTTCTTATTAGTTTTTGTGCCTTCAAATTACTAATAAGATGTAGCTTCGTGTTGCCCTTTTCTCCGTACACCATTAAGGGTTTTCCTTTTTCTCGTATAATGCGAATTGCATTTTTGTAACAAACGATCTCTGCTTTCACTTCTTTCAACCAGTCCATACCGATTATCACATCAAAACTCCCTAACTCTACTGGTATCAAATCAATCTTAAATGTTTCGCTAACCAGTTTAATTTCTCGATTCCGACGTATATTATCTGCTGAAATTAATTTACCATTTGCTAATTCGAGTAAAAATTTACTATCTAAAGGCGTCAATGGACAACTTAATTTAGCACAAAAATCTCTACTCATATAGCTTCTATCCGCACCCGAATCAAATAAAACGTAAGCAGATTTATTGTCAATAAGAAACGTACCAGTAACAAGCTCCGGGTCTTCCTGTGCCTCTGCCGCATTAATATTGAAAACTCTTCCTCGGCCTTGTCCATTCGTGTTCTCCTGGTTCGGGCAATTTCTAATAATGTGGCCCGGTTTTCCACATTTATAACAAACTACATTGGCATAACTTGCTCTGACACTACTTGCTCCGCCATTACTCGTTCCGACACCATTTGTTCCATTCGTTCTATTAACCCTTGGTCCGTAGACCTCACACTTCGCCGCGCTATGACCATTTCTTTTACACTTGTTGCAAAATTTGGTGCAGAACCCCGAGTGATACTTTTCACACCTTTGGCATAGCTGCTTCTGATTGTTGTTGTTGTTGCGGTTATTATTGTTGTTGGGATGATTGTTGTAGTTGCTGTTGTTGTTGTTGTTGTTGTTGTTGTTGTTGGGCCGTTTGTTGTAGTTGCGATTGATGTTGCGATTGTTGGGATAATTGTTTCGATTATTGTTGTAATTGCTGTTGTTGTTGTATTGGTGATTCTTATCACCGTTTTCCTCCCACTTTCTTTTGACTTGCTTCACATTGGCCTCTTCAGCAGTCTGTTCTTTAATTCTTTCTTCAATCTGGTTCACTAGTTTGTGAACCATTCTACATGCCTGTTGTATGGAGGCGGGCTCGTGTGAACTTATATCTTCTTGGATTCTTTCCGGTAATCCTTTCACAAACGCGTCGATCTTCTCTTCCTCATCTTCGAATGCTCCCGGACACAATAGGCACAATTCTGTGAATCGTCTTTCGTACGTGGTAATATCAAATCCTTGGGTTCGTAACCCTCTAAGTTCTGTCTTGAGCTTATTGACCTCGGTTCTGGGACGGTACTTCTCGTTCATCAAGTGCTTGAATGCTGACCACGGTAGTGCGTACGCATCGTCTTGTCCCACTTGCTCTAGATAGGTATTCCACCATGTTAACGCAGAACCTGTGAAGGTATGCGTAGCGTACTTCACTTTATCCTCTTCAGTACACTTACTTATGGCAAACACCGATTCGACCTTCTCGGTCCACCATTTCAATCCGATCGGTCCTTCGGTTCCATCGAATTCCAAAGGTTTGCAGGCAGTGAATTCTTTGTAGGTGCATCCTACACGATTTCCTGTACTGCTAGATCCAAGGTTATTGTTGGTATGTAGCGCAGCCTGTACTGCAGCTATGTTTGAAGCTAGAAAAGTACGGAATTCCTCTTCATTCATATTCACGGTGTGTCGAGTAGTCGGTTCCATTTCCTTCGAAATAGTCAAATGGAACAAGTTAATCATACAGAATATTAAGAGTAGTTAATAGTATTTCGTAGCATAATATGAACTCATTTATAAAAGCTTTTTCTTCATATTAGCGTTTTATAAGTTTAAATTCGGGTAGTACCTACCCGGTAAGTTCATACTTAGTAGCTAATATACAATTCAACTACTACAATTCTATATGAAAAACTGATTATAATAATATTTCGCGTTCAAACTTTTATACAATATTTTACAAGCTTACAATACCGCTTATTTTACATAAAGCATGAAATATAGCACACAATAACTTTGATACAAGATAGTTGTGAAGATAATTCTAGCTAGTACACAAGTCGTTCAGCAAAGGCAATAAAGACACGTAATTCATACGTCCAGAAACAAGTCATGCATTCTGGTTTTACTAGGACTACTTCCCATCCTTGGTCTTGTGGAACATAACCGTTATGGCCGTTGATAAGACAGCGTGTTGTAACGTCGTCAAAGGGACGAGGGTTACGTAATGTCCAACAGTCCCGTAACAATCTAAAAACCTCACTTCTTACCCCAATTACCGACTCCGTCACTTGTGGGAACGTTTTGTTTAATAGTTGTAGGCCGATGTTCTTGTTCTCACTTTGGTGAGAAGCGAACATTACTAATCCGTAAGCATAACATGCTTCTTTATGTTGCATGTTATCCGCTTTTTCTAAATCACGAAGTCCAATATTCGGATATATTGAGTCAAAATAATTTCTTAACCCATTGCGTAAAATAGCATTTGGGTTCCCCGCAATATATGCGTCAAAGTAAACACATCGTAACTTATGGATTTCCCAATGTGATATCCCCCATCTTTCGAACGAAAGCCTTTTATAAACCAAGGCATTCTTGGAACGTTCTTCGAATGTCTTACAAACTGATCTCGCCTTAAATAGTTGTGCCGAAGAATTCTGACCGACTCTAGACAAGATTTCATCAATCATGTCTCCGGGTAGGTCTCTTAAAATATTGGGTTGTCTATCCATTTTGTGTTTTTATACTGTAAAATAGACAAGAGTTAGATTCATAAAAAAAATACTTATTAATACAAGCAATTTTTACATATATCATAAAGCATAAGCACACTATATTACATATATTACACCACACGAATACAACTATCTTATTCCGACTCGCTTGTTTCTTCTTCTTCGGTTTTGGTTCGTTTTGCCAAGTTTCTAGGGATATATGATGTTCCCCTAATACGAGCCGTCATTATCCACATTGGTTTAGAAAAACCTGGTGGTTTAGAGGTTCCCGGGTCATTATTACAACTTAAGGACATCGGGGGTTGACGATACATATAAAGTTCATCGGGGTTGGAATTAGATTTCTCTATTTTTATGCCCTTTCCCTTATTATTTTCTTTTGCCTTTTTAAATTCAGTTGGGGTAATTTCTATAACATCATCGGAATTCTCGTCGGAATCCGATTCATCGGAGAATTGGTAATCCTCCCAATATTTTGCTTCCTTGGCGAAAACACCATTGACCATAATTAACCTTGGTCGGTTGGTTGAGGATTTTCTTTTACTTAACCGTTTTATTATTTCCCCCACCAGTTCTATTTCTTCATCCGGTTCCGATTCTTCTTCCGGTTCCGATTCTTCTTTCGGTTCCGACTCTTCTTCCGGTTCCTCTTCGGGAACTTGTGAATCAGTCCACGAATCATTCCAATTTACATTTGACTCTTCATTATTATTAGGTGAGTCAATGGGACTTGTTCTAGAGGTAGACATCTATCACATAATATCAAACGCGTTAAGAGATTAATATATCACATAATATTCACATGTTAAAAATATATAGTTTCCAACAAAATTTGTTAAGCAATCATTTTTCAAGTAAACACGGTCGAAGTCCAGACTCACTAATGCATCCTAACAAACTCGATAAGACACACTAATGCAAAATTCTGGTTCTCTAAGACCAACGCTCGGATACCAACTGAAATGTCCCGTTCTTATTGATTAAAAACGTTCCATATTAATTGATTTCATTGCGAGGTTTTGACCTCTATATGAGACGTTTTTCAAAGACTGCATTCATTTTTAAAACAAACCATAACCTTTATTTCATAAATAAAGGTTTAAAAAGCTTTACGTAGATTATCAAATAATGATAATCTAAAATATCCTGTTTACACACGACCATTACATAATGGTTTACAATACAAATATGTTACAACAAAATAAGTTTCTTGAATGCAGTTTTTACATAATATCATACAAGCATGGACTCCAAATCTCGTCCTTATTTAAGTATGCGACAGCGGAAGCTCTTAATAATCACCTGAGAATAAACATGCTTAAAACGTCAACAAAAATGTTGGTGAATTATAGGTTTAACCTATATATATCAAATCATAATAATAGACCACAAGATTTCATATTTCAATACACATCCCATACATAGAGATAAAAATCATTCATATGGTGAACACCTGGTAACCGACATTAACAAGATGCATATATAAGAATATCCCCATCATTCCGGGACACCCTTCGGATATGATATAAATTTCGAAGTACTAAAGCATCCGGTACTTTGGATGGGGTTTGTTAGGCCCAATAGATCTATCTTTAGGATTCGCGTCAATTAGGGTGTCTGTTCCCGAATTCTTAGATTACCAGACTTAATAAAAAGGGGCATATTCGATTTCGATAATTCAACCATAGAATGTAGTTTCACGTACTTGTGTCTATTTTGTAAATCATTTATAAAACCTGCATGTATTCTCATCCCAAAAATATTAGATTTTAAAAGTGGGACTATGTGACGACCCGGAAATTTTCGACTAAATTTAAATTTATCTTTATATTATTCTGACACGATAAGTAATTTTTGTTAAGTTAAATCTCAAGGATTTTAAACTATGTTTATACATTCATTTAAACCTCGACCAAATTCTAATGATTCACGAACCATTAAATGAACATATATGAATATGTATGTATAGGTGTATATGTTATAAATTGAAAATGTCAACAAAGTATTTAAACGTATAATGCTTTATATGAACGTATTTGTTTCAATATGATTATCGACGGAAAAAAAAATATATTAAATGATTAAATTATCAGAAATATTGAATTATGATTACAAGTCTCTGTTGAGAGGTCTACTATGATTTGAGAAAATCTATTCCTCTTAACGATATTCGAAATAATTTGTAAAGCTATTTATAAATAAAAATAAAAAGTGTCATTTACGAAAGTTAGACAAAAGCTAGTGGAGAATTGGTTTCCATAATATTCTATTAATCTATTTTCAAACGTACAAAAACGTTTTCAGTTTAAAAAGAAATTTATTATTAAAACGTATATAACTTCTATAAATATCTAGAGTCACTTTTGACAACTCATTACTTAACCAGTATAATAAATATAACGATATTTATATTTTATTTCATTAAATATATATAACGATTTAAATTAATATTATATATATTTATACGCGTATTATACATACATAGTTTTTATACTTTTACTATACTTTAACTTTACCTTTATTTTACTTTTACTTTACTTTAACTTTAATAATTCATACTTTAATAATTCACTTTAATAATTCATACTTTAATAATTCATACTTTAATAATTCACTTTAATAATTCACTTTAATAATTCATACTTTAATAATTCATACTTTAATAATTCATACTTTAATAATTCAAAAATCTATTATAAATAGAATTCAATAGGTTTCATTATTTCATAGAAACTTGAAAATATATTTCTCTAAACTCTCTCAATCGATATATATATATATATATATATATATATATATATATATATATATATATATATATATATATATATATATATATATATATATATATATATATATATATATATATATATATATATATATATATATATATATATATATATATATATATATATATATATATATATATATATATATATGCTCTGTATTATTTCAAGATATTATTAGTATACATAAAATATTATGACGGAGTGATGTCCGAGTGATTTCAAAATAGTTTTTTGAATGAGTCGAAGCTAAGGAAATTATGGGTTATAGCTATGGAGGTGATGGGTATGGTTCATGGATATGCTCGTGAGGTCAATCTAGTGTTTATCATCTCCGTTGCGTCTACGTACTTTCCTGCAATATTGAATCTCAATATTGATATGTGAGCACTCATAACTTAACTTTTATATATCAATAGTGTATCCCTGACTAGTGCTCGAGTATATAGGATTATGCATGCTTGTACATTTGATATTGTCCTTAGATAGGTTTGTTGAATCCTGAATTAGATACATATGCTACTGAGATAGGGTATATGATATGCATGTCATTGGAAAGCTAGCGAAAAATTAAGAACTTTTCATTTAGATATCGAATGGTTTCGATAAACGGATTAGAAATTATAGTCAACTGAATTTTAGTATTATTTACTATCGTCGTTATTATTTTAATAGAAATATCATTGTTATTATAAAATATCATTATTACTATTATGTAAGTATTATCATTTTATCATAATACCATTTTTAGTAAATATAAATATTGTTATTTTTTTTATAGAATAATAATAATTATTATTACAAAATAATATAACTTTTACTTATTATTATTATGATCAATATTATTTTATCAAATAAATGGGGGATACAAAGATATTTTTCATCACGCGTAATATAATTACATTAATAATACTTACCACTATAGTTTTACGATATTAAGTGAACTTTATAAATTTTACTACTTAAGATATATAAAAGTATATTTTATCATATATAAACGTTAATATAAATTTTTATTAATAAATGACTTTTATTATTATAAAATCTAATAAATATATTTAAATATATAAAACGACTATAGTTAAGTTATATAATAAACACGTATAAATTTTAGAAGTCATTTTGGGTCAAGTTGACTTTTGTTGACTTTTGCATATTAGTCTCGAGCATTAGGATTGTGGTACACTATTACTTGACCAAAAATTATTAGACAAATATTGACCAACATATAAATATATATAATTAATATAGGTTCGTGAATCCGAGGCCAACCTTGCACTTGTTAAATGACGTTATATGTATTTTTACTACGAAATACAGTATGGTGAGTTTCATTTGCTCCCTTTTATATATATTTTTGGGACTGAGAATACATGCGCTGTTTTTATAAATGTGTTACGAAATAGGCACAAGTACTAAAACAAATTCTACGTGGGTTTAAACCAGAAATATACCCTTAGCTTGGTAACATTAAACTACTTGTCTATGTACGGTAGGCGCGAATCCTAAAGATAGATCTATTGGGCCTGATAAACCCCATCCTGACTATGGGATGCTTTAGTACTTCGAGGTTATTTTAAACACACCTGATCTGGTGTACTTCAGAGGGTAAAACATGAACGTTAAGGCTTGTTACCGGGTGCCTACAACTTATAGAATACTTTTATACACTTGCGAGTGTACATATATTTATAAACGGAAATCTTGTGGTCTATTAATATATTGAAATGATTGTTATGATAAACCTATGAACTCACCAACCTTTTGGTTGACACTTTAAAGCATGTTTATTCTCAGGTATTAAAGAAATCTTCCGTTGTGCATTAGCTCATTTTAAGGATATTACTTGGAGTCATTCATGGCATATTTTGAAAGATGTTGCATTCGAGTCATTGAGTTCATCAAGATTATTATTATGTCAATTATAGTTGGATGTATTATGAAATGGTGTGCATGCCATCAACTTTCGTTGTAAAGAAAGTTTGTCTTTTAAAAACGAATGCAATGTTTGTAAAATGTATCATATAGAGGTCAAATACCTCGCGATGTAATCAACTATTGTGAATCGTTTATAATGTATATGAACGGGTCCTTTCAGTTGGTATCAGAGCGGTGGTCTTAGCGAACCAGGTCTGCATTAGTGTGTCTAACTGATAGTCGTTAGGATGCATTAGTGAGCCTGGACTTCGACCGTGTATGCATGTCAAAAGTTTTGCTTATCATTTTTGTCAGAAATTGCCTGCTTATCATTCTTAGTCTAGACACGTCTTACTGCATTGATTGCATGAATAGTGTATAGACAAAATTCATATCTTAGCGTATCTGCTAATCCATATCTTAGCGTATCTGTTACTGTAAACTTTGCCTGACATATCCCGTAAATTCCTCCGTAATCTATGAAATCTTTTGCGCTATATATATAGATATTCTATGTAATTAGAATACCACCCGATAGCCGAAAAATCATTTCATATCGAAAAATCCTTTATTCAATCAAACGAAATGTAATTCGTCATTAGTTCAAGTCCCTCGAATTCCGATATGGAATCCCACTCAAGCTCTGAAAGCAGTGTGACCGGAATGGATCAACCAATTAGCCATCATCTATTCTGGATGAATTGGGGATAGGTTCGTAGCCTCCTCAATAATTGGAGACAAGAAGAAGGTGATCCCTTCCATCCACCACATTGCCCTCTTGGCGATGAACCTGAAGCACTTACCGGCGAACCGGTCCGAAACACCATTTTCTCTCTCATTTCCAGAGTATCTCGTCACGATTATATACTACATCAAATTCTAGATTTTATTTATCCGCTCGTCCGAACCGACAATCACCCCGGTGTAATAGAAGAAGTCAACGCGCTTCGCGCTCGAGTAGTGGCTTTAGAGAATATGGTGCAAGGGTTACAAACACCAACAAATAACGAATTATTAATTCATAATTTCAATTTTATTGAATAAATACTCCGTAAAAGTTATGTAATTTCTAAAGTCTTTAGGGATTATTCAGTTCTAGTTTCAACCGTAAATCAAATGAGTTTAATTTAATATTAACTCATTAAATCTATGTTACATCTGAAGAAAATATGCACATATATATTTTCATAAAGACTGTAATAAAATTCTGTTGTACAAAATATTAATTTTGAAAAAAATTTTAACGGGTAGGTAATACCCGAGAGATATATAAATTCACAATTAATATGTTACATTTTTTGAATCTGATTAAGCAAATCATCAACTATACTCCCAAAATCTCACAACAATATACATTCTTGTATAGTAATCAAAACAACCATTCTCAGCCAAATTTGATTACGCATTCTGATTTTGACAAATCAAAATCCAAGCCATGATTTAACAGAAGACATCACTCTTAGATTCCTACATCTTTCAAAGCTATACTTTGACTTCAAAACTGTGTTAAAACATCATATGTATATTAACGATTACAAACTGTGTTCAAACTCTCCGAAGTTTTCGAAGACACTTCAAACAATGAACAATTGAGATGATGATCCAACCACATATTACCCACATTTATGTACCTATAAAGCTCTCGAAGCCAAAGTCATAGTTCGACGCGTATCCGTGTCAGACCCTTTGGCATTTATTAGCTAAAATGACTTTTCAATTCCTTTTCAAAGTAGACAGTTTTGTCACAGCTCCAGCAAGTCAACTTCGACTTTTCAGTCGGACTAGTCTTATTATAACCTCGATAGATACGTTGCCCTTTCATCATCGTTACTGGGGACCTTTCATATCTCGCCATCTTAGCAATAAACTTACCAACAACTTCAATTATCTTTGAATTTTCGAAAAATCATTATATTTATTGAAATCACATCATTTACTCATTCGCATCTTGTAACGAGAATTGTCATACGAATCATCGAAAAACAGTAACCAGTATTTTGAAATCTCGCAGCATGTCTACGCCAACAGTTATATGTGTACGTAAAACGTCTATCTCTTGGACTTACATACTTTGAATGTGAAGTTCTGAAAAATATTTTGAACTGCAAACTAGTTCTTGAAATGCTGACGAAGCATCAAAAACTGTAAACGATCTTAACAGTAAAAAGTTTGATGACAAAGAATAGTAAGGTGGTAAAGCTGAGAAAAAGAGAAGGTTTGAAACTGGAAAACGGATTGAACAGACTATGAAGGAGGCCGTGGACAAATCACAAAGACTAAATCTACCTTCAAAGAATCCAAATGATTCAGTGCCTGTTAAAGTCATTAACGAATACTTTACTCTTTATTCTAAACCTTTACAGACAAATCTTCATCATCATCCATCAATATTAGAAATTCTAAGATATTATCATATCTTTCATTATAAATATCCGCGATATTTCTGAAGATATTTTCACAACTAATCTTATCTGAAGTCATTTATCTCTTTGCGCTATCAGTGTTACATCATATAAGAAACTATTAGTTTCTATATTCTATAAACTTTCGAGTTTAAATTATGAATGTTTTGAAGTAGTGTTGGGAACTGAAGCATGAGTTAGTTTAATATAATGACACTTGATCAACGTGATTATATTACAGTAAGTCATGCTGAGTTTCTAATGGGACATGACGATTCACAGACCATGCCGTCATCATGTTCCATGTTACATGACTCTTGTATTCTATTTAATCTCTAAAAATATCAAGAATATATTTTCTTGATGATTCGGTCTTTTCAGGGTATTCTGGTAAATTAACAAATCAAGATCGTGCCATTACCATTTTCTTCTTAGAACATTAATATCTGCGAATACTGGACTATTACAAACGTTGCTTAATCGCAAGAAGAAGAAACGAAAGGACAAAACTCCAAAATAGAAATTGGAGTATAAATCGTAGCAAATAGAAGGGAGCATTAACTATGGATGTCAATGATTATAGAAGACAAAAGCAGGGGCTTTGAAATATAAGGGAAGATATAAAACCCAACAACCACTCAAAAATTATAAACCGTATATATCGATGCATATAGCAATATAAAGACACGGAAGAACTAAAAACACTATAAAATCGAGAGTATAGTAGAAGTAAATAGATTCTTCCGGAGACAGATGAAAAAGAAGAATGACAGATATGAAAGTGAGGAGTATATCGAGAATCAGTACTGGATGAAGCATATTGACAAATACTTTAAAATATGAGTTGAGGGAGAAGAATAGAAGGTGTGAGTTGTAAGGAAACGAAGGAGGTGGATTTATAGTGAAATACCCGATAGAGAAATCAAGATGGATTATCGTATTAATTCGAAGAGAATCATAATCTCCTTAATCACCGAAGCATCAAATCCAACATAGATTACAAAGATTTTCTTTAAATTCGGAGATCAATTGTGATGACATCAAAAGATATGACGAATCACTATAATCTTATTTCCTTCATTTACGATAACTTCCCTCATACGCTTCGAGTAATCGAATTATTTTATCCATACTTCTTAGACATGAAAAAACTTCATAATCGTTACGTCATAATAACATTCTCATTGTTAGCCATAACGACCTCTATCAAATTTCGGGGACGAAATTTCTTTAACGGGTAGGTACTGTGACGACCCGGAAATTTTCGACTAAATTTAAATTTATCTTTATATTATTCTGACACGATAAGTAATGTTTGTTAAGTTAAATCTCAAGGATTTTAAACTATGTTTATACATTCATTTAAACCTCGACCAAATTCTAATGATTCACGAACCATTAAATGAACATATATGAATATGTATGTATAGGTGTATATGTTATAAATTGAAAATGTCAACAAAGTATTTAAACGTATAATGCTTTATATGAACGTATTTGTTTCAATATGATTATCGACGGGAAAAAAAATATATTAAATGATTAAATTATCAGAAACATTGAATTATGATTACAAGTCTCTGTTGAGAGGTCTACTATGATTTGAGAAAATCTATTCCTCTTAACGATATTCGAAATAATTTGTAAAGCTATTTATAAATAAAAATAAAAAGTGTCATTTACGAAAGTTAGACAAAAGCTAGTGGAGAATTGGTTTCCATAATATTCTATTAATCTATTTTCAAACGTACAAAAACGTTTTCAGTTTAAAAAGAAATTTATTATTAAAACGTATATAACTTCTATAAATATCTAGAGTCACTTTTGACAACTCATTACTTAACCAGTATGATAAATATAACGATATTTATATTTTATTTCATTAAATATATATAACGATTTAAATTAATATTATATATATTTATACGCGTATTATACATACATAGTTTTTATACTTTTACTATACTTTAACTTTACCTTTATTTTACTTTTACTTTACTTTAACTTTAATAATTCATACTTTAATAATTCACTTTAATAATTCATACTTTAATAATCCACTTTAATAATTCATACTTTAATAATTCACTTTAATAATTCACTTTAATAATTCATACTTTAATAATTCAAAAATCTATTATAAATAGAATTCAATAGGTTTCATTATTTCATAGAAACTTGAAAATATATTTCTCTAAACTCTCTCAATCGATATATATATATATATATATATATATATATATATATATATATATATATATATATATATATATATATATATATATATATATGCTCTGTATTATTTCAAGATATTATTAGTATACATAAAATATTATGACGGAGTGATGTCCGAGTGATTTCAAAATAGTTTTTTGAATGAGTCGAAGCTAAGGAAATTATGGGTTATAGCTATGGAGGTGATAGGTATGGTTCATGGGTATGCTCGTGAGGTCAATCTAGTGTTTATCATCTCCGTTGCGTCTACGTACTTTCCTGCAATATTGAATCTCAATATTGATATGTGAGCACTCATAACTTAACTTTTATATATCAATAGTGTATCCCTGACTAGTGCTCGAGTATATAGGATTATGCATGCTTGTACATTCGATATTGTCCTTAGATATGTTTGTTGAATCCTGAATTAGATACATATGCTACTGAGATAGGGTATATGATATGCATGTCATTGGAAAGCTAGCGAAAAATTAAGAACTTTTCATTTAGATATCGAATGGTTTCGATGAACGGATTAGAAATTATAGTCAACTGAATTTTAGTATTATTTACTATCGTCGTTATTATTTTAATAGAAATATCATTGTTATTATAAAATATCATTATTACTATTATGTAAGTATTATCATTTTATCATAATACCATTTTTAGTAAATATAAATATTGTTATTTTTTTTATAGAATAATAATAATTATTATTACAAAATAATACAACTTTTACTTATTATTATTATGATCAATATTATTTTATCAAATAAATAGGGGATACAAAGATATTTTTCATCACGCGTAATATAATTACATTAATAATACTTACCACTATAGTTTTACGATATTAAGTGAACTTTATAAATTTTACTACTTAAGATATATAAAAGTATATTTTATCATATATAAACGTTAATATAAATTTTTATTAATAAATGACTTTTATTATTATAAAATCTAATAAATATATTTAAATATATAAAACGACTATAGTTAAGTTATATAATAAACACGTATAAATTTTAGAAGTCATTTTGGGTCAAGTTGACTTTTGTTGACTTTTGCTTATTAGTCTCGAGCATTAGGATTGTGGTACACTATTACTTGACCAAAAATTGTTAGACAAATATTGACCAACATATAAATATATTTAATTAATATAGGTTCGTGAATCCGAGGCCAACCTTGCACTTGTTAAATGACGTTATATGTATTTTTACTACGAAATACAGTATGGTGAGTTTCATTTACTCCCTTTTATATATATTTTTGGGACTGAGAATACATGCGCTGTTTTTATAAATGTGTTACGAAATAGGCACAAGTACTAAAACAAATTCTACGTGGGTTTAAACCAGAAATATACCCTTAGCTTGGTAACATTAAACTACTTGTCTATGTACGGTAGGCGCGAATCCTAAAGATAGATCTATTGGGCCTGATAAACCCCATCCTGACTATGGGATGCTTTAGTACTTCGAGGTTATTTTAAACACACCTGATCTGGTGTACTTCAGAGGGTAAAACATGAACGTTAAGGCTTGTTACCGGGTGCCTACAACTTATAGAATACTTTTATACACTTGCGAGTGTACATATATTTATAAACGGAAATCTTGTGGTCTATTAATATATTGAAATGATTGTTATGATAAACCTATGAACTCACCAACCTTTTGGTTGACACTTTAAAGCATGTTTATTCTCAGGTATTAAAGAAATCTTCCGTTGTGCATTAGCTCATTTTAAGGATATTACTTGGAGTCATTCATGGCATATTTTGAAAGATGTTACATTCGAGTCATTGAGTTCATCAAGATTATTATTATGTCAATTATAGTTGGATGTATTATGAAATGGTGTGCATGCCGTCAACTTTCGTTGTAAAGAAAGTTTGTCTTTTAAAAACGAATGCAATGTTTGTAAAATGTATCATATAGAGGTCAAATACCTCGCGATGTAATCAACTATTGTGAATCGTTTATAATGTATATGAACGGGTCCTTTCAGACTATAACTCACTTTCACAGATTTTTACTTCGTCGGGAAGTAAGACTTGGCCACTGGTTGATTCACGAACCTATAACAATATATACATATATATCAAAGTATGTTTAAAATATATTTACAACACTTTTAATATATTTTGATGTTTTAAGTTTATTAAGTCAGCTGTCCTCGTTAGTAACCTACAACTAGTTGTCTACAGTTAGATGTACAGAAATAAATCGATAAATATTATCTTGAATCAATCCACGACCCAGTGTATACATATCTCGGTATTGATCACAACTCAAACTATATATATTTTGGAATCAACCTCAACCCTGTATAGCTAACTCCAACATTCACATATAGAGTGTCTATGGTTGTTCCGAAATATATATAGATGTGTCGACATGATAGGTCGAAACATTGTATACGTGTCTATGGTATCTCAAGATTACATAATATACAATACAAGTTGATTAAGTTATGGTTGGAATAGATTTGTTACCAATTTTCACATAGCTAAAATGAGAAAAATTATCCAATCTTGTTTTACCCATAACTTCTTCATTTTTAAATCCGTTTTGAGTGAATCAAATTGCTATGGTTTCATATTGAACTCTATTTTATGAATCTAAACAGAAAAAGTATAGGTTTATAGTCGGAAAAATAAGTTACAAGTCATTTTTGTAAAGGTAGTCATTTCAGTCGAAAGAACGACGTCTAGATGACCATTTTAGAAAACATATTTCCACTTTGAGTTTAACCATAATTTTTGGATATAGTTTCATGTTCATAATAAAAATCATTTTCTCAGAATAACAACTTTTAAATCAAAGTTTATCATAGTTTTTAATTAACTAACCCAAAACAGCCCGCGGTGTTACTACGACGGCGTAAATCCGGTTTTACGGTGTTTTTCGTGTTTCCAGGTTTTAAACCATTAAGTTAGCATATCATATAGATATAGAACATGTGTTTAGTTAATTTTAAAAGTCAAGTTAGAAGGATTAACTTTTGTTTGCGAACAAGTTTAGAATTAACTAAACTATGTTCTAGTGATTACGAGTTTAAACCTTCGAATAAGATAGTTTTTTATATATGAATCGAATGATGTTATGAACATCATTACTACCTCAAGTTTAGTAGGTAAACCTACTGGAAGTGACAAGAAATGATCTAGCTTCAAAGGATCTTGGATGGCTTGAAAGTTCTTGAAGTAGGATCATGACACAAAAACAAGTTCAAGTAAGATTTTTACTCGAATTAAGATAGTTTATAGTTATAGAAATTGAATCAAAGTTTGAATATGAATATTACCTTGAATAAGAAAGATAACCTACTATATATAACAAAGGTTTCTTGATCTTAGATGATTACTTGGAATGGATTAGAAAGCTTGGAAGTAAATTAGTAAACTTGAAGGGATTTTTGAAGTGTTCTTGAAGTGTTCTTCCTATGATGATTATAGCTTGATGCTTGAAGTGATTTTTGATGAAGATGATGATTAACTACTGGAAAAATACGTTCATAATAGTGTGTGTGTGTGTGTGTTGAGAGAGAATTAGAAAGAGAATTGGAAGTGAAATGGAGTGAATGATGAGTGGTAATTGGTGAGTGGTGAGTGGGGTTAAAAGGAGTTCTAGTTAGTTGACTAGCTCATGGTAGAAGTTAAAATTGATTAGTCATACATGACATAATCAAGAGTGGAATCCCATGCTAGTTCCTATTGGTATATACCCATAGTAAGTACGTTTTGAAGCTGTGTATAATACGGGTAAGAATACGACTAGAATTCTTGAAGCAAGAAAAGAATGGGAAAGTAACTGTAACCATTTTCGTTAAGTATGAGTGTTTTGATATATGTCTTGAAGTCTTCCAAAAGTATTTTAATACATCTAAATACACTACATGTATATACATTTTAACTGAGTCGTTAAGTCATCGTTAGTCGTTACATGTAAGTGTTGTTTTGAAACCTTTAAGTTAACGATCTCAATTAATGTTGTTAACCCATTGTTTATTATATCTAATGAGATGTTAAATTATTATATTATCATGATATTATGATATATTAATATATCTTAATATGATATATATACATTTAAATGTCGTTACAACGATAATCGTTACATATATGTCTCGTTTCGAAATCCTTAAGTTAGTAGTCTTGTTTATATGTATATAACTCATTGTTAATATACTTATGGAGATACTTACTTATCATAATTTCATGTTAACCATATGTATATCCATATATATATCGTCATGTCGTTTTTACAAGTTTTAACGTTCGTGAATCGCCGGTCAACTTGGGTGGTCAATTGTCTATATGAAACATATTTCAATTAATCAAGTCTTAACAAGTTTGATTGGTTAACATGTTGGAAACATTTAATCATGTAAATATCAATCTCGATTAATATATATAAACATGGAAAAGTTCGGGTCACTACAAGATTCGATCGTTGTTGGACAGAATACCCAAAATTTCAAAAGAACATGCACATTCTTTACCGCAAAAATATTGAAATGCCTCGAGTAATCGATTGGGAGCCTTTGGAAGCGGTTCACCTAGCCGAACCGGTTAAGGATTTACTAGTCCAGAGGTATGGTAGCTCTACATTTAACGATTGGATCCGCTTATTTACTACGCGTAGAACTATATATAGAGAATGGTGTGTTGAATTGCTTAGCACTATAGAGTTAAATAATGAAGTTACTATGATAGGAGATAAAAGTTTTATTAGATTTCTTTTAGGAGATACAATGTATAGAATGTCCATGTTGAACATGGCTAGAGCTCTATTAATCTACACCCCCGCTGAGATTATTACACCTGATTGTAATAGTTTAATTACTGAAGGTGAAAGAGTAGATAGGAATTTTGACGCTAACGCCATATGGAGCCGTATGTCAAAATTTAGGGAATTTACGCGGGGTGGAAGACACACCTACTTAGATATTGATAGAGCAGAGCTCCGAATAATAAATTGATTCTTAGCAAACTCGATTACACAACGGGGTAGAAAAAAAGAAAAAATGACCCTAAACGATTTATTTTACCTTACGTGTATTCGAGACCCGAGGAGCTTTGTTAACATTCCTTATTGCGTAGGCCACTATTTATCTAAAGTGGTTGAGGGTATGCAAGCAGGAAGTATTATAGGGGGTGGTATTTTTGTTACTCTCATTGGAGAGTACTTATGTGTAGATAAAGAACATGGGGGTCTGATGGTAGAGATTGAGGAACAAGCTGAGAGCATAGGCTTGCAGGTTTATCAAGGTGCCAAGGTACTAAAACGGAGGCACAATATGCCAATACCATATCATGGCACCCATCCACAGGTAGAGAGGGGTTCGGATGAGGAGATGGAGGAAGCAGATGACATTAGGGATGTCATTAGGGATAGTTATACTGATGTCTTCCAGCATGTAGATGAAGTAGAAATGAATAACCAGGCTAGGCATCATCGGTATAAGCAGTGGCAAGCCGCGAATGAGTATGAGACTTCCAGGTGACGCCAACACGATAGCTGGCAAGTTCATCAGCACCAAATCATGAGCCAGCTATCATATCAGGTACCAAATAACTACATCCCGACTCGACCTGCTTACTATCCACCACATCAGCCCGACATGCGACCACCCTTTGACCTGTACGACCCCAATCAAGCCTACCAGAACACCTATCACCAACCATGGAACCCGAGCGATGATATGAACGGGAACCCCTATCCAAATCAATAGTGTTCCATTGGTGATGTCTTATCTTTTATTATTTTTATCTATTTATGCTAAACATTTAACATTTTGATACTTTAATGTAATGTTTAATATTTTTATTATTTTGTAATAATATTTCATTTTTGTAATTTGAAAGTGGGATATTAAGTCCCATTTCAAATTACCTTGCATGTTTATATTTGTATTGTATGTATTTTATCTCATGTACACAACAGGGTAAAACAGCGTATTTTCAAAGACTGGCATTAAGTTTAGCAAAAGCAACTAATTTTGACGACAAGATGCAAAATAAATGTGATATAACAACTGCAGGAATGAACAAATGATGTGCATTATTTATCATTCAACACAAACAACAATATGTTTGGAAACTTTGGTAAAAATTTAATCATTTTTCTACGCTAATCACCCTCAATAATTTGAATTGCTACTGATTTCTTGCAAATGAGGGCATTGCAAGATCTTAAGTGTGGGAGGGATTAAATTCTTTCGGTTTTAAAATTTTTTTATACACTTGGTTTAATAGCCACCGTTAAACTTTACTAGTAACGCAGTAGTTGTATTAGAATCTAGTGCTCTCTGATAATAAAGAACAGCCCTAGTTTTATATACTGACTACCCATTTCTAGTAAAATTTTTCAAAATTTTCAAGTAAATGAACTCAAAATCATGTTTATACATATTTATGAACTATAAAACTAGGTGTTAACACCAAAATTATTGTTACCTCGGAAAGGACATAAATTGAGAAACAACCCAAAACGCTTGAATTCATTTAAAATGGAATAGAGGAGAATAAAAAGGAAAAGAAAGAAAAATAAAAGTCAAGTGTGGGAAAAATTTACCAAGTTATTTAGAACATATATCACATATTTTTGTTTTGGACGATATTAATCAGTTTTACCCAATTTATTGTAATATAAATAGAATTTATAAGGAAGTACAGTATTCCGAGAAAAAGACATGCGCTTCTTAATGTAGAGACTACGAAAAACCTTGAAAAGTTTTCTCAAAAATCAGCTGAAAATCCACAGACCTCAGCATCAAACAGGGTCGCCAAGTGGTCAGACTTATCCTAACCATGAGAGGATATGTCTCGTACAATGGGGATACCGTGCAAATTAGCGTATAAGACTAATGAATCAGATCTCCAAAAAGGATAATCTCCTTAAAGATCAAAAATCAGCTTTTAAGCCTGATATTACTCAATCCTTGAGATTGACCTTAAAGATTGAGAATTCAAACTCATGGAATTCGATGATATCTAAACTCGAGCTTGAACGAGAAAATATTTTGATCAAATTACAAACCGATTTGTTTTCTGAAAACCCTATTTTCAATGCATTCATTACCATTGAACGTAAAATCCTAGGAATTCACCTGGAATTCATTAGGTCACCTGAACCAAATCGGGTGTCAACCGTAAGAACGGTGGTTGCATAGCATGGTCGAAGACAGGACCTTGTGCCAGACCGAAAAATTATAGGGTGATCTTTACTATTACTTCTACAAAGGATAATAATTGCATCCGATACGATATAGACCATAATCAAAAGCATGTCATTAGACATTGCCTTAACAGTTGCTTGTTTAACGCTTTCCTTTACAACCGGATGGTAGTTTACCGAAAGGTAATATATGGAGCAAGTATATTGGACGTGTTGCTTTCCGAAAATAAGGTTAGCAAGTGGGTGACATAAAACCATAAGTTTTGAGCTAAAATTTTCAAATCTGAAACCCACATAACCCACAAAAACATTTTGCAAACACCGGTGAAGGGTTATTCCGGAAAACTTATCTAGAGTAAAAGCTAGATTGAATTTTCAAAAAGATCAAATGTTTTCATAAAGATCCAATTTCCTAAAGGATCTAAATTTTTATAGTCATGTGGGACTGTAAACCACATCGTTACTATCATTGTTCATACCGCCGTATTAAAATCACTGATGTACAAAGTGTGAAGAATAAAGAAGTGATTCTAGTATAGTTTTATTCAAGTTCTATATTGCTTGAGGACAAGCAACGCTCAAGTGTGGGAATATTTGATAATGCTAAAAACGAACACATATTTCATAGCATTATCCTTCAAGAAAGACAAGCTTTTAGTTGCTATTGTTCTATTTACAAGTGTTATTCGTTTAAATAATAAAAGGTATATATATATATATATATATATATATATATATATATATATATATACGCATACGACTAAAACGTTAAAGAGTACAAAGTACAAAGTACAATCCAAGTGGTTCAATTTATTGACGAGAAACGTCTCAAAATTACAAGAGTACAAGTCGCAAAATGCAAAGTACAAGATATTAAATTGTACGCAAGGACGTTCGAAAATCCGGAACTGGGACATGAACCAACTATCAACGCACGACGCAACGGAGCTAAAATTACAAGTCAACTATGCACACGAATATAATATAATATATAAATAATTCTATAAATTATTTATATATTATATTTATATTAAAAATCATCGGCAAATAAGAAAACAAAAGTACCTGAGCTGTAAAAGGGGGCCATACGATCGCATGGCCTGGAGGCACAAAAACCATGCGATCGCATGGTTCACTGTAGCTGGCCACATCTATAAATTGAAGCGTTTTTCGGACGAAATAAACACACCATATGTCCATCTATCATCATACTCTCTCAATATATTTATATTTATATAATTTTAATTTTAATTTAAGTTTAATAATAATTGGGTTATTGTAAGGAATGTTTTAAAGGTTTTGTAAGTCGAAATTCTGTCCGTGTAACACTACGCGATTAATACTCATTGTAAGTTATGTTCAACCTTTTTAAATTAATGTCTCGTAGCTAAGTTATTATTATGCTTATTTAAATCGAAGTAATCGTGATGTTGGGCTAAATATTAAAGACGGGGTTATTGGGCTTTGTACCATAATTGGGGTTTGGACAAAAGATCGACACTTGTGGAAATTAGACTATGGGCTATTAATGGGCTTTATATTAACTAAACGATACCTCGTTAATTTAATATAAAGGTTACAATTTGACGTATCTATATATAACCACATACGCTTAATCGGGTACGGTGAGCGGGATATTTATAAATACGAATTATTGTTCATTTGACCGGATACTGGGATGGATTAATAGTCACTGAACTTATTAAAACAGGGGTGTATTACATTCAAGGGTAATTGGTGTAATTGTTAATAAAGTATTAAAACCTTAGATTACACGCAGTCGATAACCTGGTGTATTCATTAAACAAAATACTAAGACCTTGTTACAGTTCGAATCCCCAATTAGTTGGAATATTTGACTTCGGGTAATAAGATTAATTTGACGAAGACTCTCGCACTTTATAATTATGACTGATGGACTATTATGGACAAAACCAGATGGACATATCAAATAATCCAGGACAAAGGACAATTAACCCATGGTAATAAATTAAAATCAACACGTCAAACATCATGATTACGGAAGTTTAAATAAGCGTAATTCCTTTATTTTATATCTCATCGTACTTTTAATTATCGCAATTTTATTTATCGTCATTTTATTTATCGCACTTTTATTTATCACACTTTTAATTATCGTCATTTACTTTACGCTTTAAATTAAGTCATTTGTATATTTAATATTTTACATTAGATTTTAATTGCAACTTAAGACATAAAATGGACAACCCGGTCATTAAACGGTAAAAATCCCCTTTTTATAATAATAATAATATTACTTATATATATATATATATATATATATATATATATATATATATATATATATATATATATAGTTTAAAATAAATATAGCGTTAAATTTAGTTGTATCCCTGTGGAACGAACCAGACTTACTAAAAACTACACTACTTTACGATTAGGTACACTGCCTATAAGTGTTGTAGCAAGGTTTAGGTATATTCATTCTATAAATAAATAAATAACTTGTGTAAAATTGTATCGTATTTAATAGTATTTCGTAATAAAAATATAACTATTTCGTATACTACCCTGCACACATCAGCCGGCGACTTTGGGATGAAGCCGGCGGCTTCATCTACTTTTTGCTTGGTCAACAAGTTCATCCAATTCTATAGCACTTCTAGAACATTCTGGCTTATTTAACCCCAAGCCGGCAGATTCCTTGACTCCATGCCGGCGGCTTGATAGCCTTTTCTGCAGTTTTCTTTTTTTTTATCCCGTTTGATACATAACTTTGATAAAATCATTAGAATTATCTTTTTTCCCATTTTACCAATTTTAGTGTGTTTTAGGATTAAAATGACCTTAAAGTACTAAGATAACTCCTCAAAATGTTGTCAAAAAATTGTATAATTTAGGAGTTATCAGTATGGGTCCGGGTTTGGGACAAGGTTTCCTAACTGGGTTCGGGTATAGGATTACCTTAACCCGGTCCAACCCGACCCGATGCCATCCCTAGGTAACAATCAAACAAGAACAAGCAATAGGATTGGGTTATACAGTTGAGGCACTACATAGATCATAACATGTCCTAAGAGGTCTCCTTGGAATAGTTCTCATGTATACTAGGTCATTCATGTCTCAATTCCTAAGTTCTGTGTCCTAATAGCGCATTATATGCCTCTCAGGAACACCGACCATACCGAGTTCATAAATGCTTCAGGTATGATATAACCAAGGGTCTTAATCCTATGAAGTAGCTAGGGTCATATTGTTAGACAAGTCCTGATCACAACTTAGATTGGTCAATTCTCAAGATTCTAGCATACAAGCCTACCAGGGTTACAGGTTTAGTATAACAACATTAACCGTACTATATTAACATAATTACGCTAGCCTAGACTTCTATCATGGTAACATACAGATTAATTTAAGCTATCATGGTAATATCATATTCAATATATATAATAACAGTCCATGTTTAAATAAAGAGAATAGTGTTACAGATAAAAACCTGAAAGTTTACATAAATCTGCTCGAGATCGCAGTGACTCTTGGAGTATCCTCCGAAATAAAGCTAGAGTAGCTACTAACTACTAAATTTAATATTGGATGTGTTTTGAGATGTGTAGTAGAGTATGTTGAAAGTGATGCCAAAAACTCTTTAAATAGGCAATCTTCAGCCCTGGCAGGCCGTGGGCTAGGTGATGGCAGGTCATGGGCCATGCCCGTATGGCATGGCCGTGGGCTATTAGTGGACCGTGCAACAAGGGCGTGGACTGGAGACCAAGGAAAGTCGTATGGTTTGTGGCAGCCCGTACGGCATGGCCGTTGGCAAAGGCCGTATGGCTGCTTAGTCATGTCAGTTTCCTGGATCGTAACTTGGTCTTCCGAGGTCGTAACTTGGTCTTCACCGTTTTCGCTCTAGATTCATCGTTTTAAGGCGATTTCTTCGATTCTTCTTGCATTATCTTCGTAATCACTTAATCTACAAAATAAGGTGAATAAACGCTTAATTTGGCGATAAAGTTTATATCTTTATTGATTCGGGGCTTATTATTGAGGGTAAAAATACGACGTTTTTACCGATATCACGACGCATCCAAAAATTCTTTTGGGAAGATATTGTGTGCAGATTTGGCATCCCTAAAAAGATAGTCAGTGACAATGGTACCCAACAACTCAACGTCTGAAAATTTGTGGTTGTGGCATCATTTATTGAGCATGATGCAACATGGCATTATATAATAACCTAATTTAAGGATTGTGCTCTTTCTATTATGTTTAATCCACATTACGTTGAAGTTTGTTATATCTAGTTTGTGCACATTAAAAAGGTGTTATCAACAAACTATATCACTTGTGTTTTATTTGCCATTCAAATTCATTATGGATTATGAAAATTATGAATTATGTGAATGACTAATTGTATAATTGATACCGAAAATTATGCGAGTGACTATATTGAGTTGCATTAGTTATTCTACCTAATGATGATTATTTATTAAATTAAGTAGTTGGCCAAATTTATACAAACCATTAATAGGTATACAGGCAAGTGAGTGGATATTAGACTTATTTACTTATTCCTACATTAATATGTCCTAACCTATTAATGTATTATGATTTAATTCAAGATACCTTATGTTATATATTTTATTTTTTCTTGAACAATGGTACAAGATTATCCAGAGAGGACACCTTATGTTATTAAACTTTTAAGATGAACTTATTAATATTAATCATATGTTTATTATAAGTCTTAATACACCTAATGTTATGAGACTCTTGAGTTAATCCCATTAAATATCCTCCTAATGAAATATGAGGTTACAAGAAAATTTATTTATGTCTTATTAATCACCATAATAAAGGGCTCATAATACCAAGACTATTGAGATGCAACTCTTTAATGCACGAGAGTTGATTCTTACATTGACCTCTCCGTAGAGGCTTAGACACACCCCATTAGAACACCACTATAATATATGACACTTACTACAATTCCATCATTAAAAGGTGAGGTTTTTAGTAGAAGATCAACATTCTAATTTATGCTTGTGATATTTACATCATCTTAACTCAGATAAGTTCTATAATTTAATGTTCATATAATAATGAATTACATTGTTCAATATGTGCAGGGTCATGCCAGGGTAGCAATTGTGTTTGGATCCCTTCTTATTATTAGAGGTAGGGGTGTAAATGAGCCAAACTACTCACGAGCTACTCGAGTTCGGCTTGTTAAAAACTCAATTCGAGCCGAGCCTAAACGAGCTCGAGCCCGAGCTTGACATGTTTTGAGGCTCATTTAATAAACGAGCCCGAGCTCGAGCTTCATATCTCGAGCTCGAACAGGCTCGCGAGCCTAAACGAGCTTTTATTTATATACATTAAATCACTATTTTATAGTAATAATAATATTTTAATATATAATATAATATCATAGTAATGGTTATAATTTTTATGCAGTTAAAATAGTTGTAATCCTCTGCATCCATTAATTTGATTGAAATTCAAGGACCAATAAGAGCGCAACATGTGGCACGAAAATCACATGCGATTGAAAAAAACAATTAAATTTTTTTTTTCAATTTTTTTTTTCGAAATTTTTTATTTTTTTACAATCACATTCGATTATGTATGTCAATCACATGTGATTCTGCATGTCAATCACATGTGAGTATGCATGTCAAAACCAATCACATGTGATTGTATAATTCAATCACATGTGACTGTGCAGATAAATCATATGTGATTGTAAAAAAAAATTCGGAAATTTTTTTTTCTAAAATTTTCTTTTTTTTTTTTTGAAAAAAATAATTATGATTTTTTTTCCAATCACATGTGATTTTCGCGCCACATGTCGCGCTCTCATCGGTTCATTGGATCTCAACTTAATTTATGGATTCAAATTAATATTCCTCACTAATCTTAAAATCTTTTTACGTGAATAGAAAAATACACAAAAATAGATATGTAATATATTTAAATAAAAAATTATTAACAAAAAATTATTAAATAATAAACGACTCGAGCTCGAGCTTCAATAATATGAAACGAGCCGAGCTCGAGCTTAAGATGTTAGGCTCGAACCGAGCCAAGTTCGAGCTCGAGCTTGGTAAATTTCGAACGAACCGAGCTGTCGAGTTCAAGCTCGGCTCGATTCGTTTATAGCCCTAATTAGAGGTATCCATTTAAATTTCGTTCTTACTGCATTTGACATTTATACTTTTTATTAACCCTTAATTTATTGATGTCAACATTTTCAAATATATCTAGATTTTTTTTAAAAAGCTCGATTATAGTTGATATTCTCATCATTCTTATTATAATGGAATTCGTACCGAAGTCTAAAATTTCGTTTCTTATCCGTACTTTAGAGTTGGTTATAGTGATATCTTCTCACGACTAATATTGTTCATCTTCGAGGGAAGCATGGGGCAGATTTTGATGTCTTGCAAAACGGTAAGCATAATTTGACCATGATGGTGGATGACATGTGTAACAAAAGACCCTAACAACACATCGGTTTAGTCTCTAAAATGAAGTATGAAGATATAATACCATTTGTAGTGGTAACTCGTGTTGTGAGTTCGTGTTTTGCACTTTTTGTACTTTTTTGATGACTATGACGTGTTGTGTTGTTGAGTATAGTGGTGGTGTTGTGAGTTGGTGTTGTGTTAGTGAAATACTGATGTGACATTTAATTTTGTATTTTTCTATTTTATTTATTTGTTTTATTTTATTTTTATTATTAATATGATTATATTATATTTTAAAAAATATTATTTAAATTCAACGGCTATATTTCCAACCGTTTAATTTTTTTTTCTTTTCAAACGGCTATATTTCTCCTTATATAAACACCCACCCATCACAAACTATAACACACACTTCATTTCTCCTAAAATTCTAAATAATTTCTCTCAAATTTCAAAATGAGTCCGTTAAATGTTTGCGTAAAAGTTCATTACGGAGGTGAATTTGATCAAGGATTGATGAATTATACACCGGACTCAACACGTGATTATTATATTAATGTACGTGAGTATCGTTATTTTTATAGTTTGCCTGAAGTTCTCCATCGAGACATACCATACCCAGTCAGACAAATATGGTATTTCAAAAAACCCGGAGTTCCCGCCACGCTAATTGAAGATGACCACGATTATTATGCTTTGATTGGAAAAGCTTTGGTACCGTAGGCAAGCAATTACGATTTATACCGAATTTAGGGATGAAAGCTACGCTCTTTCTGAATCGCCAAAAGAAGTTGCTTCATCTTCGAGTAGCGATGGCGGATTTTAGCGATATGATATCCGTGATTACTTGTCTGATTGATGAAGGTACTTGTTGAAAATAGCCGTTAGGAAAATAATGTAACCGTTTTAGGAACTAAGTTGTTTTTCAATTTTTAGGAAAATAATGTAATCGTATGTTTGCGAATGAATGAAATAAAAGGCTACTTTTTATTAATGAAAATAAAGTACATTAATTCCTAAAACAATACATCAATTTAAAATTCATAAACGAAAAAATAAAATATATAACAGATTATTAATTATCAATATTAATATTAGCGCAAAGAAAATAATGTGATAAGTTCCAAACGTGCTCGGTTAAATCTGACTCCAACCGATTGTGAACTTGCTTATCTCTGATTTCCCATAATCCTGGAATCTCGATCCCTCAAATTCCTTTCCAACCTAATAGGTCGGTTACTTGGGTTCGCAATCATTTTTTCATCCCTTTTCGAAATCACAAAACCGTTATTTTCTTGAATCATGTTATATAATACAACACAAGCATACATATGTCTTCTAATTTTGTTGAAGTCCTTAGATCTTGTCGGAGTCTTTAACATGGCAAATCTACCTTGTAGTACTCCAAATGCACGTTCAATATCTTTTCTTGCACTTTCTTGAAACCGTTTAAACTTTTTACGCTGTTCATCAATTGGATTGTGGGGAGCTTTGACCAACATAGCCCAATCTGGGTAAATACCATCACCTAGGTAATACCCTCTATCGTAGTGATGACCGTTTACATTAAACGGTGAAGGTGGATGTAGTGACCCAAACTTTTCCATGTTTATATATATTAATTGAGATTGATATTTACATGATTAAATGTTTCCAACATGTTAAGCAATCAAACTTGTTAAGACTTGATTAATTGAAATATGTTTCATATAGACAATTGACCACCCAAGTTGACCGGTGATTCACGAACGTTAAAACTTGTAAAAACTATATGATGACATATATATGGATATATATATAGTTAACATGATACTATAATAAGTAAATATATCATTAAGTATATTAACAATGAACTACATATGTAAAAACAAGACTACTAACTTAATGATTTTTAAACGAGACATATATGTAACGATTATCGTTGTAAAGACATTTAATGTATATATATATCATATTAAGAGATATTCATACATGATAATATCATGATAATATAATAATTTAAAATCTCATTTGATATTATAAACATTGGGTTAACAACATTTAACAAGATCGTTAACCTAAAGGTTTCAAAACAACACTTACATATAACGACTAACGATGACTTAACGACTTAGTTAAAATGTATATACATGTAGTGTTTTAATATGTATTTATACACTTTTGAAAGACTTCAATACACTTATCAAAATACTTCTACTTAACAAAAATGCTTACAATTACATCCTCGTTCAGTTTCATCAACAATTCTACTCGTATGCACCCGTATTCGTACTCGTACAATACACAGCTTTTAGATATATGTACTATTGGTATATACACTCCAATGATCAGCTCTTAGCAGCCCATGTGAGTAACCTAACACATGTGGGAACCATCATTTGGCAACTAGCATGAAATATCTCATAAAATTACAAAAATATGAGTAATCATTCATGACTTATTTACATAAAAACAAAATTACATATCCTTTATATCTAATCCATACACCAACGACCAAAAACACCTACAAACACTTTCATTCTTCAATTTTATTCATCTAATTGATCTCTCTCAAGTTCTATCTTCAAGTTCTAAGTGTTCTTCATATATTCTACAAGTTCTAGTTACATAAAATCAAGAATACTTTCAAGTTTGCTAGCTCACTTCCAATCTTGTAAGGTGATCATCCAACCTCAAGAAATCTTTGTTTCTTACAGTAGGTTATCATTCTAATACAAGGTAATAATCATATTCAAACTTTGGTTCAATTTCTATAACTATAACAATCTTATTTCAAGTGATGATCTTACTTGAACTTGTTTTCGTGTCATGATTCTGCTTCAAGAACTTCGAGCCATCCAAGGATCCGTTGAAGCTAGATCCATTTTTCTCTTTTACAGTAGGTTTATCCAAGGAACTTAAGGTAGTAATGATGTTCATAACATCATTCGATTCATACATATAAAGCTATCTTATTCGAAGGTTTAAACTTGTAATCACTAGAACATAGTTTAGTTAATTCTAAACTTGTTCGCAAACAAAAGTTAATCCTTCTAACTTGACTTTTAAAATCAACTAAACACATGTTCTATATCTATATGATATGCTAACTTAATGATTTAAAACCTGGAAACACGAAAAACACTGTAAAACCGGATTTACGCCATCGTAGTAACACCGCGGGCTGTTTTGGGTTAGTTAATTAAAAACTATGATAAACTTTGATTTAAAAGTTGTTATTCTGAGAAAATGATTGTTATTATGAACATGAAACTATATCCAAAAATTATGGTTAAACTCAAAGTGGAAGTATGTTTTCTAAAATGGTCATCTAGACGTCGTTCTTTCGACTGAAATGACTACCTTTACAAAAATGACTTGTAACTTATTTTTCCGACTATAAACCTATACTTTTTCTGTTTAGATTCATAAAATAGATTTCAATATGAAACCATAGCAATTTGATTCACTCAAAACGGATTTAAAATGAAGAAGTTATGGGTAAAACAAGATTGGATAATTTTTTCTCATTTTAGCTACGTGAAAATTGGTAACAAATCTATTCCAACCATAACTTAATCAACTTGTATTGTATATTATGTAATCTTGAGATACCATAGACACGTATACAATGTTTCGACCTATCATGTCGACACATCTATATATATTTCGGAACAACCATAGACACTCTATATGTGAATATTGGAGTTAGCTATACAGGGTTGAGGTTGATTCCAAAATATATATAGTTTGAGTTGTGATCAATACTGAGATACGTATACACTGGGTCGTGGATTGATTCAAGATAATATTTATCGATTTATTTCTGTACATCTAACTGTGGACAACTAGTTGTAGGTTACTAACGAGGACAGCTGACTTAATAAACTTAAAATATCAAAATATATTAAAAGTGTTGTAAATATATTTTGAACATACTTTGATATATATGTATATGTATATATTATTATAGGTTTGTAAATCAACCAGTGGCCAAGTCTTACTTCCCGACGAAGTAAAAATCTGTGAAAGTGAGTTATAGTCCCACTTTTAAAATCTAATATTTTTGGGATGAGAATACATGCAGGTTTTATAAATGATTTACAAAATAGACACAAGTACGTGAAACTACATTCTATGGTTGAATTATCGAAATCGAATATGCCCCTTTTTATTAAGTCTGGTAATCTAAGAATTAGGGAACAGACAACCTAATTGGCGCGAATCCTAAAGATAGATCTATTGGGCCTAACAAACCCCATCCAAAGTACCGGATGCTTTAGTACTTCGAAATTTATATCATATCCGAAGGGTGTCCCGGAATGATGGGGATATTCTTATATATGCATCTTGTTAATGTCGGTTACCAGGTGTTCACCATATGAATGATTTTTATCTCTATGTATGGGATGTGTTTTGAAATATGAAATCTTGTGGTCTATTATTATGATTTGATATATATTGGTTAAACCTATAACTCACCAACATTTTTGTTGACGTTTTAAGCATGTTTATTCTCAGGTGATTATTAAGAGCTTCCGCTGTCGCATACTTAAATAAGGACGAGATTTGGAGTCCATGCTTGTATGATATTGTGTAAAAACTGCATTCAAGAAACTTATTTTGTTGTAACATATTTGTATTGTAAACCATTATGTAATGGTCGTGTGTAAACAGGATATTTTAGATTATCATTATTTGATAATCTACGTAAAGCTTTTTAAACCTTTATTGATGAAATAAAGGTTATGGTTTGTTTTAAAATGAATGCAGTCTTTGAAAAACGTCTCATATAGAGGTCAAAACCTCGCAACGAAATCAATTAATATGGAACGTTTTTAATCAATAAGAACGGGACATTTCAGTTGGTATTCGAGCGTTGGTCTTAGAGAACCAGAATTTTGCATTAGTGTGTCTTATCGAGTTTGTTAGGATGCATTAGTGAGTCTGGACTTCGACCGTGTTTACTTGAAAAATGATTGCTTAACAATTTTTTTTGGAAACTATATATTTTTAACATGTGAATATTATGTGATATATTAATCTCTTAACGCGTTTGATATTATGTGATAGATGTCTACCTCTAGAACAAGTCCCATTGACTCATCTAATAATAATGAAGAGTCGAATGTAAATTGGAATGATTCGTGGACTGATTCACAAGTTCCCGAAGAGGAACCGGAAGAAGAGTCGGAACCGGAAGAAGAATCGGAACCGGATGAAGAAATAGAACCGGTGGGGGAAATAATAAAACGGTTAAGTAAAAGAAAATCCTCAACCAACCTACCAAGGTTAATTATGGTCAATGGTGTTTCCGCCAAGGAAGCAAAATATTGGGAGGATTACCAATTCTCCGATGAATCGGATTCCGACGAGAATTCCGATGATGTTATAGAAATTACCCCAACTGAATTTAAAAAGGCAAAAGAAAATAATAAAGGAAAGGGCATAAAAATAGAGAAATCTAATTCCAACCCCGATGAACTTTATATGTATCGTCAACCCCCGAAGTCCTTAAGTTGTAACAATGACCCGGGAACCTCTAAACCACCAGGTTTTTCTAAACCAATGTGGAAAACGACGGCTCGTATTAGGGGAACATCATATATCCCTAGAAACTTGGCAAAACGAACCAAAACCGAAGAAGAAGAAACAAGCGAGTCGGAATAAGATAGTTGTATTCGTGTGGTGTAATATAGTGTGCTTATGCTTTATGATATATGTAAAAATTGCTTGTATTAATAAGTATTTTTTTTATGAATCTAACTCTTGTCTATTTTACAGTATAAAAACACAAAATGGATAGACAACCCAATATTTTAAGAGACCTACCCGGAGACATGATTGATGAAATCTTGTCTAGAGTCGGTCAGAATTCTTCGGCACAACTATTTAAGGCGAGATCAGTTTGTAAGACATTCGAAGAACGTTCCAAGAATGCCTTGGTTTATAAAAGGCTTTCGTTCGAAAGATGGGGGATATCACATTGGGAAATCCATAAGTTACGATGTGTTTACTTTGACGCATATATTGCGGGGAACCCAAATGCTATTTTACGCAATGGGTTAAGAAATTATTTTGACTCAATATATCCGAATATTGGACTTCGTGATTTAGAAAAAGCAGCTAACATGCAACATAAAGAAGCATGTTATGCTTACGGATTAGTAATGTTCGCTTCTCACCAAAGTGAGAACAAGAACATCGGGCTACAACTATTAAACAAAACGTTTCCACAAGTGATGAAGTCGGTAATTGGGGTAAGAAATGAGGTTTTTAGATTGTTACGGGACTGTTGGACATTACGTAACCCTCGTCCCTTTGACGACGTTACAACACGCTGTCTTATCAACGGCCATAACGGTTATGTTCCACAAGACCAAGGATGGGAAGTAATCCTAGTAAAACCAGAATGCATGACTTGTTTCTGGACGTATGAATTACGTGTCTTTATTGCCTTTGCTGAACGACTTGTGTACTAGCTAGAATTATCTTCACAACCATCTTGTATCAAATTTATTGTGTGCTATATTTCATGCTATATGTAAAATAAGCGGTATTGTAAGTTTGTAAAATATTGTGTAAAAGTTTGAACGCGAAATATTATTATAATCAGTTTTTCATATAGAATTGTAGTAGTTGAATTGTATATTAGCTACTAAGTATGAACTTAACGGGTAGGTACTACCCGAATTTAAACTTATAAAACGCTAATATGAAGAAAAAACTTTTATAAATGAGTTCATATTATGCTACGAAATACTATTAACTACTCTTAATATTCTGTATGATTAACTTGTTCCATTGGAATATTTTGAAGGAAATGGCACCGACTACTCGACACACCGTGAATATGAATGAAGAGGAATTCCGTACTTTTCTAGCTTCAAACATAGCCGCAGTACAGGCTGCGCTACATACCAACAATAACCTTGGATCTAGCAGTACAGGAAATCGTGTAAGATGCACCTACAAAGAATTCACTGCCTGCAAACCTTTGGAATTTGATGGAATCGAAGGACCGATCGGATTGAAACGGTGGACCGAGAAGGTCGAATCGGTGTTTGCCATAAGTAAGTGTACTGAAGAGGACAAAGTGAAGTACGCTACGCATACCTTCACAGGTTCTGCGTTAACATGGTGGAATACCTATCTAGAGCAAGAGGGACAAGACGATGCGTACGCACTACCGTGGTCAGCATTCAAGCACTTGATGAACGAGAAGTACCGTCCCAGAACCGAGGTCAATAAGCTCAAGACAGAACTTAGAGGGTAACGAACCCAAGGATTTGATATTACCACGTACGAAAGACGATTCACAGAATTGTGCCTATTGTGTCCGGGAGCATTCGAAGATGAGGAAGAGAAGATCGACGCGTTTATGAAAGGATTACCGAAAAGAATCCAAGAAGACATAAGTTCACACGAGCCCGCCTCCATACAACAGGCATGTAGAATGGCTCACAAACTAGTGAACCAGATTGAAGAAAGAATTAAAGAACAGACTGCTGAAGAGGCCAATGTGAAGCAAGTCAAAAGAAAGTGGGAGGTAAACGGTGATAAGAATCACCAATACAACAACAGCAATTACAACAATAATCGCAACAATTATCCCAACAATCGCAACATCAATCGCAACTACAACAAACGGCCCAACAACAACAACAACAACAACAACAACAACAACAACAACAACAACAACAACAACAACTATAACAATCATCCCAACAACAAAAATAACCGCAACAACAACAACAATCAGAAGCAGCTATGCCAAAGGTGTGAAAAGTATCACTCGGGGTTCTGCACCAAATTTTGCAACAAGTGTAAAAGAAATGGTCATAGCGCGGCGAAGTGTGAGGTCTACGGACCAGGGGTTAATAGAACGAAAGGAACAAATGGTGTCAGAACGAGTAATGGCGGAGCAAGTAGTGTCGGAGCAAGTTATGCCAATGTAGTTTGTTATAAATGTGGAAAATCGGGCCACATTATTAGAAATTGCCCGAACCAGGAGAACACGAATGGACAAGGCCGCGGAAGAGTTTTCAATATTAATGCGACAGAGGCACAGGAAGACCCGGAGCTTGTTAAGGGTACGTTTCTTATTGACAATAAATCTGCTTACGTTTTATTTGATTCGGGTGCGGATAGAAGCTATATGAGTAGAGATTTTTGTGCTAAATTAAGTTGTCCATTGACACCTTTGGATAGTAAATTTTTACTCGAATTAGCAAATGGTAAATTAATTTCAGCAGATAATATATGTCGGAATCGAGAAATTAAACTGGTTAGCGAAACATTTAAGATTGATTTGATACCAGTAGAGTTAGGGAGTTTTGATGTGATAATCGGTATGGACTGGTTGAAAGAAGTGAAAGCAGAGATCGTTTGTTACAAAAATGCAATTCGCATTATACGAGAAAAAGAAAAACCCTTAATGGTGTACGGAGAAAAGGGCAACACGAAGCTACATCTTATTAGTAATTTGAAGGCACAAAAACTAATAAGAAAAGGTTGCTATGCTGTTCTAGCATACGTCGAGAAAGTACAAACTGAAGAAAAGAGCATCAATGATGTTCCCATCGCAAAAGAATTTCCCGATGTATTTTCGAAAGAATTACCGGGATTACCCCCACATCGATCCGTTGAATTTCAAATAGATCTTTTATCAGGAGCTGCACCAATAGCTCGTGCTCCTTACAGACTCGCACCCAGCGAGATGAAAGAACTGCAAAGCCAATTACAAGAACTTTTAGACCGTGGTTTCATTCGACCAAGCACATCACTGTGGGGAGCTCCTGTTTTGTTTATCAAGAAGAAAGATGGTACATTCAGGTTGTGTATCAACTACCGAGAGTTGAACAAACTTACCATCAAGAACCGCTACCCACTACCGAGAATCGACGACTTATTTGATCAACTACAAGGCTCGTCTGTTTATTCAAAGATTGACTTACGTTCCGGGTATCATCAAATGCGGGTGAAAGAAGATGATATTCCAAAGACTGCTTTCAGAACACGTTACGGTCATTACGAGTTTATGGTCATGCCTTTTGGTTTAACTAATGCACCAGCTGTGTTCATGGACCTTATGAACCGAGTGTGTGGACCATACCTTGACAAGTTTGTCATTGTTTTCATTGATGACATACTTATTTACTCAAAGAATGACCAAGAACACGGTGAACATTTGAGAAAGGTGTTAGAAGTATTGAGGAAGGAAGAATTGTACGCTAAGTTTTCAAAGTGTGCATTTTGGTTGGAAGAAGTTCAATTCCTCGGTCACATAGTGAACAAAGAAGGTATTAAGGTGGATCCGGCAAAGATAGAAACTGTTGAAAAGTGGGAAACCCCGAAAACTCCGAAGCATATACGTCAATTTTTAGGACTAGCTGGTTACTACAGAAGGTTCATCCAAGACTTTTCCAGAATAGCAAAACCCTTGACTGCATTAACGCATAAAGGGAAGAAATTTGAATGGAATGATGAACAAGAGAAAGCGTTTCAGTTATTGAAGAAAAAGCTAACTACGGCACCTATATTGTCATTGCCTGAAGGGAATGATGATTTTGTGATTTATTGTGACGCATCAAAGCAAGGTCTCGGTTGTGTATTAATGCAACGAACGAAGGTGATTGCTTATGCGTCTAGACAATTGAAGATTCACGAACAAAATTATACGACGCATGATTTGGAATTAGGCGCGGTTGTTTTTGCATTAAAGACTTGGAGGCACTACTTATATGGGGTCAAAAGTATTATATATACCGACCACAAAAGTCTTCAACACATATTTAATCAGAAACAACTGAATATGAGGCAGCGTAGGTGGATTGAATTGTTGAATGATTACGACTTTGAGATTCGTTACCACCCGGGGAAGGCAAATGTGGTAGCCGATGCCTTGAGCAGAAAGGACAGAGAACCCATTCGAGTAAAATCTATGAATATAATGATTCATAATAACCTTACTACTCAAATAAAGGAGGCGCAACAAGGAGTTTTAAAAGAGGGAAATTTAAAGGATGAAATACCCAAAGAATCGGAGAAGCATCTTAATATTCGGGAAGACGGAACCCGGTATAGGGCTGAAAGGATTTGGGTACCAAAATTTGGAGATATGAGAGAAATGGTACTTAGAGAAGCTCATAAAACCAGATACGCAATACATCCTGGAACGGGGAAGATGTACAAGGATCTCAAGAAACATTTTTGGTGGCCGGGTATGAAAGCCGATGTTGCTAAATACGTAGGAGAATGTTTGACGTGTTCTAAGGTCAAAGCTAAGCATCAGAAACCATCAGGTCTACTTCAAGAATCCGAAATCCCGGAATGGAAATGGGAAAACATTACCATGGATTTCATCACTAAATTGCCAAGGACTGCAAGTGGTTTTGATACTATTTGGGTAATAGTTGATCGTCTCACCAAATCAGCACACTTCCTGCCAATAAGAGAAGATGACAAGATGGAGAAGTTAGCACGATTGTATTTGAAGGAAGTCGTCTCCAGACATGGAATACCAATCTCTATTATCTCTGATAGGGATGGCAGATTTATTTCAAGTTTCTGGCAGACATTACAGCAAGCATTAGGAACTCGTCTAGACATGAGTACTGCCTATCATCCACAAACTGATGGGCAGAGCGAAAGGACGATACAAACGCTTGAAGACATGCTACGAGCATGTGTTATTGATTTCGGAAACAGTTGGGATCGACATCTACCGTTAGCAGAATTTTCCTACAACAACAGCTACCATTCAAGCATTGAGATGGCGCCGTTTGAAGCACTTTATGGTAGAAAGTGCAGGTCTCCGATTTGTTGGAGTGAAGTGGGGGATAGACAGATTACGGGTCCGGAGATTATACAAGAAACTACCGAGAAGATCATCCAAATTCAACAACGGTTGAAAACCGCCCAAAGTCGACAAAAGAGCTACGCTGACATTAAAAGAAAAGATATAGAATTTGAAATTGGAGAGATGGTCATGGTTAAAGTTGCACCTTGGAAAGGCGTTGTTCGATTTGGTAAACGAGGGAAATTAAATCCAAGGTATATTGGACCATTCAAGATTATTGATCGTGTCGGACCAGTAGCTTACCGACTTGAGTTACCTCAACAACTCACGACTGTACATAACACTTTCCACGTCTCGAATTTGAAGAAATGTTTTGCTAAAGAAGATCTCACTATTCCGTTAGATGAAATCCAAATCAACGAAAAACTTCAATTCATCGAAGAACCCGTCGAAATAATGGATCGTGAGGTTAAAAGACTTAAGCAAAACAAGATACCAATTGTTAAGGTTCGATGGAATGCTCGTAGAGGACCCGAGTTCACCTGGGAGCATGAAGATCAGATGAAGAAGAAATACCCGCATTGATAATGCTAAAAACGAACATATATTTCATAGCATTATTCCTCAAGAAAGACAAGCTTTTAGTTGCAATTGTTCTATTTACAAGTGATAATCGTTTAAATAATAAAAGGTAAAGACAAAAGACAGATTCGACGAATTGAAGACGCAAACGACCAAAAAGCTCAAAAGTACAAAAGACAATCAAAAAGGTTCCAATTATTGATAAAAAACGTCTCGAAATCACAAAAGTACAAGATATTAAATTGTACGCGAGGACGTTCGAAAATCCGGAACCGGGACCAGAGTCAACTCTTAACGCTCGACGCAACGGACTAAAAATTACAAGTTAACTATGTATATAAATATAATATAATATATAATTAATTATATTAATTATATATATATTATATATATATATAAAAAACCGTCGGCAGAGAAAACTCCAAGGACTGAGCTGTAAATACTATCTCCGCGACTCGCGGAGTTTGAAGGGGTTTTTGCCGCGAGTCGCGGAGCCCCAAAATTCAACTCTGGCTATAAAGCAAACCGAATTCTGATCAAATTTCATATTCTATTTCAATCTCTCTCTCAATATATACGTAATATATATATATAATTTATATTTTAATTTTAATTTTAATTTTAAATCCTAATAATAAGGTTATGTTAGCGAATGTTGTAAGGGTGTAAGTCGAAATTCTGTCCGTGTAACGCTACGCTATTTTTAATCATTGTAAGTTATGTTCAACCTTTTTATATTAATGTCTCGTAGCTAAGTTATTATTATGCTTATTTAAAACGAAGTAATCATGATGTTGGGCTAATTACTAAAATTGGGTAATTGGGCTTTGTACCATAATTGGGGTTTGGACAAAAGAACGACACTTGTGGAAACTAGACTATGGGCTATTAATGGGCTTTATATTTGTTTAACTAAATGAAAGTTTGTTAATGTTAATATAAAGATTTACAATTGGGCGTCCCTATAATTACCATATACACTCAATCGGACACGATGGGCGGGGTAATTATATGTACGAATAATCGTTCATTTAACCGGACACGGGAATGGATTAATAGCCACTAGAATAATTAAAACAGGGGTGAAATTACATTCAAGGGTAATTGGTGTAATTGTTAACAAAGTAGTAAAACCTTGGTTTACACGCAGTCGATAACCTGGTGTATTCATTAAACAAAGTATTAAAACCTTGTTACAATTCGAATCCCCAATTAGTTGGAATATTTAACTTCGGGTATAATAATAATTTGATGAGGACACTCGCACTTTATATTTATGACTGATGGACTGTTATGGACAAAAACCAAACGGACATATTAAATAATCCAGGACAAAGGACAATTAACCCATGGGCATAAAACTAAAATCAACACGTCAAACATCATGATTACGGAAGTTTAAATAAGCATAATTCTTTTATTTCATATTTAATTTCCTTTATTTTATATTTAATTGCACTTCTAATTATCGCACTTTTATTTATTGTTATTTAATCGCACTTTTAATTATCGTACTTTTTAATTATCGCAAGTTTATTTTATCGCACTTTTATTATTCGCAATTTCATTATCGTTATTTACTTTACGCTTTAATTTAAGTCTTGTATTTATTTTATATTTTACATTAGGTTTTAACTGCGACTAAAGTCTTAAAATCGACAAACCGGTCATTAAACGGTAAAAACCCCCCTTTATAATAATAATATTACTTATATATATATTTGTATTTTTATAAAAGTAAACTAATATAGCGTTGAGCTTTGTTTAAAGATTTCCCTGTGGAACGAACCGGACTTACTAAAAACTACACTACTGTACGATTAGGTACACTGCCTATAAGTGTTGTAGCAAGGTTTAAGTATATCCATTCTATAAATAAATAAATATCTTGTGTAAAATTGTATCGTATTTAATAGTTTTTCCTAGTAAAATATAAACTATTTTATATACACCTCGTACGACATCAAGTATTTTTGGCGCCGCTACCGGGGAATCATCTTAAAAGCCGGAAGCGCAACGCTAATATATATAAAAAAAAAAGATTTTTAGTTACTTTTATTAAAAATTAATTTTTGTAAAAATACGTTTTAATTATTTAAAAAGAAAAACAAAAATATATGTATTTTTAAGATTTTGTTAAATATTTAAGTTTTATAAGTTTCTTTATCTTTATTTTAGTTTATAATAATATAAATTTTATTAAACATCTTTTATTTATAAAAAAACAGAAAACAGAAAATAAAAAAAAATAAAAAATAAAGAAAAACGCGTTGAAATTATCAGCTGTCAACTGAATTTCTGAACCCCGCGACTCGCGGGGTTTTCTTCTTTAATTGCCGCGACTCGCGGAGACCATCTGACACACGGACAAAAACCCTAATCAAGCATTAATTACGGGTTATTTTTAATTATTATTATTATTTAAACCTAATTATTATTATTATTATTATTAGTTTTAGTTTTATTTTTACTTTTTATTTATTTATGTATTTAGTATTAATTAGTTTTTATTAAATTGTAAAATTAATAGTTTTATAAAATAAATAATATAAAAATAATATTTTTATAAAAATTGTAATTTTTACAACCTTTTATATATTTTTATATTTTGTCCCTTTTTAATCGTTGTAGCGTAATATTTGTATTTTTAGCTCATATTTAATTTTAAACTTAGTTTTTGCTATAGTTATTTTTACTCCTAGATTTTTAGGCTTTGCCGTAGAATTCCTTAAGTGCTTTTTCTTTAGACTAAGATTTAGATGCTTTAGAATTTTGCGACGCCTTTTTAAGTTTTAGTTTCTTTTTAAGTTATTTCCATTTGGGATTTAGTTTCTCCTGTAAGCTTTAATATTTTTAGACCATTTACTATGTATCAATTATCATTCCAATTAGTAATTTCAATTTGCGATTATAATTTTAAGTTAGTTGTAGTAATAAGGTTAGGTTAGTTAAGTATTTTTAAGTTTTTATAAGTTTCTTTTATTTTTCCGTCACCTTTTATTTTTCAACCATTTTTTCTTTTTCAACCTTTTTCGACGAACTCTTTTTCTCTCTTATTTCTCGCTATTCTAGTTTTAGGACATAGATTTTTATTCTACTTCTTATCTAAATTTCTTAAAATTACGAAAATTTATTTTGAGTGGTTAAATTGATAGACATCAAAATTTTCTGGTTCGTAGTAATAGTTGGATTTGTACGTGGACCGGGTTATTGGAGCCAAACAGTCCTCAATTATATTGAGACCAAACGAATCCTGCCCCTCTGCTGCATCTTTTGGCTATTCGAAACGTGGGCAAAATCAGAAAAGTCTATTAATTGGATAACTTATTATAATTTTTCTTTCCTTTTTAAAACTAATAGGATATTCAGTGAATGCACCGAGCAAGACGTTCATCACCTTTTGTACGTTCACCACCTGTAACTAGATCAAGACATCGTTTAACAAATATAACCGCCGTTGATTTTTCTTTAGAATCGTCATCCAGTCGACCAAGTACTTCAGTTCAAATTTCCGATAATCCATTTTTTGAACCCGACCTCACAATTGAGAATCCGGAGAATATTCAGGAACGGTTCATAGATCCTGAACCATTAAACTTTCCTCCGGAGCCACCAATCATTCAAACAGAGATTGTTGAGGAACGAACCATTAAATCAGAATCATCTAGTGATACCGATTCAACAAATTCAATTATGGAGAATCTGGAACCTTTAAGTATGGAAGACCGAATGAGAGCTAAACGCACTGGCCAAGGTCACCCAATTACTCATCCAGACATTAATGCGCCAGATTATGAAATCAAAGGACAAATTCTACACATGGTGACTAATCAATGCCAATTTAGTGGTGCGCTGAAGGAAGATCCAAATGAACATCTACGTACCTTTAATAGGATCTGCACACTATTTAAAATCCGAGAAGTGGAGGATGAACAGATATATCTCATGTTATTTCCCTGGACTTTAAAGGGAGAAGCAAAGATTGGTTGGAATCGTTACCTGAAGGGGCGATTGATACATGGGACGTTTTAGTTGACAAATTTCTTAAAAAATTCTTTCCTGCATCTTAAGCCGTAAGACTTCAAGCAGAAATTGTTACGTTCACACAAAAGCCAAATGAAACTCTATATGAGGCGTGGACAAGATATGGAAAGTTATTAAGAGGATGTCCGCAACATGGTTTAGACACCTGTCAAATAGTACAAATATTCTACCGAGGATGCGACATCACTACAAGAAAAGACATAGATATAGCAGCTGGTGGTTCTATTATGAAGAAAACCGAAACTGATGCTTACAAAATTATTGATAACACTGCTTCCCACTCGCATGAGTGGTACCAAGAAAAAGATATCATTAGATCATCTAAAGCAGCTAGAGCCGATTCTAGCCATGACTTAGATTCCATTTTGGCAAAGATAGATGCTTTCGAGAGACGAATGGAAAAGATGACTAAGGATATTCACTCAATACGAATTAGTTGTGAGCAGTGTGGAGGACCACATTTGACAAAAGATTGTCTCAGTATTGAATTAACAATGGAACAAAGAGAGAATATTTCATACATAAACTAAAGGCCTGGAAATAATTATCAGAATAATTATCAACCGCCAAGACCGATTTACAATCAAAACCAGAATTATAACCGAAATATTCCATACAACAACCAACAAGGTCCTAGCAATCAACAAGTATCCAATAATACTTATAATCAGCAAAGACCGAATTTTCAAAACAAACCACCACAACAAACCGATGATAAAAAGCCAAATTTAGAAGATATGATGACGAAGCTAGTTGAAACTCAAACGCAGTTTTTCACATCTCAAAAACAAACTAATGAACAAAATGCTCAAGCATTTAGAAATCAACAAGCTTCTATTCAAAATCTGGAACAAGAAGTAAGTAACCTAGCAAGGTTAATAGGTGAAAGAAAATCGGGAAGTCTACCTAGTGATACAAATGCTAACCCCCGAAATGAAACAGCTAAAGCTATTACCACAAGAAGTGGTACAACACTTAAACCACCTGAAATACCTGTAACTTCTGATGAAACTATTCCTACTCCACAAGAACCACAACCTGATCAAGATAAGGAAAAAGAACCGGTAGTTGAAAAGGTTAATGAAGATAACACAGTTAAGGATAAACCTTATGTTAAACCATACCAACCACCACTTCCTTACCCGAGTAAAATGAAGAAAGAAAAACTTGAAGCCGAGCAATCCAAATTCTTGGATATGTTTAAACAGATAAATGTAAATCTTCCTTTCATTGATGTGATTTCAGGAATGCCAAGATATGCTAAATTCTTGAAAGATCTAATCTCAAATAGAAAGAAAATGGAAGAACTCTCGGCTGTTACTATGAATGCAAATTGTTCAGCAGTGCTGTTGAATAAGATACCAGAAAAACTATCTGATCCAGGAAGTTTCACAATTCCATGTTTTCTGGGTAGTCTTAGTTCAATAGAAGCATTAGCAGATTTAGGTGCTAGTATAAATCTAATGCCGTATTCACTATACGCTAAACTAGACCTTGGAGAATTGAAACCAACCAGAATAAGCATACAACTAGCCGATAGATCAATAAAATATCCTAGAGGGATAATGGAGAACATGCTAGTTAAAGTTGGTACTTTAGTATTTCCAGTAGATTTTGTTGTTTTGGACATGGAAGAAGATTCTCAAGTTCCTCTCATATTAGGAAGACCATTCTTAAACACGGCTAAAGCAATGATAGACGTGTTCGGTAAGAAACTGACCCTAAGTATAGAGGATGAGAGTGTTACCTTTTCAGTGGATAGAGCCATGCAACAACCACAATCTACAGATGATACATGTTATTATATTCAAACTATAGATGCACATGCAGAATTATTAGAAGAATTTCCAGAATTACAAGGAACAGGAGAATGTTCTTTAGGAGAAGGTAATGAACCAATTGATGAAGCTGAAATGTTAGCTACACTTATAGCTAATGGATATGAACCAACAACAGAAGAAATTCAAATGCTAAAAGAAGAAGACAGATATCGATATAAATCATCGATAGAAGAACCTCCGAAATTAGAGTTAAAGCCACTTCCAAACCATTTGGAATACGCTTATTTACATGGTGAATCTGAATTACCTGTAATAATATCGTCTTCTCTTACTGAAAATGAGAAATCACAACTCATTTCTGTGTTGAAAGCTCATAAACCAGCCATTGCATGGAAGATTCATGATATTAAAGGAATAAGTCCTTCGTATTGCACACATAAAATCCTTATGGAAGAAGGTCATAAAACGTATGTGCAACGCCAACGAAGACTAAATCCTAATATGCAAGATGTAGTTAAGAAAGAGATTATTAAACTGCTAGATGCAGGTTTGATATATCCAATCTCTGATAGTCCATGGGTAAGTCCAGTTCAATGCGTACCTAAGAAGGGTGGCATGACTGTCATCACAAATGAGAAAAATGAGCTTATTCCTACTAGGACTGTAACAGGATGGCGTGTATGTATTGATTATAGAAAATTAAATGACGCCACCAGAAAAGATCACTTTCCCTTACCTTTCATAGATCAAATGTTGGAAAGATTAGCCGGAAATAGTTACTATTGTTTTCTAGATGGATTTTCCGGATATTTTCAAATTCCAATAGCACCCGAGGACCAAGAGAAAACCACATTCACGTGCCCTTATGGTACTTTTGCTTACAAACGCATGCCATTTGGACTTTGTAACGCCCCTGCAACCTTTCAAAGGTGTATGATGGCGATTTTTCATGACATGATAGAAGAATGCATGGAAGTATTCATGGATGACTTTTCAGTCTTCGGTGATACATTTAAATCATGTCTAGTTAATCTGGAACGAATGCTAATTAGATGCGAAAAATCAAATCTAGTACTTAATTGGGAGAAATGCCATTTCATGGTTAAAGAAGGCATCGTTCTTGGACATAAAATTTCAAAAGAAGGAATTGAAGTGGATAGAGCTAAAGTAGATGTAATTGCTAAACTTCCACATCCCACAAATGTTAGAGGAGTTAGGAGTTTTCTAGGGCATGCCGGTTTTTACCGACGTTTCATAAAAGATTTTTCTAAAATTGCCACTCCTATGAATAAACTCCTAGAAAAGGATGCTCCATTCATCTTTTCAGATGAGTGTATCAAATCTTTTAATATTCTTAAAGAGAAACTCACTAATGCGCCGATCATGATAACACCAAATTGGAATCTACCATTTGAACTAATGTGCGATGCAAGTGATTTTGCAATGGGAGCCGTTTTAGGACAAAGGATTGAAAAACGATTTCAACCTATATATTATGCTAGTAAGACATTACAAGGAGCACAAATAAACTATACAACTACTGAAAAAGAACTCCTTGCTATTGTCTTTGCTTTTGACAAATTTCGATCATATCTCGTTCTAGCAAAAACGGTGGTCTATACCGACCATTCTGCTCTTAGATACCTATTTTCAAAACAAGATGCTAAACCAAGATTAATCCGTTGGATCTTACTCTTACAAGAGTTTGATATTGAAATCCGAGATAAAAGAGGAGCAGAAAATCTCGCCGCTGATCATCTTTCTCGTCTTGAAAATCCCGAGTTAGAAGTTCTAAATGAATCGGCCATACAAGACAACTTTCCTGATGAATATCTATTGAAGATAGATTATAAAGAAATCCCATGGTTTACAGACTATGCAAACTACTTAGTTTGTGGATTCCTTGAAAAAGGATTATCGTACCAAAGACGAAAGAAATTCTTCAGTGATATAAAACACTATTTCTGGGAAGATCCACATCTGTTTAAAAGTTGTCCCGATGGAATAATACGCCGATGTGTATTTGGAGATGAAGCTAGTAAAATTTTAAACCATTGTCACACAGGACCAACATGAGGGCATTATGGGCCTCAACTAACAGCAAGAAAAGTTTATGATGCTGGATTCTATTGGCCAACAATTTACAAAGACGCACACCTTCTTTGCAAATCCTGTGATGCATGTCAAAGGGCCGGAAAAATAAGTCAACGTGATGAAATGCCACAAAATGTCATCCAAGTATGTGAAGTATTTGACATTTGGGGTATTGACTTTATGGGTCCATTTCCAAAATCTCATAATAATCTATATATACTCGTAGCCATTGATTATGTATCTAAATGGGCGGAAGCACAAGCTCTCCCAACTAACGATGCACGAGTTGTAGTCAACTTTTTAAAACGTCTTTTTGCAAGGTTTGGAACACCGAAAGCTTTAATAAGTGATCGGGGTACTCATTTCTGTAATAATCAACTTGAGAAAGTTCTTAAAAGATATGGAGTAACTCATAAAATCTCCACCGCATATCATCCACAAACAAGTGGACAAGTTGAAAATACCAACCGAGCTTTAAAACGTATTCTAGAGAAAACCGTAGGATCAAATCCGAAGGAATGGTCCATTAAATTGGAGGATGCACTCTGGGCTTTTAGAACAGCCTACAAAACTCCAATTGGAACCACACCTTTTAGACTTGTTTATGGAAAAGCATGTCATCTTCCAGTAGAAATTGAACACAAAGCATTTTGGGCTTTGAAGACATGTAATCTTGATTTACATGAAGCCGGACGTCTACGATTAAGTCAATTAAACGAATTAGAAGAATTAAGACATGAAGCATACGAAAATTCGTTAATCTATAAAGAAAGAACGAAGAAATGGCATGATAAAAGAATCAGAAGTTCAAAAGAATTTAAAGAAGGAGACAGAGTTCTTCTTTTCAATTCACGATTCAAGCTATTTCCTGGAAAATTGAAATCAAGATGGTCTGGACCATTCATAGTCAAAAGAGTTTTCCCATACGGAACGATAGAATTAATAAATTCAAATGGGATAGAATTTAAAGTTAATGGTCACAGAGTTAAACATTACATACATGGTCCGATGGAAGTCGACAACGAAGTTAATCACAAATTCGACACCACAGCTAACTAAGTGTGGGGAGAATTAAGTCTTTAAAGGATAATATGTATTTCTGTTAGAGTTAGATTGTCTGTTTTCGTGTAGTTCTCGAAAATGGAACACGTATGGTCTTTCCCTAGCAGACCCTAAAGAACTAGTCTTCTCCCCCCATTCTGAATTTTTATTTTTTTTAGGTTTTTACAAAATGAAGACTGCCTGTGAACTAAACCATGGTCTAATGCTACACGCTTTGATCACTAAACGTAATAATGACATACTCCCGAGTGAATTAGTATCAGTAATCAGAGAAAGAATGGACGGAGTTAGAAAAGAATCCAGATGCGAAGATAATAAGTTACAATTTGGTAAAGGAAAATCAAAATCCGCAGCGAAAAGAAGAGCACGACACCTAGAAAGATGTCACAAATGCGGAAAATGGTCACATGGAGGTAAATGTTCAAATAATCAAACCTATTCAAATACCGAATTTGTTACTTTATGCAAAGACGGACCGTTCATATGTTTAGAAGAAAAGACACTGAATGCTCGAGGTTACGCTTATGTAGCAATGGAAAACCAATTAAACCGACTATCTTATGAATATAATAGATCATATAACTAAGAAATCTATTTCACAGGTATGTCTGTACAGTTTTTATTTTTTATTTTTAACCTTTTGATAATAAACGCTAATTTGTTCGCTAAAAAGTATTAAATTGGTATTGAATAAAATTAGGTTTGGCGACCGAAATTATTGATATCATTCAAAAATTTATTACATCACTGCGAAATTTAACGTTTATTCTTAAGGTATAAATATCTTTAATCAATCAACCCAAAATATTTCAAAAATTCGTCATGAGTTAAATTAGGTCTTGAAACCGAAATTACTTTACCGAAAAGAGGGGCGCATATTTTTGATAATATTTGATTGATTAAAGTGGGATAAAAAGACAAAAAGATTTTTAAATTTATTTTTATCATGTTTTTAAAATTAATATTTAAATCTTAAATTAATATTGTAAACTTTATAAAAACAATATATTTAAAATTGTAAATATTTGAAAAATTAATATAAGTTTAATATGAATTTATAAATTTTTAAATTAAGTTTGGTGTGAATTTTTAATTTTTAAAATATGAATTTTTAATTTTATGCATTTCAAATTTTAAGTTTGGTGTGAATTTTTAATTTTTAATTTTGAATTTTATATTTAAGTTGTGTGAATTTAAAAACAAAAATTTACTTTATCTCATTAAGTTAAGAATATGATTTTTAAAATTCGTCGTAAGTTGAAGACTAGGTCTTTGAACCGAAATTGCTTTACCCAAGGGAGGGACGAGAACTTTTATTATCATTATTTTTAATCTTATTGAATTAGAGTATGCCAAAAACATTGAAAAAACCCAAAAATCTTAGCTTTTAAAACAATCGCTACAAAAAGACAAATTTTAAAATTTTGTCGAGGGACGGACTAGGACATCGATCCGAAACGACCTCGTCCTAAATAACAAGGGAAACAAAATTTTAAAATTAATTACTTAATTGTTTTAATAAGTTAAAGATTAAAAAAAAAAAAAAAAAAAAAAAGAGCAAACTCCGCGACTCGCGGAGTTTGAAAGGAAAATCTCCGCGACTCGCGGAGAGACTAAAAACCGGAAAAAAAATATAACTGAACAACAGATCAGTCCCAACTCCCCCACACAAAACACTGCGAAAAATAACAGCGAAAACCCACGAAAAAACCCGAAAAACACCCCCAAAAATCCCAATTTTTAACCGTTAATCACCAAATTTTTTGCTAAAATCATGTTGAGAAGGATGCTATCTAAGAATTACTCAAGAAAAACGGTAAATTTCTACACCTAAACACCATTAATTCGAAATTAGGTGTTCTTGAGCTATTTTTTTCCCCAATTTGATTTTGATGCTTTTTAGTGTAATTAGACTTAAATTGTTTATGTATTATGCTTGTATAACCTAGATTGATGCTGTTTAACATGATTAGAAGCCTTAAACTTCAAATTTTGAATAATCTAGGGTTTGTGTTCTTGAGCAAATTTGGGGCTTTTTGATATAAACAGGTTATGGCCGATTTTTGTCATGAATTGTTGCTAAATTGAGTAGTGTAACATGTCTAGGTAGTTAAATGATCCAAACTTTGAGCCTAAACATGATTTTGAGAATTAAAGTGGACTTTTTCAAGTCTAAAATTCATGAACTTGATTTTTGAAAGATAATGCCATTTGAGACTTGTTTAATTGCTAGTAATGATTATTTTGACATGTTATTTGAGTTGAATGCTTATGAACTTGGCGAAAATTTTCGTATATGCTTATTTGAAAAAGTGTAGATTTGACAAAAATGTGAAAATAAGCTTAAGTTTGATATAAATTGATAATGTCATTGTAATTATTTTGATTGATGATTTTGCTGACACTAATGCATATTTGGATGCACAAAATTTGTGTTTGATGTGTTTGCAGAATGAAAGGGGTGAATCTTCATCCCAAGCCCGCAATGCTCCTGCTGAGAATTTGGAACAACAGGAGGTAGATAACTACTACAAGCAGGATGTACCTCATCCAGTCATGACCTTTTCCGATATGCATTTGGAAGAGTTGCACCCGAACCTGAGATTTGACAGACTTTGGATAGATTATCCAAAATATCAACGGGGTTTGCATACTCTTCATTCCAAGGTTGTTGAGGTACCGAGGGTCATAGAATGGGGACCCTTAGAAGCTGTAGAATTGGCCGGGCCAATTAGGGAATTACTAGTACAGAGGTATGGTAATTCTTCTTTTAATGACTGGATATGTTTATTCACCATACGCAGACCTGTATATAAAGTATGGTGTGAAGAGTTGTTATGTAGTATAGAGTTGAATGATCGGGTAGCTAGTTTAACCGATCGTTCTTTTATTAGATTTTTGTTAGGCGGTTCGATGCGCCACATGTCTTTACTGGACATGGCTCAGGCTTTACGTATATATACGCCTGAGGAGTTAGCGTCTGCCGATTGTAGAGGATTGATACTAAACGGTAGAAAGATAGATGAAAATTTTGATACACACGGTGTGTGGAGTCAAATGACAAGCCATCACCGTTTCAAAGGGGGAAACTACTCTTATTTGGATATAGATAGAGCCGAATTAAGAGTGATACATAGGTTTTTAGCTAATTCGATTACACAAAGGGGTAAAAACAAGGAAAAAGTAAATGAACAGGATTTGTTTTACCATATGTGTATTCGAGACCCACAGAGCGCTGTAAGTATACCATATTGTGTGGGTTATTATTTATCAGCTATGGTTCGGGGGATGCGACCACATAGCATAATAGGAGGTGGTATTTTTATTACTTTGATTGGTGAATATCTCGGTGTGGATATAAGTCGGGGGGGATTATTAGTAGAAGAACCGGAACCCCGCGATACTATAGGTTTAAATGTATACCATGGTGCGAAAGTTTTGAAGAGGCGAAATAACGCCGCAGTACGATACCATGGTAGACATCCACAGGTGGAGAGAAACCAGGAGCAAGGTAATGTAGGAGGGGGGAATGAGATGCAAGAAATGCATAGGTTTATAGCTTCTCAGGAATACGAAAATGCTAGACAGAGAGCATTTGAAGATTGGCAAGTTCATCAGAACCAGATCATAGCTCATTGCCAACATATAGGTAGAAACTATATTCCTACACCGAAACCCGTCTTCCCTCCTTGGTCGATAGAGATGCAGCCACCATATCCTACGTATGATCCTGCCGAAGCATTCTATAGCACTTATGGTTATGCCTGGAACCCCTATTGGTACCAATATCATCCTTAGTTTACTTATTATTTTTTTTTTTTTGTAATTTATAATTATTGATACATTTAATATTTTTGTTAATATTGTAATCATTTTTATAATTATCTAACTTTTATTCTTAGATTTTAATAATTTTTGAATGTGGGGTAATATACCAAACTTCAAAAATATGTATATATGTTTGCAGTTTATCTTATGTACACAACAGGGTAAAACAACGCATTTTCAAAGACTGGCATTAAGTTCAGCAAAAGCAACTAATTTTGACGACAAGATGCAAAATATATGAGAAATAACAACAAGACGGAATGAACAAATGAGGTGCACCATTTATCATTCAGCAAACAAACGCCAATATATTTGGAAACTTTGGTAAAAATTTAATCATTTTCACACAAATCACCCTCAATAATTTAAATTGTTACTGATTTCTTGCAAATGAGGGCATTGCAAGATCTTAAGTGTGGGAAGGTTTTAAATTCTTTCGGATTTTAAAATTTTTATATTAAACACTTGGTTACCATTAAAAATACTAGTAAAGCAGTAGTTGTATTAGAATCTAGTGCTCTCTGATAAAAAAGAACAGCCCTAGTCTTATATACTGACTACCCAATTCTAGTAAAATTTTTCAAATTTTTCAATTAAATGAACTCAAAATCATGTTTATACATATTTATGAACGATAAAACTAGGTTTTAACACCGAAATTATTGTTACCTCGGAAAGGACATAAATTGAGAAACAAACTAAAATGTTAAAATTCATTTAAAATGGAATAGAGGACGATAAAAAGGAAAATAAAAGCCAAGTGTGGGAAAATTTACCAAGTTATTTTAAACATATGTCACATATATCTGTAACAAATAACTGAAAATACTTTTGCTTTGAACTAAACTAAACTGTTTTACCCAATGAAAGAAAAGAAGAGATGGATCTACACGATGAATCAATTCCATCATTAAAAGGAAGTAAAGTCTTCCGAAAAAGACACGCGCTTCTTGATTTAGGTCATGAAGTTGTCGTCCAGACCAGCTGTAGGTTGACGAAAAATCTAGAAAAGTCATCACTAAAATCAGCAGGAAATCCACGGACCTCAGCATTAAACAGGGTCGCCAAGTGGTCAGATTTATCCTAACCATGAGAAGGATTTATCTCGTACAATGGGGGGCACCATGCAAATTAGCTGGATAAGACTAATGAATCAGATCCCCAGAAAGGATAATCTCCTTAAAGATTAAAAATCAGCTTTTAAGACTGATATTATTCAATCCTAGAGATTGACCTTAAAGATTGAGAATTCAAACTCATGGAATTCAATGATATCTAAACTCGAGCTTAAAACGAGAAAATATTTTGATCAAAATTACAAACCGATTTGTTTTCTGAAAACCCTATTTTCAATGCGTTCATTACCATTGAACGTAAAATCCTAGGAATTCACCTGGAATTCATTAGGTCACCTGAACTAAATCGGGTGTCAACCGTAAGAACGGTGGTTGCATAGCATGGTCAAAGACAGGACCTTGTGTCAAACCGACAAATTATAAGGGTGAGCTTTACTATTGCTCCTACCAAGGATAGTAATTGCGTCCGACACGTTATAGACCATAATCAAAAGCATGTCACGGGACATTGCCTTAACAGTTGCTTGTTCAACGCTTTCCTTTCAACCGGACGGTAGTTTACCGAAAGGTAATATACGGGACAAGTAAACTGGACGTGTTGCTTTCCAAATACAAGGTTAGCAAGTGGGTGACACAAAACCGCAAGTTTTGAGCTAAAATTTTCAAATCTGAAACCCACCAAACCCACAAAAATATTTTGCAAACACCGGTAAAGGGTTATTCCGGAAAACTTATCTAGGGTAAAAACTAGATTTAATTTTCAAAAGATCAAATGTTTTCATAAAGATCCAATTTCCTTAATGGATCTAAATTTTTATAGTCATGTGGGACTGTAAACCATATCGTTACTACCATTGTTTATACCGCCGTATAGAAATCACTAATGTACAAAGTGTGAAGAATAAAGAAGTGATTCTAGTATTTCAAGACAATATTGCTTGAGGACAAGCAACGCTCAAGTGTGGGAATATTTGATAATGCTAAAAACGAACATATATTTCATAGCATTATTCCTCAAGAAAGACAAGCTTTTAGTTGCAATTGTTCTATTTACAAGTGATAATAGTTTAAATAATAAAAGGTAAAGACAAAAGACAGATTCGACGAATTGAAGACGCAAACGACCAAAAAGCTCAAAAGTACAAAAGACAATCAAAAAGGTTCCAATTATTGATAAAAAACGTCTCGAAATCACAAAAGTACAAGATATTAAATTATACGCGAAGACGTTCGAAAATCCGGAACCGGGACCAGAGTCAACTCTTAACGCTCGACGCAACGGACTAAAAATTACAAGTTAACTATGTATATAAATATAATATAATATATAATTAATTATATTAATTATATATATATTATATATATATATAAAAAACCGTCGGCAGAGAAAACTCCAAGGACTTAGCTGTAAATACTATCTCCGCGACTCGCGGAGTTTGAAGGGGTTTTTGCCGCGAGTCGCGGAGCCCCAAAATTCAACTCTGGCTATAAAGCAAACCGAATTCTGATCAAATTTCATATTCTATTTCAATCTCTCTCTCAATATATACGTAATATATATATATATAATTTATATTTTAATTTTAATTTTAAATCCTAATAATAAGGTTATGTTAGCGAATGTTGTAAGGGTGTAAGTCGAAATTCTGTCCGTGTAACGCTACGCTATTTTTAATCATTGTAAGTTATGTTCAACCTTTTTATATTAATGTCTCGTAGCTAAGTTATTATTATGCTTATTTAAAACGAAGTAATCATGATGTTGGGCTAATTACTAAAATTGGGTAATTGGGCTTTGTACCATAATTGGGGTTTGGACAAAAGAACGACACTTGTGGAAACTAGACTATGGGCTATTAATGGGCTTTATATTTATTTAACTAAATGAAAGTTTGTTAATGTTAATATAAAGATTTACAATTGGGCGTCCCTATAATTACCATATACACTCAATCGGACACGATGGGCGGGGTAATTATATGTACGAATAATCGTTCATTTAACCGGACACGGGAATGGATTAATAGCCACTAGAATAATTAAAACAGGGGTGAAATTACATTCAAGGGTAATTGGTGTAATTGTTAACAAAGTAGTAAAACCTTGGTTTACACGCAGTCGATAACCTGGTGTATTCATTAAACAAAGTATTAAAACCTTGTTACAATTCGAATCCCCAATTAGTTGGAATATTTAACTTCGGGTATAATAATAATTTGATGAGGACACTCGCACTTTATATTTATGACTGATGGACTGTTATGGACAAAAACCAAACGGACATATTAAATAATCCAGGACAAAGGACAATTAACCCATGGGCATAAAACTAAAATCAACACGTCAAACATCATGATTACGGAAGTTTAAATAAGCATAATTCTTTTATTTCATATTTAATTTCCTTTATTTTATATTTAATTGCACTTCTAATTATCGCACTTTTATTTATTGTTATTTAATCGCACTTTTAATTATCGTACTTTTTAATTATCGCAAGTTTATTTTATCGCACTTTTATTATTCGCAATTTCATTATCGTTATTTACTTTACGCTTTAATTTAAGTCTTGTATTTATTTTATATTTTACATTAGGTTTTAACTGAGACTAAAGTCTTAAAATCGACAAACCGGTCATTAAACGGTAAAAACCCCCCTTTATAATAATAATATTACTTATATATATATTTGTATTTTTATAAAAGTAAACTAATATAGCGTTGAGCTTTGTTTAAAGATTTCCCTGTGGAACGAACCGGACTTACTAAAAACTACACTACTGTACGATTAGGTACACTGCCTATAAGTGTTGTAGCAAGGTTTAAGTATATCCATTCTATAAATAAATAAATATCTTGTGTAAAATTGTATCGTATTTAATAGTTTTTCCTAGTAAAATATAAACTATTTTATATACACCTCGTACGACATCACGCATCTATTTCCAGAAGATTCGTTAACACCTTCAACAGCTTAAAATTTCGGGACGAAATTTATTTAACTGGTAGGTACTGTAGTGACCCAAACTTTTCCATGTTTATATATATTAATTGAGATTGATATTTACATGATTAAATGTTTCCAACATGTTAAGCAATCAAACTTGTTAAGACTTGATTAATTGAAATATGTTTCATATAGACAATTGACCACCCAAGTTGACCGGTGATTCACTAACGTTAAAACTTGTAAAAACTATATGATGACATATATATGGATATATATATAGTTAACATGATACTATGATAAGTAAACATATCATTAAGTATATTAACAATGAACTACATATGTAAAAACAAGACTACTAACTTAATGATTTTTAAACGAGACATATATGTAACGATTATCGTTGTAAAGACATTTAATGTATATATATCATATTAAGAGATATTCATACATGATAATATCATGATAATATAATAATTTAAAATCTCATTTGATATTATAAACATTGGGTTAACAACATTTAACAAGATCGTTAACCTAAAGGTTTCAAAACAACACTTACATATAACGACTAACGATGACTTAACGACTCAGTTAAAATGTATATACATGTAGTGTTTTAATATGTATTTATACACTTTTGAAAGACTTCAATACACTTATCAAAATACTTCTACTTAACAAAAATGCTTACAATTACATCCTCGTTCAGTTTCATCAACAATTCTACTCGTATGCACCCGTATTCGTACTCGTACAATACACAGCTTTTAGATGTATGTACTATTGGTATATACACTCCAATGATCAGCTCTTAGCAGCCCATGTGAGTAACCTAACACATGTGGGAACCATCATTTGGCAACTAGCATGAAATATCTCATAAAATTACAAAAATATGAGTAATCATTCATGACTTATTTACATAAAAACAAAATTACATATCCTTTATATCTAATCCATACACCAACGACCAAAAACACTTTACAAACACTTTCATTCTTCAATTTTATTCATCTAATTGATCTCTCTCAAGTTCTATCTTCAAGTTCTAAGTGTTCTTCATATATTCTACAAGTTCTAGTTACATAAAATCAAGAATACTTTCAAGTTTGCTAGCTCACTTCCAATCTTGTAAGGTGATAATCCAACCTCAAGAAATCTTTATTTCTTAAAGTAGGTTATCATTCTAATACAAGGTAATAATCATATTCAAACTTTGGTTCAATTTCTATAACTATAACAATCTTATTTCAAGTGATGATCTTACTTGAACTTGTTTTCGTGTCATGATTCTGCTTCAAGAACTTCGAGCCATCCAAGGATCCGTTGAAGCTAGATCCATTTTTCTCTTTTCCAGTAGGTTTATCCAAGGAACTTAAGGTAGTAATGATGTTCATAACATCATTCGATTCATACATATAAAGCTATCTTATTCGAAGGTTTAAACTTGTAATCACTAGAACAAAGTTTAGTTAATTCTAAACTTGTTCGCAAACAAAAGTTAATCCTTCTAACTTGACTTTTAAAATTAACTAAACACATGTTCTATATCTATATGATATGCTAACTTAATGATTTAAAACCTGGAAACACGAAAAACACCGTAAAACCGGATTTACGCCGTCGTAGTAACACCGCGGGCTGTTTTGGGTTAGTTAATTAAAAACTATGATAAACTTTGATTTAAAAGTTGTTATTCTGAGAAAATGATTGTTATTATGAACATGAAACTATATCCAAAAATTATGGTTAAACTCAAAGTGGAAGTATGTTTTCTAAAATGGTCATCTAGACGTCGTTCTTTCGACTGAAATGACTACCTTTACAAAAACGACTTGTAACTTATTTTTCCGACTATAAACCTATACTTTTTCTGTTTAGATTCATAAAATAGAGTTCAATATGAAACCATAGCAATTTGATTCACTCAAAACGGATTTAAAATGAAGAAGTTATGGGTAAAACAAGATTGGATAATTTTTTCTCATTTTAGCTACGTGAAAATTGATAACAAATCTATTCCAACCATAACTTAATCAACTTGTATTGTATATTATGTAATCTTGAGATACCATAGATACGTATACAATGTTTCGACCTATCATGTCGACACATCTATATATATTTCGGAACAACCATAGACACTCTATATGTGAATATTGGAGTTAGCTATACAGGGTTGAGGTTGATTCCAAAATATATATAGTTTGAGTTGTGATCAATACTGAGATACGTATACACTGGGTCGTGGATTGATTCAAGATAATATTTATCGATTTATTTCTGTACATCTAACTGTGGACAACTAGTTGTAGGTTACTAACGAGGACAGCTGACTTAATAAACTTAAAACATCAAAATATATTAAAAGTGTTGTAAATATATTTTGAACATACTTTGATATATATGTATATATTGTTATAGGTTTGTGAATCAACCAGTGGCCAAGTCTTACTTCCCGACGAAGTAAAAATCTGTAAAAGTGAGTTATAGTCCCACTTTTAAAATCTAATATTTTTGGGATGAGAATACATGCAGGTTTTATAAATGATTTACAAAATAGACACAAGTACGTGAAACTACATTCTATGGTTGAATTATCGAAATCGAATATGCCCCTTTTTATTAAGTCTGGTAATCTAAGAATTAGGGAACAGACACCCTAATTGACGCGAATCCTAAAGATAGATCTATTGGGCCTAACAAACCCCATCCAAAGTACCGGATGCTTTAGTACTTCGAAATTTATATCATATCCGAAGGGTGTCCCGGAATGATGGGGATATTCTTATATATGCATCTTGTTAATGTCGGTTACCAGGTGTTCAACATATGAATGATTTTTATCTCTATGTATGGGATGTGTTTTGAAATATGAAATCTTGTGGTCTATTATTATGATTTGATATATATTGGTTAAACCTATAACTCACCAACATTTTTGTTGACGTTTTAAGCATGTTTATTCTCAGGTGATTATTAAGAGCTTCCGCTGTCGCATACTTAAATAAGGACGAGATTTGGAGTCCATGCTTGTATGATATTGTGTAAAAACTGCATTCAAGAAACTTATTTTGTTGTAACATATTTGTATTGTAAACCATTATGTAATGGTCGTGTGTAAACAGGATATTTTAGATTATCATTATTTGATAATCTACGTAAAGCTTTTTAAACCTTTATTGATGAAATAAAGGTTATGGTTTGTTTTAAAATGAATGCAGTCTTTGAAAAACGTCTCATATAGAGGTCAAAACCTCGCAACGAAATCAATTAATATGGAACGTTTTTCATCAGTAAGAACGGGACATTTCAGTGGAGCAGTGCCCTCTTTAATAGTGTTAAACAACGGTGAATAATTTAAAACGTTAATGTCGTTGTTTGCACCAGTCATACCAAAGAATGCATGTCATATCCACAAATCTTGAGAAGCCACTGCTTCAACCATAATATATGGGCCTTTTTGATCACCTCGAGTATATTGTCCTTGCCAAGCAATTGGACAATTTTTCTATTCCCAATGCATACAATCTATACTACCGAGCATACCCGGTAGACCATGTTTTTGTTCGTGAAAATTATAAAGTTGGGCAATATTATCGGAGGTTGGTTTTCTGAAATACACGGGAGCAAACAAATGAAATACGCATCTACGAAAATTATCTAGACATAAAGCAGCCGTTTTCTCACCAATTTTTATGTATTCGTCAAACATATCTGGTGTAATTCCATACGCCATTTGACGTATGGCCGCGGTGCACTTTTGTAGGATCGTCAAAGTTTGACGACCAACTGCGTCTGGACGTTCCCTAAAATACAAAAATAATCGGGAATATTTGTACTATTAAAGTTCGATATACCTTCGATGATTCGAAGAAATAATTCACGACTCATTCGAAAACGTCGTTTGAATTTTTTTTTCCGGATACACGGGTGTTTCTGAAAAATAATCATTGTATAACCTCACAGCCGCATCTTCCCGATCCCTTGCTATATAAACCAGTGTTCGAGGGACTCGTGAACTACTAGCTTCTCCCTCCACCTCTTCTTCCGTTAAACTCTTAACAAAATTAACCACCTTTTCATCATCGGAATCATCAATGATAAAATCGAATATTTTTCATGCATTTTTCATTGTTTGTTATTTTTTAAATGATAAAGAAATATAGAAAGAAAGATTTTGTGTGTGTGTAAAATGATTTAATAGAGTATGTATATATATAGATAAATATAAAAATAAATTATATAAATATAAAAATAAATTACTTTTTTTTTTTACCAACGGTTCAATCCCAACGGATTGATTTTATTCACAAACAGCATCGCAACACGTGGCCTGAACGGCTGTTGGGTACCCCGTTGGACTCTCCTCAACGCTTGAAAAACGCGACCAGAAAATGCCGGGATACGGCCGGAATCCGGCGTTGCCGGCCTGCCACATCGGCTTCAACGGGGTTGAACCCCTAGCGATACAAATGGTCTAAACACACGAAACTGATGCATTCTTCTGTGTCCCAATTAGATAGCTTTAATTTTCCCATATTTAGACTTCTTTAGAAATCAAATATAAAAACCTTCATCATGTTTTGGACAGTAATGAACAAGTTATATACCACTAAATTCTTGGTTCCATGTTTATACCTTTTTTGCAGCCAACAGTGTATTATCTTAGAGAATTTGAGCAAAATTCTATATCTAATGAGGATTTTGACCTACCTTGCTTAAACTCTGAAAGATCCACAACTGGCGAATGTGATGATTATTAATTTGATTTAGGGAACTGATGGAAGCCAAACTTCCTATAAGCTCTTATTTACCACATAACCAATGGCGGAGCAAGCAGGGGAGCTTGTGGGTGCTAAGCCACCCTCAAATATTTTTGTTTATTTGGTATTCCATTATTATGTTTTCCATTAAAGAAAAAACGAATTGTAGATATGAAATAAGAAGTCGGAGTTCGACGCTGGAAATGCGGTGTGGAGAAGATGGGTATTAGTCATATTTTTTATTTTGGTCCTTTAACTAATATCTTAATTTTTTTTTTTTTAAAGATCAACAACTTTATTAAACATTAACACAAATATTACAATAGGGCCATACGGCCCGCAAACACGAATCAACTACACTATGGGCATATACGAGAAAACTAACCCTACTTCGAGAATACTCTAACAATTTACAGGGAAAAACTCTCTACTTACTAATTTGTTCTTAGTGATCCCTCACTTGACAAACAAGCTGGACCGGTTATAATTGCAGTACTAAACAATCTTAGCGACAAAGCAAAAGATAACCGGCTCATTTAGGTACTAACCAAGAGCTCATTAATAAGAGAGGATGAAAAAATCCTGTTACATTAGCCAATACCTTCTCTGGTAGATGGGGTGACATCAAATTTCCTTGGGTTAGTTATCCAATTTAGCCAATCAAGATTCCCATATTTAAGCCTCGAGGAGATCCATTCAAATGATTTGGATTGAATTTCGGACACAATTTTTGCATTGCAATATCTAGGCTTATTAAAAACATGATCATTCCTATTTCTCCAAATGAAGTATGTAGTAACTCAAACTATCGCTTGCCAAATGGAAGAGCCTGTGGAAGATTGAAAGTTTGAATTCGAGCATTTTGCAAGGTCGGAGATGTCCACGAAATTAGAAGTATTTATATTCCACCATTTGAAAACTCTATCCCAAATGTTAGAAGCCGTGATACAACGAATAAGTGTGTGATTTAGAGTTTCAATGGCATCGTCACAAACTGGGCATCTAGTAGAGTGAAGATCAATGCCTCGACGATCAAGTTCGGTTCTAACCGGGAGTTTATTTTGACAAGCCCGCCAGATGAGAATACCAATTTTTTGGGGAATTAAATTGTTTCTGAGTGTTGGTTCGAGATGGATAATACTTGGGGACTGTAATTCTTCCAACATAATGATCATAGATTTAGAAGAGAACCTTCCCGAGTGACAAGGCTTCCAAATCCATGCATCCGATGCTTTTCCTGATGATTTCACCTCGGAAACAATTTTTTCGAGCTGCTGTAACTCGGAGGTAAGACGCCATTTTGGTGTCGAAGTCCAATCCCAGCTTAAGACTACTCGGTCATCAATCCATTTTAATCTATCCGCGATGGTAGCATCTTGGTTCGCCTCAATTCTGAAGAGCCGTGGAAAAGCGGTCTTTAGTTCAACATTACCGACCCATTTCTCGCTCCAAAACTTTGTTTCCGTACCTGCGCCAATAGACTTAACAAACTCATTAGTAATATCACACCCTAACTTGGTTAGGGTGTGTTTGACATTAATAATATTAAACCACGTACGGCCAACTAACTTTTTGATGTTTGCCGAATTTGAGGAGATACACTCCAACCCCCCGTTATCACCATAAATACTTTTTATGACCTTTACCCAAAGTGATCCATTGTTAGTTAAGAATTTCCACCACCACTTAGTTAGGAGGGTTAAGTTTTTATTTTTTAGCGATCCAATGTTTAACCCGCCCGACTCATAAGGCAACAAAATATGTTCCCAACAAACTCATGCCATCTTTTTTTGCTCTCCTGACCCACCCCAGAAAAAATCACGCCTAAGACCTTCAAGATCTTTTAGGACACCCACCGGTGCCTTGAAAAGGGAAAAGTAGTAAAGAGGTAGACTAGTGAGCACCGACTTGATTAAGGTAAGTCTACCGCCAAAAGAGATAGTTTTGCATTTCCAATCCGCGAAACGTTTTTTAAATTTATCAAAAATGGGTGTCCAGTTTTTATACAATTTGGGGTTAGCCCCGATAGGGAGTCCGAGATAATTAAAAGGGAAGGACCCTTCGAGGCAACCAAACCAAGTTGCAAGACTCTTTAATTCACATTTAGAGGTGCAAATGCCATAAACACAACTTTTGTTTAGGTTGATTTTAAGACCGGATAAATCTTCAAAACATTTTAGGATTTTAAGTGTGTTCCTAACATCCCTTTTATTCCAATTACCAAAGATTATCGTGTCATCCGCGTATTGTAGGTGTGTCACTGTGACCTTATCTTTGCCCACTTTAACCCCGATGATTAAATTTTCTTTTAAAGATTTGTTTAATAGGTAGTTTAAACCTTCACTAGCAATAATAAAGAGAAAAGGTGAGAGAGGATCACCTTGTCGTACCCCCCGTTTTGGAAAAAATTGTTCGGTTGGAGAACCATTTATTAAAACCGAAATTGAGGTTGACGTAAGACACGCATTGACCCACTTTATCCATTTGCACCCGAACCCCATGACACTCATAATTTTCTTTAGAAAATCCCAGTTTACACAATCAAAAGCCTTTTCAAAGTCTACTTTAAAAATAAAACTTTTTTGTTTTTTTCCTTTTAGCTCATCAACCTTTTCCAAAGCAATTAAAATGCCATCTAATATGTTCCTGTTACTTATAAATGCACTTTGTTCATCACCAATTAAATTCGGAATGATTTTCCTAATTCTGTTAGCCATGATTTTAGATAAAATTTTGTAGTAACTATTAATAAGACTTATAGGCCGAAAATTAGAGAAGTTTAAAGGGTCTTTTACCTTTGGGATAAGCGTGATGAATGAGGCGTTGCATCCATTTGAAATTGTACCTGTTCTCCAGAACCAAGTGATCGCCCTCATGAGGTCCCCTTTGATTATTTCCCAAAATTTGACATAGAATAATAAGTTGAAACCGTCGGGGCCCGGTGCTTTGTTCTTTCCACAACTTTTTATCGCTTCGAGAGTTTCGTGTTCAGAGAATTCCTCTTCAAGCTTATCTGCAAGTAATTTATCAATTCTGTGACCATCCCAATTCTCAAGCCGAAGACTATCTTTTTGATTGGATGCGAACAGATTCTCGAAAAACTTATGAGCTTCGGTTTTGATTGTTGAGGGGTCGGTTGTCCAAACACCATTGACATTAACTCCATGAATATTGTTTTTGTGTTGTCGCTTCCTAAAGCAAGAGTGGAAAATTTTAGTGTTTTCATCACCTTCTAAAGCCCATTTATATCTTGCCTTTTGTTTCAACATTTCGGTTTGGTTTTTTTCTTTTTGAAGAAGATTTTCTCGGGCCATGTTCCATTCGTGCAAATCATCCTCACTTAAGTCATTCGATTCAGCCTTGATCTCCCAATCCTTTACCATTTTTGTGAGCTCATCGATTTCTCCTTTTAATTTGCACTGTGAAGTGGAGTACCATTTCTTAAGTTCCATTTTAACCAATTTCAATTTTTCGCGGAAGATGTAGTCTGGTTTCCACCCATTGACCTCTGTGTTCCAAGCTTTTCTAACAATATCCGGAGCATCTTTGTGATTTATCCATTCATCGAATACTTTGATCGGTTTTGGTCCAAAGTCAATGTTACCCTCTTTTAACATTATCGGGCAATGGTCCGTATATTTCTTATCAAGCACAACCACATTCAGATTTGGCCACTGTTCTAACACATTTTCGGAAATGAGAAATCTATCCAGCTTACTGAACTTGTGCCCATTATCACTAATCCTAGTATATAACCGACCACCGAGAGGAACATCGATCAGATTACCCTCTTTTATGAAATCATTGAACCATTTGGCCCTGTTTTCAAAGAAGAAGGTATTTTTCCTTTCGGAAGCAAACCTAACTTCGTTGAAATCGCCAAAAATCATCCACATTGCACCATCATACTTCATGACCTCTTTAAGATCGTTCCACATTTGTTTTTTGCCTTCATCATTATGTGGTCCATAAATGTTTATGAGAATCAGTTCTTCACCTACACTTTTCCACATACCTTTTATCGCAATAAAGGTCTCACGTTCAACAATATGATTAGTAATAAACAAATTAGGATCCCAAACCATGAGCAGCCCACCCGAATTCCCATTGGCCTTTTTGCAACAATATTTATAATCCGTGTTACCCCAAAATTTTTCAATCCAGAATTCTGGAAAGTTTTGGCATTTAGTTTCCTGTAAAGCAATGAAGTTTGGTTTTTCTCGATTGCAAATTCTTTTAAACCAATTTAATTTTAATTTGTTTTTATCATCTAACCCTAATCCTCTAATGTTTAATGAAATTATCTTCATTTTAAAATAGCAATTGATAAAGCACGAAAGATGGACCTGATTAATGGCAGGAACTTTGTTTCTTGGATAGGCCCAAGATCGCACCAATTTCTTCATAATGTACAGAGTTTTCAGAACTTGCGTCACTGCCTTTATCTTTAGTATTGTTTGAACCTCCTGTGTTGGATTTTGACCTGCGAGTTTTAATATACCTTTTTTCGGATGTAATCGTGCCTGTGATTTTAGTTTGAGAATTCTGGACGAGGTATTCCATCTTCTAACGCTTGTCCAAAGATTTTCGATGGGTTGGGACGACGGTGTAGAGTCATGAGATTTCTTCCTTTTTTTGTTTGTTGTAGCAGGATGTTTCACAGACCTAGGGAATAAATCGCTAGGTTGGGAGGGAGGCACAGATTCATCACAGTACGATTTGGAGTTAAACAGAAAAGGTTCTGTGGCCTTGACCTCACAACTTGGGCTTGTATCAGAAAGATTAAAGCAATGATTTGCCAGGCCCACTGACTCATTGAATTGGTGTGATTTTGGGTCATCATGTGTGTGATCTGTGGGCTCCTCAGATATTAAGTTTGGGCTTCGTTGATCGTTGATGGTGGGCTTATTTGGCGATGGGGAAGAGGGGATGTCAATTGGGCTTTGAAGTGGACTAGAAACTGGACTAGGGTTGAGGCTTAATTATAATTATATTAGTTAGTAACCCCCCTCAAGTTAGTAATGTGTCAACTATATCTGATCTTAATTATATTAGTTCTCGAAAAAGTCAAATATATTTTGAAAATAACTAGCCTCAAATACTAATTAACATGTAAATGTAAAATGATTGTTTTTCAATTAATTTATTATTAAAAAAATATACTTGTAAGGTTTGAATAACAATATGTGTAACTGAGTACTAACTTAGTAACTTTTATATGTATAAAAAAGATTGATTTTCTCAAAAGAATTTTTATTCATTCAAAATAAATCTTCATTCCGTCTCTCTTTTAAATTTATGAAACATTTTTACATTGTTATTTGGATATAATTTTTTTGTTGTAGGTTCAATAAATTTACGCCCCCTCAATTATGATTCCTGACTCCGCCCTGCACATAAGTTGGTTGATATTAAAAAGCACATGACGGAAATTAAATGGAAAAAGGAAACAACATTGGATGTACTGCAGCAATTAAGAAGAAACGAAGTTAATATAACAGACAAATAGAATTTATGGTTTACCTCAAAGAAAAAAACGAAGTACAGTTTCTAGTTTTGGAATTTTTGGTACTAGTCCATATCATGTGGGTAAGGTGCATGTAAGCCCACTATAATAGAGTTTGTATTTTTTCAATTTTCCACATTGTGTGAAAAAAAATTGTTATTTATTTTATTTGATTTTTTTATTTTTTTTTAAAAGTAAGTCAAGAAGAAAGAGATTGTTACGTTGATGGCCCAAATCTCACCATAAGGCATTTAAATAAACCACCTAATTACACATCCTCAACTGATTTTTTAATGTGTGATTTGGAGAGGGATTTGATTTGTGGAGGTGATGAAATACCCTCATGTGTCAATGTGAGAGGACTTAACAGTGAAATTTAATAATTTTATGACAGGACGATTCACCTAAAAATTACAGCTCAAAAGACTATAAATGTAAAAAAAAAAAGTTTAAAAACGATATCCGCAAATTAGAGTAAACCACATGAGCTATCCATCAATCCATGTAATTATGTAATTTCAAAATTACACATTACCCATCTTTTTTATGGGAACTAAAAATGAATGAGCTCCCAATTTTGATATGATAAGCTTTATAAAATTAAGATTGTTCGAATGCATACATTTTTCAAACTTATTTAATATAGCTTTTTTTCGATAACGAGACAAAATATTTATTACACAGAAATTAACGAGTCCAATGTAGGTTACTAGGAATGACTTAATAAGGAAGATGGGAAACTTCCTTGAGAAAAGCAGGCTTAACTAATCATGGTTAATAAAATTTAATGGACGTGTCACCATTCCTCCATAACCGTGACAACAACAAACATATGGTTCTCCCTCACAAGAACCAGTTTTATACCCTAGTTTTTGGCAATTTTCACGGCAAATTACAATCGACCTATCAGTAGAATCGCATGCTTGTACGCACTTTGGTTCTTGGGCTGCATAGAAACACGTTTGAACAATATATTGCATATTACATAGAGATAGAGAATAATGAAAATGACTTTAAGAATGTTAATTACCTATTATTGGAAGAAATGTCATGTAAAGAATTGCGAACACAAAAACAATCGTATAAAGAGAAGTTCTTGGAGTGAAAGACATTATGGGTATGTTTGGCAAAACTAGCTGGAGTTGGAAGCTGGAAGCCGGAAGCCGGTAGCTGGAAGCCGGAAGCCGGTAGCTGGAAGCTGTAAGTTATGCTAATATTAAGTATCAAAATATGTAGAGTAGAAATAAATGAGTAGTCCATCAATACATGGTAACATGGAATCATGTATACATGTACAATACTAAACTCAATGTTATATCCCAATGGAGAATGACCCATATACTATGATCAAAGTTAACACTATACAATATGCCTCAAATTAACACACTTGTGATCATATGCAAACAGGGCAGTAGGAGTATAAATGTATAATCAAGATAAGTTTTAGCAAGTGTAGCATCACATGTATCAGAAAACAATTTTATGAGTATCATTAGTATAATCAAGATGAGTTTTAGCAAGTTGCAAATATGCACAATAAAAGGCTGTACTTTTTTACGTCTGAAAACCGAAAACTTCTAGTAGTACTCTGCTCTTTGTATTTGGTCTACATAAGAGATCAAATCATTGTAATTTTTTTCTTAACTATAAATAAATAGAGCAGTACTAGATTGGAAAGATGGAATAATAGAAGTTTAATATATATAGCATTAGGTGTATAGGAATAATAGAAGTTTTAACAATATGAGTGGATCATATTCAAATGGTGGTGGAATGTAATAACAATCAAACTCAGAATGTAATCAAAATATGCAAACGGTAGTGGAATGTAATAACAATCAAAATCATAATGTAATCAAAATTAGAATGCAATTAACGATATAAGTTACATGAATGATAACCAGAAACATTAATTAGAGGCATAGAAGATACATGATAAAACAAACAAATAGAATTTATGGTTTACCTCAAAGAAAAAAAATTGGCAGCTGCGTGAGCAGAATGTATCAAAAAATTAGAGTCTGGGCCTTAAATAAGCACGATGATATAACAGAATTACGTGGGAGCAGAAGGTTATTTATGTAATTTACACGTCAAAAAGCTCTATTGATCCGTAAACGCTAATTGTTGATGTTTGATACTACTTGTTCATATAAGTGTTCCTTAAATAGCCATTTCTACTTATGAGCAAATTTGGAATATTAGTTTATTTCATTTATGTCTAAATTAATAATTAATATCCGTTTACAAAAATCAAAGAAAATTTTAAATAATAATTAATTTCATTTAAGTCCACGTTACTATATTATCTAATGGACAAAAATTACTATATTATCTAATAAACAAAAATGGCGAATAGTAATTAGAGGCATTTTCGTCATTTCACATTTTTTTAAATTCTAATTAAATTCACTACACCAACAAAGACCCCCACACTTTTTTCAAATATTCAAATCGACCCCCCCAACAGGGGGTAAAGTGTCAAATAATCATTTTCATAAAAAAAATCTTAAATAAACTTCACCCAAATATTCAACGGGTCATATCTTCTCGCTCGCAACGAGTTAAATTTTTCCGACATCATCGTTAAACTCGAAATAATTTTAGGAACACAATGTCACTAACTATACGCAAAACGGACACTTTTAAAAAAAGCTAAAGATTTGAGGTACTTTTCATACACGTTGATATTACGTTAAATTTTTAAAAGTCGATAATTACATAGCTAAACGCGGATATGGACATATATTGTTAATTTAAAATAACATTTAAATCTTTCACGGGTTATACCTTTTAGTTCGACTCGAGTTGCGCTTCAACGACATCATTCTTTAGCCACGAAATAATTTTACAAACTAAACGCAATAAAATACATTGAAAACTGAACCCCCGGCGCGAAGCGAGGATTCAACAACTATTTTAGCTATTTAGCTACTTTATGCCCTTATTAGAGATTATTAAAATTCATTAGAAGTTTTTAATAAACTAAAAATATAAGTGTTTTAATTAAGGTGAAGTAGATTTTAGAACGGAAGGGTAAGGTTTTTTTTTTTTTTTTTTTTTTTTTTAAATTTACATACATTAAAATCAGGTGAAAATGTGAACTTTTAAAAAAGACATTTTGTAATGAATGTTAATGTTGTATTTTGACTAGAAAAAGTTCGCAGAATAACATTTATCACGATGAATGTTATCCCTAATGACTTCGGGTATAACATTTATCGTGATGAATGTTATTTTTCGAACATTTTCTGGTTGAAATAATAACATTTATCACTAAGTGTTCTTTTTTTTTTCTTTTTAATTTTTTTTCTTATTTCATCAGATCTTGACAATCATAACTAACTTTTTTTGAAAAAAAGAATATTCTCTTTTCCCTCTTAAAATTTATCTCTCTCTTGATTAACCACCTTATTTATAATAAAAAAATTAAATTTATTTATATACATAGATAATATTAAGGTCTTGCTAACATATGTCATTGGCATACATTAATTTGAATTTAATTAACTCGTAATTTGCATCTACATAAATAATAGATCGTAGATTTAATTAAGGAGCACTAAATATAAATATAAATATAAATATATAAATAAAAGTTTTTTTTTTTTCGAACGGCTAAGATATTATTAAAAAACTAGCAAAGAACGCTAGACAACAATAGAAGAAGAAATACAAAATTTACAAGAATTACAAGGAAAAAAAAGGCGATTGGATCCACTGATTCCAGTTGCACTTCTTCTTGCGGTATCGGGCAAATATCCAATTGAAGCTTGAGGCTACAATGCTATCAATAACGTGACACTTCCGGAAACTCGTATCTTTAAAGATTATACTATTTCGCAATCTCCAAATATTCCAAAGTGTAGAATAAATAATAATTGTCACAATGAGCCGTTTGTTCCTTTGTATGGGAACCCCGTCAATCCATTCCCACAAGTCCTCCATATTAACCCAACTAGGAAAGGCAATATTCGACCACTGATCTATTTTTCCCCAGATTAAGCGACTAATATCACAATGAATAAAAAGATGATTAATGTCTTCAAGATGATTAATGTCTTCATTTGAAGAGGAGCACATACTCCAGCCATGTTCTTCAAGATCAATACCCCCCCGATACAAAGGATTTACTCTAGTTGCTAAACGATCGAGCTTCAAGCGCCAAATGAAAATATTAACTTTAATGGGAACCGTTTTACACCACGATGTTGCAACTGTGAATGGGGCAAGATCATGTGTATCAACTAATTTACGCATCTTGGACACCATAAATTGATCTCCTTCCCAAGTCCAACTGTCTTGTTCGGGCACAAGGGAGATGACATTAAGAATGTCGGAAAGTTCTTGCAAGTTTTCAATTTCCACCCCATAACGTGGTGCTCTTCGCCAACAAAAGACACATTCATTGTTAACAAAGCGAGCAGCAACTGTACTTTGATTGTTAGAATCAAGAGATAAGAGCCAAGGGAAACGGGAAGCCAGAGTGACTCCATTTTTCCATGGGTCAAACCAAAAATTTGCGTTACAACCGTTACCTAAACGTAGATGCAGCTTTGATCCATCAACCGAATAGACAGAATGCAATCGAGTAGCATTATTAGAAATGGCAGCCTAGGTGCCAGATGCGTTTGGGCAGCAGGGAATGATTGCTCCAATAATTTGCCCGTGAATAGCAGCGATCAGTTTTACCCAGCTTGCATTTTTATTTGTCACTAGTCTCCATCTCCATTTGTAAAGTAGAGCCAAATTAAGGGAGTTGAGGCTAGGAACACCTAACCCACCTTTATCTAATGGATTAAGGATTATTCGCCAATTTACCCAATGTATTTTTCGGGTATTATCACTTTCACCCCAAAAGAATGATGCTCTCATTGATTCTAGTTTGGAAATCACATTTTTTGGCGCTCGAAACAAAGACATGTAAATAAAAGTATATAACAATGCTTCAAATTTCACAAATATAACTTAATGTGTGTGCGTAATACATGATCGTGAAAGTAGTTAAGTTCTCTCTTGATAATGTCCATATCCTCATTTGAAAAAAAACTTAATTTCTTATGAGTTAGTCAAACTCTTTTAATTATAAGTTTAACCAAAAAAAAAAAAAAAAAGTTCGTATACTTCTGCATTTTCATTTTAAATCTCAACATCATATTACCAGTATTGTAAGTTGTAAGTTATCCTAAAATTAACTTTTACTTTTTTTTTTTTTTTTTAACTTTTACTTGTGTTTGTTACAAATATAGTATTCTAACAAATGCGTTATTATAGCTTTCTATTTCTGTAAGTAGTGTAATCAATACACCATATTAATTTTGTGCTTGACAATTTGCCTTCTACAATCATCCAATTTCTATTTTGAAAGCGTATTAACTTAATAATGTACGAGTAATAGTTTTTGTAATTTTGTACCAAATAATTTGATCTTCTTCTGAGAGGTTGTAATTTTGTACCAAATAATTTGCCCTTTTTATTTGAGAGGTGACAGTCACGCTCAGTTTTTGATACATATACATTTTTTTTATCATAAAACTTAAAATTATAACTCTAAATGTATCTAGAGAGTTGAACTTTTATTATTGTAACTAATGGTATAATAATAATATAGGTGTGTATAGATCAAAATATAAGGGTCAAAGCCAAAAATAGGCTACAAACTTACACAAATGTACCGATGTCGCCCACAAACTCATTTCCGTTCCACTGTCACCTACAAACTTATAAAAAATGTGCTAATATAAATAAAATACTTTTTTCAACCGTCAACCAAAATGGTTGATTACGTGACTTCTAAGAAGTCATGACACGTCGGTGATACATCGAAACAAAACTGAAAGTATATGTGCTACATCGGGACACAACTGAAAGTATATGGATGACATTCGGACACAACTGAAAGTATATGGGCGACATCGGGACATATAAAATGAATAAAAAAAGTTAAATAATAACTTTACCGGTTCAGCAGGTAACCGGTAACGAAATGTTAACATCGGCACATTTTTTATAAGTTTGTAGGCGACAGTAGGACGGAAATGAGTTTGTGGGCGATATCGGTACATTTGTGTAAGTTTGTAGCTTATTTTTGACTTTAATTCAAAATTTAATATCTGAGTATCACCTATTCACCTCCCTTTTTATTTATATGATTAAATATGATTAATGATTGATATATTTTATTTGATTGATATGCAAATTTTTCATAACTACACCCAATTAAAAACTATTCTATAGCACAGTAACACTTCATTTTGTCAAGTAAACCTCGTTAATATCCGTTTACAAAAATCATAATAAGTGTAAATCATACCACTTACCTTTATGAATTGTTAAACGTAATGATCGAATAAGGGAATAAATAGAGGTGAGCAAAAATCTCATTAATCGAACCGCAATCTGTATTAACCGATAAAATCGAACCGTATTAATCAATCCTAATAATAAACCACCGGTTTGGTTAACATTTTTTAATTAACCGCAATTTGTAGTAGCTTGATTTATGACTTTATGATTAGAAACCGAAATATATATATTTAACCATACGACTCCTCACCATTCTTCAAGGATATAATATATTAATTCATCATATACTCGATAAAACGTTTCGAGATTCATTGACGATTCATAGTTAATCATGATTTCAACTTTCAAGTTCACTAGAGTATGTTTACTGTTTTATTATGTTATTATTTATATATTCGTTAAGCTCATGTTTTTTGTGTGTATATATAAATATAAACGGGTCGGATTATTACTGTTAAACATCAAACGATACGTATTATTGAATGCCCCATATTAATACATCATACAATAATTATAATTATATAGGGATAAACCCTAACAAGATAAATGTTTAACAATTACATAATCTGTATTCATGTATATATCATTTTTATATATCATTTATGTTGCTGTAAAAGCCATGTCAACCTATACGAAATTTTACTTGTTAATGAATAGAAGAAAACTGAAATTTGTTATAATATGAAATGTAAGTATAGATAGGAGGAGTGGTCCGCTATATTTAATATTTTATTATTTTTTATTATTTTTTTTTTATTATTATTATTTTTTTTTTTACCATTGAATAAATCATACTATCTTTATGATCAATTTTTATAAATTGGTTTCGTATGTATAATTCATGTTGTTGTATAAGCCAAGTTGATATTATTGAGGTATACGAATATTCTAGTTGCGAAAAAATAGAATACATAACAAGTTACTAGTAGATATTATTAAGTACAGATAGTAGTGGTGTACTATTGTGATTCATTATTAAGTATAGATAATAGTACTCGTGTAATATTATGAGAATAGTAGACAACGAAATTTTAATACATTGTAGTATGATTTATTGCAAGTATACATAATAGCATTGTCACAATTGGATCAATTAGAGTGTATTGAAATTGTAAGGTGGTTGGTGATAATATTCTATATGATTATTTGAACTTCACAGTTGGAAGCACAACCTAAGGAACAAGTCGTTGATGTTGATTTTGAGAAGAATAGTGAACATGTGATTGCCCGGGTTACACGAATATCACTTTCTGAAAATAATTATTGGACCCTTATTGTCCGGGTTACACGAATATCACTTTGAGATAAGACAGAGATTATGTTCTAACTTTTGGCACAAAGTAAGAACCTGTGTGCTATAGAGTATTAGGTGATTTGCTTGTTATGTTTCTCATGAATAATTTCTTGTCCTTATCTAGACACCCAAAACATGGAAGACATTATGTGAACTAATGGCAGATTAATCCTTCATATGTATATCCATCTCAAAAGTCACAAAGACCTTTGATCTCAAAGAAGGTTCATAAAAAAAATAATACTAACTCATGATTAGATCATTATTGTTTTAACCACAATCTGTTAGTCAGATTTCGTGCTTACTGAAAAAACTTAGCATGAAAACACTTAGTCAACTTTTTCGTGGTGACTTAGAACTAGCACGAAAACATTTCGTGCTTACTAAGAAGACCAAACACGAAAAAACTTAGTCAAATTTTCGTACTTACTAAAAAGACCAAGCACGAAAACACTTAGTTAAATTTCGTGTTGACTAAGAAGACCTAGCACGAAACATTTCGTGCTTACTAAGAAGACTAAGCACGAAAACACTAAGTCAAATTTCGAGCTGACTAAGTCATTATAGTGACTAAAGGAAAATCACTTGGGTCTGGGTAATCTATCACTTAATGGGTGTACACTCCGTACCTCCTAACACATTTACAAGTGTAGACTAAATCCCCCAATTACACTAAATTTCCAATAAACCTCCCCAATTCAGTGCAATTCGTTTAATGAGAAATAAACAAATAAAACAAAACTCATGCATAAATGAAAATATCTTGAAGATTAAATTTCCACCTTAGTACATTACACATATCAAATATTCGAGAATCAAGGTGTTCTAAGAATTGAACCCTTCAACCCATTTGAATACCTGAAAATAACATACACATAAATTTTCAAATACTCTAAAGCTATCCTGACACTTTACAAGTCATGTGTCCATATCCTTTCATGAATGTATCCAAAGCTAAAAGTCCAAAGATTTTTTGAAGCGACAAATCTTCACATTCACATAGGTAGTTCACTTCAGTCATGCATCTGCTCTTGCATTTTTTTCAAATGAACTATTAAGAAGCTAGACTTCAACCTCACCTTCAGCAGGTCCGAGTACATACCTTACCTTGGGATGATACAATATTTATGTACTCCAAATTTCTAGGTATAAGTCTTTCACATTGAATTCAGCTTCTGATTTTCATCAGAAGGGAATTGGGTATCATATTATCAGAAATTTATGTGGCCTTTAAACTCATCCCCTCAGCAAACTTGTCAACCAAGTCTCTTTCCAATCCCTTCGTCAAGTGATCGGCTAAATTCTGTTCTGACCTCACAAATGTGACGACCCGGAAATTTTCGACCAAATTTAATGTGACAACCCAGAAATTTCCAACCAAATTTAAACTTTAATCTTTATATGTTTCCGACACGATAAGCAATATTTGTTAAGTTAAATTGCAAGAATTTTAAACTATGTTCATACATTCATTCAACCTCGACCAAGTTCCAACGATTCACGAATCATTGAACGAATATGATTATATATGTATATGTGTATATATATTATAACTTGAAACGTAAACAAAATATTAGATTAAATACTTTATATGATTGTATCTGTTTCAAAATGTTTATCAATGGAATTAGAAGATAAAATCCAATGATTGAATTATCAGATATATTGAATTATGATTACAAGTCTCTGTTGAAAGGCCCACGTTGATTTGAGAAATCTTTCCATTTTAACAATATTCGGAAAATGGTAAAGTGATTTATAAATAAGAACAAATTGTCAATCATTGAGAACTAAACAAAGGATAGTGGAAGATTGAATCTCATAAAGACTCGATTGATCTATTTAGTTTCAAACGTAAAAAAAACGTTTTCAGTTTAAAAAGAACTTTATAATTAAAACGTATATAACTTTTATAAATATCTAGAACCACTTTTGACAACTCATTACTTAACTAGTATGATAAAGATAACAATATTTATATTTTATTTTATTAAATATATATAACAATTTAAATTAATATTATATATATTTATACGCGTATTATACGTACATAGTTTTATACTTTTACTATACTTAAACTTTACCTTTACTTTATTTTTACTTTACTTTAACTTTAATAATTCACTTTAATAATTCATACTTTAATAATTCACTTTAATAATTCATACTTTAATAATTCACTTTAATAATTCATACTTTAATAATTCACTTTAATAATTCATACTTTAATAATTCACTTTAATAATTCATACTTTAATAATTCACTTTAATAATTCAAAAATCTATTATAAATAGAATTCAATAGGTTTCATTATTTCATAGAAACTTGAAAATATTTTTCTCTAAACTCTCTCAATCGATTTACATATATATATTTACTCCGTATTATTTCAAGATATTATTAGTATACATAAAATATTACGACGGAGTGCTGTCCGAGTGATTTCGAAATTGTTTTTCGAGTAGGATAGGATTAAGAAAATTATGGGTTATAGCTATGGAGGTGATTGAGTATGGTTCATGGGTATGCTCGTGAGGTCAATATAGTGTTTATCATTTCCGTTGCGTCTACATACCTTTCCTGCAATATTGAATCTCAATATTGATACGTGAGTACTCATAATTTAACTTTTACATACTAATAGTGTATCCCTGACTAGTGCTCGAGTATTTAGGATTATGCATGCTTGTACTTTTGATATTGTACTTAGACAGGTTAGGTTGAATATTGAATTAGTTACACTTGCGGTTGAGATAAGGTATAAGATATGCATGTCCTTGGAAAGCTAGCGAAAAATTAAGAACTTTTCCTTTAGATATCGAATGGTTTCGATGAACGGATTAGAAGTTATAATCAATTGAATTTTTGATATTTTTATTAAAAATGATTATTATTATCGTCGTTTTTATCGTCGTTCTAGTTTTATCTTATTATTATCATTATTATTATCTTTATCAATAAAAGGGATTTATCATTAAAAATTGTTATTTTTTTTTATTATTACTATCGTTATTATCGTTAAAGTTATAATTAGTATTATTATTATTATCCAATTATTATTATTATTATTATTATTATTATTATTATTATTATTATTATTATTATTATTATTATTATTATTATTATTATTATTATTATTATTAGTATTATTATTATTATTATCATTATTAATATATATATCATTATTTAAAAATGGTTATTGTTATTGTTATTATTATTATTACTATATTATCATTAAGATAATTATTAGTATTATCGTTAATAATGTTATAGTAACTATCATTATTAATATTAGTGTAATTAAAACAAATATTTGTAACACCTAATTATTTTGATTACTATTATTATCATTATTATGAACACGATATAAAAGACAATTAAAAGCTATTAAACGAAACGATTAGAAAATAATGAGTAAGAGTATCATGATGAAATTAAAATATTATAAGATACTGATTTAGATAAAATTATCGTTCTTATTATTTTTATCATTACTATTATTATTAAAAGTATCGTTAGTATTAAAACTATCATTTTAACAAAAATTATCATTTTAATAGAAATGTCATTGTTACTATAAAATATCATTATTATTATTATTTTAAATAGAATTATTATTTTAAAGATAATATTAAAAATTATCGTAAATATTAAAGTTATCATAATTAGAATTATCGTTTTATCATAATGTCATCTTATAATTATAAATATTGTTATTTTTATAATAATTATTATTATTACAAAATAATACAACTTTTACTTACTATCATTATAGATATTATTTTATCAAATAAATATGTGATACAAACATATTTTACTACATGTAATAACTTACTTTAATAATACCTATCATATTATCTTTATGATATTAAATGAACCCTATAAATTTTATTACTTAATATATATAAAAGTATATTTTATTATATAAATTTAATATAAAAATTTTATTTATTAATAAATAAATTATATTATTTACTCTAATAAATCTTTTAAAAATATTTAAAAATATAAAACGACAATATTTAAACTATATATTAATCATGTATAGATTTTTGGAAATTATTTTGAGTCAAATTTACTGTTGTTGACTTTTGCATATTAGTCTCGAGCATTAGGATTGTGGTACACTATGACTTGACCTAATTTGTTAGACAAATATTGACCAACACATAATTATATATAATTAATTTAGGTTCGTGAATCCTAGGCCAACCTTGCACTTGTTCAATGACGTTATATGTATTTTTACTACAAAATACAGTATGGTGAGTTTCATTTACTCCCTTTTACTCTTTACATTTTTTGGACTGAGAATACATGCGTTTTTATAAATGTTTTACGAAATAGACACAAGTAATCAAAACTACATTATATGGTTGAATGATCGAAATCGAATATGCCCCTTTTTATTAAGTCTGGTAATCTAAGAATTAGGGAACAGACACCCTAATTGACGCGAACTCTAAAGATAGATCTATCGGGCCCAACAAGCCCCATCCAAAGTACCGGATGCTTTAGTACTTCAAAATTTATATCATGTCCGAAGGAGGATCCCGGAATGATGGGGATATTCTTATATGCATATTGTGAATGTCGGTTACCAGGTGTTCAATCCATATGAATGATATTTTTGTCTCTATGCATGGGACGTATGTTATGAGAAATGGAAATATGAAATTCTTGTGTTATATTAAAATGATGGAAATAAATGATTATGATAAACTAATGAACTCACCAACCTTTTGGTTGACACTTTAAAGCATGTTTATTCTCAGGTGTTAAAGAAATCTTCCGGTGTGCATTTGCTCATTTTAAAGATATTACTTGGAGTCTTTCATAGCATATTTCGAAGAACGTTGCATTCGAGTCATTGAGTTCATCAAAGATTATTATTAAATCAATTTATAGTTGGATAGTGGATATTATGAAATGGTATGCATGCCTGTCAATTTTCGATGTAAATAAAGTTTGTCTTTTAAAAACGAATGCAATGTTTGTAAAATGTATCATATAGAGGTCAAATACCTTGCAATGTAATCAACTATTGTGAATCGTTTATAATGTATATAAACGGGTCCTTTCAGTTGGTATCAGAGTGGTGGTCTTAGCGAACCAGGTCTGCATTAGTGTGTCTAACTGATAATTCGATAGGATGCATTAGTGAGTCTGGACTTCGACCGTGTCTGCATGTCAAAAGTTTTGCTTATCATTTTGTGTCGAAAATTAACTACTTATCATCCTCAGGAAATTACCTGCTTATCATTTTTAGTCTAAGACACGTCTTGCTGCATTGATTGCAAGAATAGTGTATAGACAAAAAATTCATATCTTAGCATATCTGCTAAATCATGTCTTATCGTATCTGTTACTTTAAACTTTGCCTGACATATCCCGCAAAGTCCTCCGTAATCTACTAAATCTTTTGATCTATATATATATATATATATATATATATATATATATATATATATATATTCTATGTAATTAGAATACCATCCGTTAGCCAAAATCATTTCATATCGGAAAAAAAAAATCCTTTATCCAATCGTACGAAATGGAATTCGTCATCAGTTCAAGTCACTCAGATTCCGAAATGGAATCCCATTCAAGCTCCGAAAGCAGTGTGACCGGAATAGATCAACCAATCAGTCATCACCTATTCAGGATGAATTGGGGATGGGTTTGTAGCCTCCTCAATCATTGGAGACAAGAAGAAGGTGATCCCTTCCATCCACCACATTGCCCTCTTGACGAAGAACCTGAAGCACTTACCGGCGAACCTGTCCGAAACACCATTTTCTCGCTCATTTCCAGAGTATCTCGTCACGATTATATATTACATCAAATTTTAGATTTTATTTATCCGCTCGTCCGAACCGACAATCACCCCGGTGTAATAGAAGAAGTCAACGAGATTCGCGCTCGGGCAGTGGCTTTGGAGAATATGGTGCAGAGATTACAAACACCAGCAGCAGCATCAGCAGCATAACCAGTACCACCATCATCAACGCCAACAGTACCATTACCACCTCCAACCACAACCGCGTCGTAATCCTCAACTTCACAATCTGTCCCACGAGCATCAACGTCATACGTACCATAGATACCAAGGAGTACCAAAAACAATAACTGACGAAGTATTAATTCATAACTTCATTGGAGAAAAATTCCGCGGCGATTATGTAATCTCTAAAGTCTTAGAGATTATCTAATCTAGCCCTAACCATAAATCAGTTAAACGAACCAAAATGATAGAAGGAAGAGTAGAAACCCTGACAAAAATGGTGTATGATTAACAAGCTAAACTTTCTTTACCAACAGCATCAACAGTACCGTCAGCGTTACCAGCATCGTCAGTACAGTCAACATCCGAATCAACAACACCGATAACATCACAAACTCTGTCAGTTCAAGAATCACCGTGGACATCATTACGAATCAATAACGTGTATATTGTATTAACGAGTTATGAAGAATTAATTCATTCCCTCTGAAGAAATTATATGTATATTATATATATATATATATATATATATATATATATATATATATATATATATATATATATATATATATTTTGAAATAAATCTTTCCGTGCTAAGCTATTGTGTGTGAATCTTAACTACTCGATTAATTCATATTACAAATATGCAATAATGTACGTCCTTCGGCCGCAACTTAACCAGCGTTAACTACAATCTGTAGTGACCCGAACTTTTCCTTGTTTATATATATTAATTGAGATTGATATTTACATGATTAAATGTTTCCAACATGTTAAGCAATCAAACTTGTTAAGACTTGATTAATTGAAATATGTTTCATATAGACAATTGACCACCCAAGTTGACCGGTGATTCACGAACGTTAAAATTTGTAAAAACTATACGATGACATATATATGGTTATATATATAGTTAACATGTTTTTATTATAAGTATGTATCTCATTAGGTATTTTAACAATGAGTTATATACATAAAAATGAGACTATTAATTTAAGAAACTCGAAAATGATATATATAACGATTATCGTTATAACAACGTCTTACTAGGTACATATGAATCATATTAAGATATTGATACACTTGGTTAATTATGTTAAATGATAAGTAAATATATTATTAAGTGTATTAACAATGAAATACATATGTAAAAATAAGACTACTAACTTAATGATTTCGAAACGAGACATATATGTAACGATTATCGTTGTAACGACATTTAACTGTATATACATCATACTGAGATATATTATATATCATAATATCATGATAATATAACAATTTAACATCTCATTTGTTATAATAAACAATGGGTTAACAACATTCAACAAGATCATTAACCTAAAGGTTTCAAAACAACATTTACATGTAACGACTAACGATGACTTAACGACTCAGTTAAAATGTATATACATGTAGTGTTTTAATATGTATTCATACACTTTTGAAAGACTTCAAGACACTTATCAAAATACTTCTACTTAACAAAAATGCTTACAATTACATCCTCGTTCAGTTTCATCAACAATTCTACTCGTATGCACCCGTATTCGTACTCGTACAATACACAGCTTTTAGATGTATGTACTATTGGTATATACACTCCAATGATCAGCTCTTAGCAGCCCATGTGAGTCACCTAACATATGTGGGAACCATCATTTGTCAACTAGCATGAAATATCTCATAAAATTACAAAAATATGAGTAATCATTCATGACTTATTTACATGAAAACAAAATTACATATCCTTTATATCTAATCCATACACCAACGACCAAAAACACCTACAAACACTTTCATTCTTCAATTTTCTTCATCTAATTGATCTCTCTCAAGTTCTATCTTCAAGTTCTAAGTGTTCTTCATATATTTTACAAGTTCTAGTTACATAAAATCAAGAATACTTTCAAGTTTGCTAGCTCACTTCCAATCTTGTAAGGTGATCATCCAACCTCAAGAAATCTTTGTTTCTTACAGTAGGTTATCATTCTAATACAAGGTAATAATCATATTCAAACTTTGGTTCAATTTCTATAACTATAACAATCTTATTTCAAGTGATGATCTTACTTGAACTTGTTTTCGTGTCATGATTCTGCTTCAAGAACTTCGAGCCATCCAAGGGTCCGTTGAAGCTAGATCCATTTTTTTCTTTTCCAGTAGGTTTATCCAAGGAACTTAAGGTAGTAATGATGTTCATAACATCATTCGATTCATACATATAAAGCTATCTTATTCGAAGGTTCAAACTTGTAATCACTAGAACATAGTTTAGTTAATTCTAAACTTGTTCACAAACAAAAGTTAATCCTTCTAAATTGACTTTTAAAATCAACTAAACACATGTTCTATATCTATATGATATGCTAACTTAATGATTTAAAACCTGGAAACACGAAAAACACCGTAAAACCGGATTTACGCCGTCGTAGTAACACCGCGGGCTGTTTTGGGTTAGTTAATTAAAAACTATGATAAACTTTGATTTAAAAGTTGTTATTATGAGAAAATAATTTTTATTATGAACATGAAACTATATCCAAAAATTATGGTTAAACTCAAAGTGGAAGTATGTTTTCTAAAATGGTCATCTAGACGTCGTTCTTTCGACTGAAATGACTACCTTTACAAAAATGACTTGTAACTTATTTTTCCGACTATACACCTATACTTTTTCTGTTTATATTCATAAAATATAGTTCAATATGAAACCATAGCAATTTGATTCACTCAAAACGGATTTAAAATGAAGAAGTTATGGGTAAAACAAGATTGGATAATTTTTCTCATTTTAGCTACGTGAAAATTGGTAACAAATCTATTCCAACCATAACTTAATCAACTTGTATTGTATATTATGTAATCTTGAGATACCATAGACACGTATACAATGTTTCGACCTATCATGTCGACACATCTATATATATTTCAGAACAACCATAGACACTCTATATGTGAATGTTGGAGTTAGCTATACAGGGTTGAGGTTGATTCCAAAATATATATAGTTTGAGTTGTGATCAATACTGAGATACGTATACACTGGGTCGTGGATTGATTCAAGATAATATTTATCGATTTATTTCTGTACATCTAATTGTGGACAACTAGTTGTAGGTTACTAACGAGGACAGCTGACTTAATAAACTTAAAACATCAAAATATATTAAAAGTGTTGTAAATATATTTTGAACATACTTTGATATATATGTATATATTGTTATAGGTTCGTGAATCAACCAGTGGCCAAGTCTTACTTCCCGACGAAGTAAAAATCTGTGAAAGTGAGTTATAGTCCCACTTTTAAAATCTAATATTTTTGGGATGAGAATACATGCAGGTTTTATAAATGATTTACAAAATAGACACAAGTACGTGAAACTACATTCTATGGTTGAATTATCGAAATCGAATATGCCCCTTTTTATTAAGTCTGGTAATCTAAGAATTAGGCAACAGACACCCTAATTGACGCGAATCCTAAAGATAGATCTATTGGGCCTAACAAACCCCATCCAAAGTACCGGATGCTTTAGTACTTCGAAATTTATATCATATCCGAAGGGTGTCCCGGAATGATGGGGATATTCTTATATATGCATCTTGTTATTGTCGGTTACCAGGTGTTCACCATATGAATGATTTTTTATCTCTATGTATGGGATGTGTATTGAAATATGAAATCTTGTGGTCTATTGTTACGATTTGATATATATAGGTTAAACCTATAACTCACCAACATTTTTGTTGACGTTTAAAGCATGTTTATTCTCAGGTGAATATTAAGAGCTTCCGCTGTTGCATACTAAAATAAGGACAAGATTTGGAGTCCATGTTTGTATGATATTGTGTAAAAACTGCATTCAAGAAACTGATTTCGATGTAACATATTTGTATTGTAAACCATTATGTAATGGTCGTGTGTAAACAGGATATTTTAGATTATCATTATTTGATAATCTACGTAAAGCTTTTTAAACCTTTATTTATGAAATAAAGGTTATGGTTTGTTTTAAAAATGAATGCAGTCTTTGAAAAACGTCTCATATAGAGGTCAAAACCTCGCAACGAAATCAATTAATATGGAACGTTTTTAATCAATAAGAACGGGACATTTCAGTTGGTATCCGAGCGTTGGTCTTAGAGAACCAGAAAATTTGCATTAGTGTGTCTTATCGAGTTTGTTAGGATGCATTAGTGATTCTGAACTTCGACCGTGTTTTCTTTAAAAATGATTGCTTAACATTTTTGTTGGAAACTATATATTTTTAACATATGAATATTATGTGATATATTAATCTCTTAACGTGTTTGATATTATGTGATAGATGTCTACCTCTAGAACAAGTCCCATTGACTCACCTAATAATAATGAAGAGTCAAATGTAAATTGGAATGATTCGTGGACTGATTCACAAGTTCCCGAAGAGGAACCGGAAGAAGAGTCGGAACCGGAAGAAGAATCGGAACCGGAAGAAGAATCGGAACAGGAAGAAGAATCGGAACCGGTGGGGGAAATAATAAAACGGTTAAGTAAAAGAGAATCCTCAACCAACCGACCAAGGTTAATTATGGTCAATGGTGTTTCCGCCAAGGAAGCAAAATATTGGGAGGATTACCAATTCTCCGATGAATCGGATTCCGACGAGAATTCCAATGATGTTATAGAAATTACCCCAACTGAATTTAAAAAGGCAAAAGAAAATAATAAGGGAAAGGGCATAAAAATAGAGAAATCTAATTCCAAACCCGATGAACTTTATATGTATCGTCAACCCCCGAAGTCCTTAAGTTGTAACAATGACCCGGGAACCTCTAAACCACCAGGTTTTTCTAAACCAATGTGGACAACGACTGCTCGTATTAGGGGAACATCATATATCCCTAGAAACTTGGCAAAACGAACCAAAACTGAAGAAGAAGAAACGAGCGAGTCGGAATAAGATAGTTGTATTCGTGTGGTGTAATATATGTAATATAGTGTTCTTATGCTTTATGATATATGTAAAAATTGCTTGTATTAATAAGTATTTTTTTTTATGAATCTAACTCTTGTCTATTTTACAGTTTAAAAACACAAAATGGATAGACAACCCAATATTTTAAGAGACCTACCCGGAGACATGATTGATGAAATCTTGTCTAGAGTCGGCCGGAATTCCTCGGCACAACTATTTAAGGCGAGATCAGTTTGTAAGACATTCGAAGAACGTTCCAAGAATGTCTTGGTTTATAAGAGACTTTCGTTTGAAAGATGGGGGATATCACATTGGGAAACCCATAAGTTACGATGTGTTTACTTTGACGCATATATTGCGGGGAACCCAAATGCTATTTTACGCAACGGGTTAAGAAATTATTTTGACTCAATATATCCGAATATTGGACTTCGTGATTTAGAAAAAGCGGCTAACATGCAACATAAAGAAGCATGTTATGCTTACGGATTAGTAATGTTCGCTTCTCACCAAAGTGAGAACAAGAACATCGGGCTACAACTATTAAACAAAACGTTTCCACAAGTGACGGAGTCGGTAATTGGGGTAAGAAATGAGGTTTTTAGATTATTACGAGACTGTTGGACATTACGTAACCCTCGTCCCTTTGACGACGTTACAACACGCTGTCTTATCAACGGCCATAACGGTTATGTTCCACAAGACCAAGGATGGGAAGTAGTCCTAGTAAAACCAGAATGCATGACTTGTTTCTGGACGTATGAATTACGTGTCTTTATTGCCTTTGCTGAACGACTTGTGTACTAGCTAGAATTATCTTCACAACTATCTTGTATCAAAGTTATTGTGTGCTATATTTCATGCTTTATGTAAAATAAGCGGTATTGTAAGTTTGTAAAATATTGTATAAAAGTTTGAACGCGAAATATTATTACAATCAGTTTTTCATATAGAATTGTAGTAGTTGAATTGTATATTAGCTACTAAGTATGAACTTAACGGGTAGGTACTACCAGAATTTAAACTTATAAAATGCTAATATGAAGAAAAAGCTTTTATAAATGAGTTCATATTATGCTACGAAATACTATTAACTACTCTTAATATTCTGTATGATTAACTTGTTCCATTTGACTATTTTGAAGGAAATGGCACCAACTACTCGACACACCGTGAATATGAATGAAGAGGAATTCCGTACTTTTCTAGCTTCAAACATAGCCGCAGTACAGGCTGCGCTACATACCAACAATAACCTTGGATCTAGCAGTACAGGAAATCGTGTAGGATGCACCTACAAAGAATTCACTGCCTGCAAACCTTTGGAATTTGATGGAACCGAAGGACCGATCGGATTGAAACGGTGGACCGAGAAGGTCGAATCGGTGTTTGCCATAAGTAAGTGTACTGAAGAGGACAAAGTGAAGTACGCTACGCATACCTTCACAGGTTCTGCGTTAACATGGTGGAATACCTATCTAGAGCAAGTGGGACAAGACGATGCGTACGCACTACCGTGGTCAGCATTCAAGCACTTGATGAACGAGAAGTACCGTCCCAGAACCGAGGTCAATAAGCTCAAGACAGAACTTAGAGGGTTACGAACCCAAGGATTTGATATTACCACGTACGAAAGACGATTCACAGAATTGTGCCTATTGTGTCCGGGAGCATTCGAAGATGAGGAAGAGAAGATCGACGCATTTGTGAAAGGATTACCGGAAAGAATCCAAGAAGATATAAGTTCACACGAGCCCGCCTCTATACAACAGGCATGTAGAATGGCTCACAAACTAGTGAACTAGATTGAAGAAAGAATTAAAGAACAGACTGCTGAAGAGGCCAATGTGAAGCAAGTCAAAAGAAAGTGGGAGGAAAACGGTGATAAGAATCACCAATACAACAACAACAGCAATTACAACAATAATCGCAACAATTATCCCAACAATCGCAACATCAATCGCAACTACAACAAACGGCCCAACAACAACAACAACAACAACAACAGCAACAGCAACTACAACAATCATCCCAACAACAATAATAACCGCAACAACAACAACAACAATCAAAAGCAGCTATGCCAAAGGTGTGAAAAGTATCACTCGGGGTTCTGCACTAAATTTTGCAACAAGTGTAAAAGAAATGGTCATAGCGCGGCGAAGTGTGAGGTCTACGGACCAGGGGTTAATAGAACGAAAGGAACAAATGGTGTCGGAACGAGTAATGGCGGAGCAAGTAGTGTCGGAACAAGTTATGCCAATGTAGTTTGTTATAAATGTGGAAAACCGGGCCACATTATTAGAAATTGCCCGAACCAGGAGAACACGAATGGACAAGGCCGCGGAAGAGTTTTCAATATTAATGCGGCAGAGGCACAGGAAGACCCGGAGCTTGTTACGGGTACGTTTCTTATTGACAATAAATCTGCTTACGTTTTATTTGATTCGGGTGCGGATAGAAGCTATATGAGTAGAGATTTTTGTGCTAAATTAAGTTGTCCATTGACGCCTTTGGATAGTAAATTTTTACTCGAATTAGCAAATGGTAAATTAATTTCAGCAGATAATATATGTCGGAATCGAGAAATTAAACTGGTTAGCGAAACATTTAAGATTGATTTGATACCAGTAGAGTTAGGGAGTTTTGATGTGATAATCGGTATGGACTGGTTGAAAGAAGTGAAAGCAGAGATTGTCTGTTACAAAAATGCAATTCGCATTATACGAGAAAAAGGAAAACCCTTAATGGTGTACGGAGAAAAGGGCAACACGAAGCTACATCTTATTAGTAATTTGAAGGCACAAAAACTAATAAGAAAAGGTTGCTATGCTGTTCTAGCACACGTCGAGAAAGTACAAACTGAAGAAAAGAGCATCAATGATGTTCCCATTGCAAAAGAATTTCCCGATGTATTTCTGAAAGAATTACCGGGATTACCCCCACATCGATCCGTTGAATTTCAAATAGATCTTGTACCAGGAGCTGCACCAATAGCTCGTGCTCCTTACAGACTCGCACCCAGCGAGATGAAAGAACTGCAAAGCCAATTACAAGAACTTTTAGAGCGTGGTTTCATTCGACCAAGCACATCACCGTGGGGAGCTCCTGTTTTGTTTGTCAAGAAGAAAGATGGTACATTCAGGTTGTGTATCGACTACCGAGAGTTGAACAAACTTACCATCAAGAACCGCTACCCACTACCGAGAATCGACGACTTATTTGATCAACTACAAGGCTCGTCTGTTTATTCAAAGATTGACTTACGTTCCGGGTATCATCAAATGCGGGTGAAAGAAGATGATATTCCAAAGACTGCTTTCAGAACACGTTACGGTCATTACGAGTTTATGGTCATGCCGTTTGGTTTAACTAATGCACCAGCTGTGTTCATGGACCTTATGAACCGAGTGTGTGGACCATACCTTGACAAGTTTGTCATTGTTTTCATTGATGACATACTTATTTACTCAAAGAATGACCAAGAACACGGTGAACATTTGAGAAAGGTGTTAGAAGTATTGAGGAAGGAAGAATTGTACGCTAAGTTTTCAAAGTGTGCATTTTGGTTGGAAGAACTTCAATTCCTCGGTCACATAGTGAACAAAGAAGGTATTAAGGTGGATCCGGCAAAGATAGAAACTGTTGAAAAGTGGGAAACCCCGAAAACTCCGAAATACATACGCCAGTTTTTAGGACTAGCTGGTTACTACAGAAGGTTCATCCAAGACTTTTCCAGAATAGCAAAACCCTTGACTGCATTAACGCATAAAGGGAAGAAATTTGATTGGAATGCTGAACAAGAGAAAGCGTTTCAGTTATTGAAGAAAAAGCTAACTACGGCACCTATATTGTCATTGCCTGAAGGGAATGATGATTTTGTGATTTATTGTGACGCATCAAAGCAAGGTCTCGGTTGTGTATTAATGCAACGAACGAAGGTGATTGCTTATGCGTCTAGTCAATTGAAGATTCACGAACAAAATTATACGACGCATAATTTGGAATTAGGCGCGGTTGTTTTTGCATTAAAGACTTGGAGGCACTACTTATATGGGGTCAAAAGTATTATATATACCGACCACAAAAGTCTTCAACACATATTTAATCAGAAACAACTGAATATGAGGCAGCGTAGGTGGATTGAATTGTTGAATGATTACGACTTTGAGATTCGTTACCACCCGGGGAAGGCAAATGTGGTAGCCGATGCCTTGAGCAGGAAGGACAGAGAACCCATTCGAGTAAAATCTATGAATATAATGATTCATAATAACCTTACTACTTAAATAAAGGAGGCGCAACAAGGAGTTTTAAAAGAGGGAAATTTAAAGGATGAAATACCCAAAGGATCGGAGAAGCATCTTAATATTCGGGAAGACGGAACCTGGTATAGGGTTGAAAGGATTTGGGTACCAAAATTTGGAGATATGAGAGAAATGGTACTTAGAGAAGCTCATAAAACCAGATACTCAATACATCCTGGAACGGGGAAGATGTACAAGGATCTCAGGAAATATTTTTGGTGGCCGGGTATGAAAGCCGATGTTGCTAAATACGTAGGAGAATGTTTGACGTGTTCTAAGGTCAAAGCTGAGCATCAGAAACCATCAGGTCTACTTCAACAACCCAAAATCCCAGAATGGAAATGGGAAAACATTACCATGGATTTCATCACTAAATTGCCAAGGACTGCAAGTGGTTTTGATACTATTTGGGTAATAGTTGATCGTCTCACCAAATCAGCATACTTCCTACCAATAAGAGAAGATGACAAGATGGAGAAGTTAGCACGACTGTATTTGAAGGAAGTCATATCCAGACATGGAATACCAATCTCTATTATCTCTGATAGCGATGGTAGATTTATTTCAAGATTCTGGCAGACATTACAGCAAGCATTAGGAACTCGTCTAGACATGAGTACTGCCTATCATCCACAAACTGATGGGCAGAGTGAAAGGACGATACAAACGCTTGAAGACATGCTACGAGCATGTGTTATTGATTTCGGAAACAGTTGGGATCGACATCTACCATTAGCAGAATTTTCCTACAACAACAGCTACCATTCAAGCATTGAGATGGCGCCGTTTGAAGCACTTTATGGTAGAAAGTGCAGGTCTCCAATTTGTTGGAGTGAAGTGGGGGATAGACAGATTACGGGTCCGGAGATTATACAAGAAACTACCGAGAAGATCATCCAAATTCAACAACGGTTGAAAACCGCCCAAAGTCGACAAAAGAGCTACGCTGACATTAAAAGAAAAGATATAGAATTTGAAATTGGAGAGATGGTCATGCTTAAAGTTGCACCTTGGAAAGGCGTTGTTCGATTTGGTAAACGAGGGAAATTAAATCCAAGGTATATTGGACCATTCAAGATTATTGATCGTGTCGGACCAGTAGCTTACCGACTTGAGTTACCTCAACAACTCGCGGCTGTACATAACACTTTCCACGTCTCGAATTTGAAGAAATGTTTTGCTAAAGAAGATCTCACTATTCCGTTAGATGAAATCCAAATCAACGAAAAACTTCAATTCATCGAAGAACCCGTCGAAATAATGGATCGTGAGGTTAAAAGACTTAAGCAAAACAAGATACCAATTGTTAAGGTTCGATGGAATGCTCGTAGAGGACCCGAGTTCACCTGGGAGCGTGAAGATCAGATGAAGAAGAAATACCCGCATCTATTTCCAGAAGATTCGTCAACACCTTCAACAGCTTAAAATTTCGGGACGAAATTTATTTAACGGGTAGGTACTGTAGTGACCCGAACTTTTCCATGTTTATATATATTAATTGAGATTGATATTTACATGATTAAATGTTTCCAACATGTTAAGCAATCAAACTTGTTAAGACTTGATTAATTGAAATATGTTTCATATAGACAATTGACCACCCAAGTTGACCGGTGATTCACGAACGTTAAAACTTGTAAAAACTATACGATGACATATATATGGTTATATATATAGTTAACATGTTTTTATTATAAGTATGTATCTCATTAGGTATTTTAACAATGAGTTATATACATAAAAATGAGACTATTAATTTAAGAAACTCGAAAATGATATATATAACGATTATCGTTATAACAACGTCTTACTAGGTACATATGAATCATATTAAGATATTGATACACTTGGTTAATTATGTTAAATGATAAGTAAATATATTATTAAGTGTATTAACAATGAAATACATATGTAAAAATAAGACTACTAACTTAATGATTTCGAAACGAGACATATATGTAACGATTATCGTTGTAACGACATTTAACTGTATATACATCATACTGAGATATATTATATATCATAATATCATGATAATATAACAATTTAACATCTCATTTGTTATAATAAACAATGGGTTAACAACATTCAACAAGATCATTAACCTAAAGGTTTCAAAACAACATTTACATGTAACGACTAACGATGACTTAACGACTCAGTTAAAATGTATATACATGTAGTGTTTTAATATGTATTCATACACTTTTGAAAGACTTCAAGACACTTATCAAAATACTTCTACTTAACAAAAATGCTTACAATTACATCCTCGTTCAGTTTCATCAACAATTCTACTCGTATGCACCCGTATTCGTACTCGTACAATACACAGCTTTTAGATGTATGTACTATTAGTATATACACTCCAATGATTAGGTCTTAGCAGCCCATGTGAGTCACCTAACACATGTGGGAACCATCATTTGTCAACTAGCATGAAATATCTCATAAAATTACAAAAATATGAGTAATCATTCATGACTTATTTACATGAAAACAAAATTACATATCCTTTATATCTAATCCATACACCAACGACCAAAAACACCTAAAAACACTTTAATTCTTCAATTTTCTTCATCTAATTGATCTCTCTCAAGTTCTATCTTCAAGTTCTAAGTGTTCTTCATATATTTTACAAGTTCTAGTTACATAAAATCAAGAATACTTTCAAGTTTGCTAGCTCACTTCCAATCTTGTAAGGTGATCATCCAACCTCAAGAAATCTTTGTTTCTTACAGTAGGTTATCATTCTAATACAAGGTAATAATCATATTCAAACTTTGGTTCAATTTCTATAACTATAACAATCTTATTTCAAGTGATGATCTTACTTGAACTTGTTTTCGTGTCATGATTCTGCTTCAAGAACTTCGAGCCATCCAAGGATCCGTTGAAGCTAGATCCATTTTTCTCTTTTCCAGTAGGTTTATCCAAGGAACTTATGGTAGTAATGATGTTCATAACATCATTCGATTCATACATATAAAGCTATCTTATTCGAAGGTTCAAACTTGTAATCACTAGAACATAGTTTAGTTAATTCTAAACTTGTTCGCAAACAAAAGTTAATCCTTCTAAATTGACTTTTAAAATCAACTAAACACATGTTCTATATCTATATGATATGCTAACTTAATGATTTAAAACCTGGAAACACGAAAAACACCGTAAAACCGGATTTACGCCGTCGTAGTAACACCGCGGGCTGTTTTGGGTTAGTTAATTAAAAACTATGATAAACTTTGATTTAAAAGTTGTTATTATGAGAAAATGATTTTTATTATGAACATGAAACTATATCCAAAAATTATGGTTAAACTCAAAGTGGAAGTATGTTTTCTAAAATGGTCATCCAGACGTCGTTCTTTCGACTGAAATGACTACCTTTACAAAAATGACTTGTAACTTATTTTTCCGACTATAAACCTACACTTTTTCTGTTTAGATTCATAAAATATAGTTCAATATGAAACCATAGCAATTTGATTCACTCAAAACGGATTTAAAATGAAGAAGTTATGGGTAAAACAAGATTGGATAATTTTTCTCATTTTAGCTACGTGAAAATTGGTAACAAATCTATTCCAACCATAACTTAATCAACTTGTATTGTATATTATGTAATCTTGAGATACCATAGACACGTATACAATGTTTCGACCTATCATGTCGACACATCTATATATATTTCGGAACAACCATAGACACTCTATATGTGAATGTTGGAGTTAGCTATACAGGGTTGAGGTTGATTCCAAAATATATATAGTTTGAGTTGTGATCAATACTGAGATACGTATACACTGGGTCGTGGATTGATTCAAGATAATATTTATCGATTTATTTCTGTACATCTAATTGTGGACAACTAGTTGTAGGTTACTAACGAGGACAGCTGACTTAATAAACTTAAAACATCAAAATATATTAAAAGTGTTGTAAATATATTTTGAACATACTTTGATATATATGTATATATTGTTATAGGTTCGTGAATCAACCAGTGGCCAAGTCTTACTTCCCGACGAAGTAAAAATCTGTGAAAGTGAGTTATAGTCCCACTTTTAAAATCTAATATTTTTGGGATGAGAATACATGCAGGTTTTATAAATGATTTACAAAATAGACACAAGTACGTGAAACTAAATTCTATGGTTGAATTATCGAAATCGAATATGCCCCTTTTTATTAAGTCTGGTAATCTAAGAATTAGGGAACAGACACCCTAATTGACGCGAATCCTAAAGATAGATCTATTGGGCCTAACAAACCCCATCCAAAGTACCGGATGCTTTAGTACTTCGAAATTTATATCATATCCGAAGGGTGTCCCGGAATGATGGGGATATTCTTATATATGCATCTTGTTAATGTCGGTTACCAGGTGTTCACCATATGAATGATTTTTTATCTCTATGTATGGGATGTGTATTGAAATATGAAATCTTGTGGTCTATTGTTACGATTTGATATATATAGGTTAAACCTATAACTCACCAACATTTTTGTTGACGCTTAAAGCATGTTTATTCTCAGGTGAATATTAAGAGCTTCCGCTGTTGCATACTAAAATAAGGACAAGATTTGGAGTCCATGTTTGTATGATATTGTGTAAAAACTGCATTCAAGAAACTGATTTCGATGTAACATATTTGTATTGTAAACCATTATGTAATGGTCGTGTGTAAACAGGATATTTTAGATTATCATTATTTGATAATCTACGTAAAGCTTTTTAAACCTTTATTTATGAAATAAAGGTTATGGTTTGTTTTAAAAATGAATGCAGTCTTTGAAAAACGTCTCATATAGAGGTCAAAACCTCGCAACGAAATCAATTAATATGGAACGTTTTTAATCAATAAGAACGGGACATTTCACAATCTCTGTCGCAATTCAACAAATTCCAATTCATAATAAATCAAGTATATATTTGATTTTACACTTTCATCATCGATGTACCCGAAACTTTTCAGATAACATCATTCGTACTTTGCGAAATTCACAAGAATTCCACGAACCAAACATCATACATCAACAAATAACGAAGTATTGATTCATAATTTCAATGTCATTAAAGAAATACTGCGTAAAAGTTATGTACTTTTTAAAGCCTTTAGGGATTATTCAATTCTAGTTTCAACCGCAAATCAAATGAGTTTAATTTAACATTAACTCATTAAATCTATGTTACATCTGAAGAAAATATACATATATATATATATATTTTCATAAAGACTGTAATAAAATTCTTTTGTATAAAATATTAATTGTGAAATTTTTTTTAACGGGTAGGTAATACCCGAGAGATATATAAATTTACAATTAATATGTTACATTCTTCGAATCTGATTCAGCAAATCATCCATTATACTCCCTACTTTCACAACAATATACATTCTTTTATAGAAATCAAAACAACCATACTCATTCAAAATTTAATTACATATTCTGATTTTGAAATCTCAAAATTCAACTTGAGATATGACCAAAATCATCACTCTTAGATCCTTACATCTTTCACAAGCTATATTTTGACTTCAAAACTGTGTTAGAACATCAAATATATATTAACGATTACAATCTGTGTTCAAACCCTTCGAAAATTTCTGAAGACACTTCGAATGATGAGCAATTGAGATGATGATCCAACCACATGTTACCCACAGTTATGTACCCGAAAAACTCGTGAAACCAAAGTAAAAGTTTAAACAACATATCCGCGTCAGATTCTTTGGCATTTATTAGCAAAAATAACTTTGCGACCCCTATTCAAAGTAGCCAGTTTTGTCACAGCTCCAGCAAGTCAACTTCGACTTTTTCAGTCAGTCTAACCTTATTATAACCTTGAGATATACACCATCGTTACCAGGGAACCTTTTACATTCCACCACATTATTAGCAGATGTACCAACAACTTCATTACCCTTTGACTTTAGCCTCTCCAAAAAGTCATTATAATTATTCATTGAAACCCCATCATTTACTCATTCGCATCTTGTAATGAGAATTGCCATACGAATCATTGGGAATTAGCAATCAGTATTTTGAAATCTCGCAGGATGTCTACGCCAACAGTTATATGTGTATATATAACGTCTATCTTCTGGACTTAATTTGAATGTGAAGTTTCTGAAAAACACTCCGAACTACGAATTGGTTCTCCGAAAATGGAAAAAAAAAATGCTGATGAAGCAGCAAAAACTATAAATGACTTTAAACGGTAAAAGCTGGACGATAATGATGAAATGTGCTGGCAAAGCGCAGAAAAAGAGAAGTTTTGGAACTGGAAAACGGATTGAGCAAAGTAGGAAGGATGATGTGGACAAATTACAAAGACTAAACCTGACTTCAAAGGATCCAAATGATTCAGTACCTGCTGAAGTCATTAACGAATACCTTGCTCCTGACTCTAAACCCCTGCGGACAATATTCTTCATCATCCTCTGATATTATAAATTCTAAAATATCATCATATCTTTCATTATAAATATCCTCAATATTTCTGAAGATATTTTCTTAATTTTTCTTAATTGAAATCATTTACCTCTTCGCGCTATCTGTATTACATCATAAAAGAAACTATTTAGTTTCTAAATTCTGAAACATTCAAGTTTAAAATAGGAATATTTTGAAGTAATGTTGGGAACTGAAGCATGAATTAGTATAATATAATGACACTTGATCAATGTGATTATATTACAGTAAGTCATGCTGAGTTTCTAAATGGAACGTGATGATTCACAGATCATAACATCATCATGTGCCATGTTATACGACTCTTGTATTCTATTTAACCTCTAAAATATCAAGAAAATATTTCTTGATGATTCGGCCTTTTCCAAGGTATTCTAGTAATTTGACAAGTCAAGATCGTGCCATCACAATTTCCTTCCTAGAACATTAACAATATTCATTCCGAAATTCATATCTGTGAGTTCTGGAACATTACAAGCGGTGCTTAATCGCAAGAAGAAGAAACGAAAGGACAAAACTCCAAAATAGAAATTGGGTTATAAATTGCAGCAAATAAAAGAGAGCATTAACTGTGAATGATAATGATTATAGAAGATAGAAGCAGAGACTTTGAAATATAAGGGAACATATAAATCTCAACGACAAACCAGAAATTATAAACCATATATATCGATGCATATAGCAATATAAAGACACGGGAGAACTAGAAACACTATAAACCCAAGAGTATAGTAGAAGTAAATAGATTCTTCCGGCGGTAGATGAAAAAGAAGAATGACCGATATGAAAGTTTGAAGTATATCGAGAATCAGAACTGGATGGAGCATATTGATGAATACTTTAAAAAATGAGTTGAGGGGGAAAGAATAGAAGGTGATGAAACATGACTAGGAACTTAGAAATCAACAGATTTAACTCACACAATGGCGGAATAAGTGAATCAAACCCTTTAGTGAATAGGTTAAGTTTTTTTTTGATTAATTTAGTCAAACCACAACTATATCAAGTGTGATTAGATCAACACCTAGAGCTATTATTCACCACCTGGGTGATTTGGACTGAGAGAGAATCGAAGGAGCTCCCTAGATCTGAGTGTGTGTAACAAATGAGAGGCTTAACCTAAAATGAAGAACATAAGGGTTTATATACCCCTGCTGTTGACTCACCCATACGATTCATTCATCACACGTACGAGTTGGCTTCATCAGCCGTACGGGTGATCACTCACTCGTGTCTTCTCATTTAGGTTGTAATTGTGACTTAGCTCAGCATCAACCGTGCTTATGAGCCTGTCAGCCGTACTAGTGAGGCTTCACTCGTACGTCTGACTAAGTCTAACATAGTCAAACATCTAAATCTCGTTCCAGCAGTTCCTGTAACCACATACAAACACGGATAAGATAATAACGAGCAATCATGGTGGCCTGTAAACTGTTGTACCTGCAATGGACGTGGGTAGATGACTAGGGACTTGCATAAAATGCATCAACAGAAGGTGTGAGTTGTAAGGAAACGAAGGAGGTGAATTTATAAGAAAATCTCCGACAGAACAATTAAAATGGACGATCGCATTTAAAGCGGATCCTAATTCCCTTGATTACCGGAGAGTTAAATCTTATTAAGAAGATTTTCTTCAAATCCCTTGAAATCTGGGAATCAATCATATCTACGTCAAATGATAAGATGAATCTACACTTACTTATTTCACTCTTCTATGTTAGCTTCATTCGTACTCTTCATATAAATGGATAGTTTATCCAAATTATTCGCTGATGATAAAACTCTAATTTTCAGCCCGTATGCATCATGAAAACATACTTATTATCATTCACGATCTTTTCACTCAAATTTCTGGACGAAATTTCTTTAACGGGTAGGTACTGTGACAACCCGGAAATTTCCAACCAAATTTAAACTTTAATCTTTATATGTTTCCGACACGATAAGCAATATTTGTTAAGTTAAATTGCAAGAATTTTAAACTATGTTCATACATTCATTCAACCTCGACCAAGTTCCAACGATTCACGAACCATTGAACGAATATGATTATATATGTATATGTGTATATATATTATAACTTGAAACGTAAACAAAATATTAGATTAAATACTTTATATGATTGTATCTGTTTTAAAATGTTTATCAATGGAATTAGAAGATAAGATCAAATGATTGAATTATCAGATATATTGAATTATGATTACAAGTCTCTATTGAAAGGCCCACGCTGATTTGAGAAATCTTTCCATTTTAACAATATTCGGAAAATGGTAAAGTGATTTATAAATAAGAACAAATTGTCAATCATTGAGAACTAAACAAAGGATAGTGGAAGATTGAATCTCATAAAGACTCGATTGATCTATTTAGTTTCAAACGTAAAAAAAACGTTTTCAGTTTAAAAAGAACTTTATAATTAAAACGTATATAACTTTTATAAATATCTAGAACCACTTTTGACAACTCATTACTTAACTAGTATGATAAAGATAACAATATTTATATTTTATTTTATTAAATATATATAACAATTTAAATTAATATTATATATATTTATACGCGTATTATACGTACATAGTTTTATATTTTTACTATACTTAAACTTTACCTTTACTTTATTTTTACTTTACTTTAACTTTAATAATTCACTTTAATAATTCATACTTTAATAATTCATATTTTAATAATTTACTTTAATAATTCATACTTTAATAATTCACTTTAATAATTCATACTTTAATAATTTACTTTAATAATTCATACT